>NC_142604.1:50716070-51065289 GCF_041222555.1 Hakea prostrata | reverse complement strand
ATCGGTGCAGATCCACTCTCTCATGTCGGTGGAAGAAGAAAGCCATAGAATGCAGAGCAGTAATGGCATAACAGGGGATGAGGTGGTTCCTCTATTGCAGAACAAATCATCAATAGAAGAGAGTGAAAATAGTGACGAACAAAATCCAGAGAAAAAAGATGTATGGAGGAGGATTTGGGTTGAATCAAAGAAGCTATGGCTTATCGTGGGTCCTGCAATCTTCAGTCGTATAACTTCCTTCTCCATGATCGTCATCACCCAAGCCTTCGCCGGCCACCTCGGCGATCTCGACCTTGCTGCTATCTCCATTGCCATCAACGTCATTGTTGGCTTCAATTTTGGGCTTTTGGTATCTTTTCTCCTCGATCTCCTGTGTTCTTCTCTGTTCTGCTCTGCCAAATTCCTTCACTTATATTAATTTGATTCATTGAAGTCTCTTTTTGTGATTAACTAGTTAGGAATGGCCAGTGCGTTGGAGACGCTATGTGGGCAGGCATTTGGGGCCAAGAAATACCAGATGATGGGTATCTACATGCAACGATCATGGATAGTTTTGCTGCTCTGCTCTGTTCTGCTACTACCCATGTACATTTTTGCCACTCCAGTTCTGAAATGGATTGGAGAACCGGACGATGTGGCGGAGCTGTCGGGTCAGGTGGCGATTTGGTTAATCCCTCTCCACTTCAGCCTTACATTCCAGTTCCCTCTGGTGAGGTTCTTGCAGTGCCAATTGAAAAATTCTGTGATCGCATGGGTGTCTTTGGTGGGTTTGATATTTCATGTCGTTGTGAGTTGGGTCTTTGTGTATGGATTGAAGCTAGGATTGTTTGCAACTACTATGACTCTCAACTTCTCCTGGTGGGTTTCGGTTCTTGGGTTATTGGGTTACTCTGTTTGTGGTTGGTGTCCTCTAACTTGGACTGGTTTCTCTACTCAAGCCTTCTCTGGTCTTTGGGAATTCACGAAGCTTTCTGCAGCTTCTGGGGTCATGCTCTGGTATACCAACATCACTCCTGCAACTCTTTTGAATTTGGGTTCCAAATTAACTCAATTTGAGTTCTAAATTTACTCATCTTTTCTATTTGTTTGGCAGCTTGGAGAACTGGTACTACAGAATACTACTGTTGATGACAGGAAGTCTCAAGAACGCAAAGATTGCAGTAGATGCTATGTCTATCTGGTATGTTCCATCTACCCAAATCGTTTGATTGTGTTTTGTTGAGAAAGGGGGATTGGTTTGAGCCAATGAAACAATGGATCTGCTTAATTTTCGCAGTATGACTATTAATTCATGGGAAATAATGATTCCATTGGCGTTCTTCGCAGCAGCTGGGTAAGATTGCTTCTTGATTTTAGTTCATTATTATGTTGGTAACAAGTACTAGTTTTGTGTTTATGTGACTGCGAAATTCACTACAGAGTAAGGGTATCAAACGAGCTCGGAGCAGGCAATGGAAATGGAGCTAAGTTTGCAACAATTGTTTCTGTGGCAACATCTATGGTTATCGGTGTTATATTTTGTTCTCTCATTTTGATATTCCATAGCAAGTATTCGATCATTTTCACATCAAGCGAAGAAGTCATCACTGCAGCTGATAAACTCTCTGTCCTCCTGGCCTTCACCATCCTCCTCAATAGTGTTCAGACAGTTCTCTCCGGTAAGTATTTTTCACATGCCTTTAGAATAATAATAGACTTGAGAATCTCTAAAAAGAGAGTTTGGTATGGAAAGGTTCCTTGAGGGCCTGAGGGGGCTGGTTCCTTAGCTATTTTATGCTTTTACTTTACAAAAAGTAAAGTAGCCACTCAATGTTTTGGTTAACAAAACTAACTAAAACTACTTTAGATTTACAAAACTAACCAAACCAGTGATTTTTCATCCCAATACATCAGCAGCCATGAAAGCAGAAAAAAAGAAAGAATGGAGAGATTAGGATTGCAGGAAGAAGATGATGGTTGCCTAATATGTCAATATGATTAGGTTTAGGAGTAAAAATGTGAAAAATCACATAAGTATCATGCTGCCCACTTGGGTACATACATGCTGACTGATCTGAACTTCTCATAAGATGTGTGACCCATGGCCTATATCTGCCCCCATCATCCTTAAATGTGTGGGGGGGGGGGAAGATGTGGATTCATCATGAGAATTGTATATTTTTATTGTAGGAGTTGCTGTTGGATCAGGTTGGCAGTCATTTGTGGCTTACATAAATTTGGGTTGCTATTACATTATTGGAGTACCATTTGGATGTTTATTGGGGTGGTACTTCAATCTTGGAGCCAAGGTATGTTTCTAGTTCCAGTGTGTTGTATTGTTTAGGTTATCATTGATTGATCTTGGGTTTGCTAGTTGTTTAGTTTGATCTAATGATATTTAACAATGGTAAAAATCAGGGAATTTGGATGGGAATGATTTGTGGTACAGGCATCCAAACATTGGTATTGGCCATCATTACCATTCGCTGTGATTGGGAAAATGAGGTAAATTCAATTTGTAAAATTTTGCAGAGAAAAGAATTTTAGCACCCACTAATTTTTTTTCTTCTTACCTGGCTATTTCACCATTGACAGGCCAAAAAAGCAACTCTCAAGGTAGAGAAATGGGCAAAACAGGATAGTTTGGATGGTGAAAATCAGATCACAGAGAAATGAATGCAACACTTATTACAACTTCATCAACCTAGGAAATACTTAAAGGATGATCCGAAATTTATGGTTCTCTTATTGGTGAGATGATCGAAAAGAAATGAATGACAATCGAGAAACATCTGGTAGACTATTTCAGCTAATTCCTACAAGTCAAAACAAACTTCGAAACAGAATTTGAAGATGTTCGGGTTGGAAGAAGGTACAGTTGTTTGGTATTGAAAAGATTTGGGTTGAATGTGACTGAGTAACAATTGTATTTGGAACAAAAGAATGACATATCTTAGTTTTATTGAAAAAATGGTGAGAGATGTATCAATGGTTTGTAACAATTGAATGGAATCTGATGAGAAATAACAAAGATTTACCATAAATATGAGAATCAGATTATGACATGCATTTGATGGTGGCTTAGTCCATATATTATCATTCTTAATCCATCTCTATAATTAAACAGAAGAATAAAAATCCTCCATATGATGAAGCATGTCTTAATCAGACAAGACAGTGATATTCTCAATAACTACCAGTCTTAACACAAACCTAACATTCATATGGTTTACTTCCAAACTTGGTGACGCTTCAAATGATGCCCTCTTCCTTTATAACTAGCCACAGATCCTAAAATCAATCAATTGCAGCATCTAAGAGATGGAGAAAGACAAAACTACAATTTTGGCTGTTCTTTCATGGCCACATGACCATTTGAAGTAGGTTCATTGTTCACATGCAAGAAGATGAAGAGAACAAATCGTCAACAAAATCTCATCTATCAGTCTAGATTTCTTTGTAATTCTGATAATATTGAATACATTTCAACAATATCTGATGATCAAAGTCGAAGGATTGGCTCAGTTGGCAATCATTAACACCTCTTAGTGTAGTCAAGATTCTACTCTCTCTGATAGTATATACATAAAATGATGAGTTTCGAGAAAACCATTCGATCATCAACATCAATGTTCCATCATCTACAGGGCGTGGAGATTGATTCTGATCATTAAATGTCATTAGAGAAATTTCACACTTGTTGATGAGAACTCCCTAGCCAGTAGCAATATTATACTTGTCTACATTTAGCCACCCATTTCTATTGAAACTCTCACTTCATCCTACATAAATGTCAGAAGGGTCATACGGGAGAAGATCTCACTAGTGGCTTCTGAGTTCTAACCTTATATAGGGTAGCACAGTAACCATGATCTCACTAGTGATCTCACTGGTGATGTCCTACTCGTGTGGATAGATGATCCAAGCCCAGCAACATTTAACCACAAGATGCCATGATCCTTTCTTTAACAGGACTAGTTAGCTAGCTAAATTTATGAAAGAATTTAAGGCCCAAGTGACCCTATTAAAGATCCAAATGTCTGGCTCCCTTTGATTGGGTGGAGAATTGAAGAGGAAGGAAAATCAAAACTTTCAAATCTAAGAAAATAACTAGTGCTGCAGATTTCCTACAATTAGTCTTTAAATTCATGGGGGACCTCGGCTTCTGTAGGATGAAATCCTTGTATGCATGATTCAATGCATTAAACCTTCTTCCCATTGTCCCTCTCTCTCTCTCTCTCTCTCTCTCTCTTTCTTTTCTTGGCTGAGATAGAAATAACCATAACATGCAGAGCAGCAACGGTGGAACAGGGGATGAGGTGGTTCCTCTGTTGCAAAACCAAACATCAATAAAAGAGTCTGAAAAAGATGGCGATCATCACCAAGGGAGGGAGATCTATGGAGGAAGGTTTGGATTGAATCAAAAATGTTATGGCTCATTGTGGGTCCAGCAATCTTCAGCCGTGTCTCTTCCTTCTCCATGAATGTCATCACCCAAGCTTTCGCTGGTCACCTTGGAGATCTCGACCTTGCCGCCATGTCCATTGCCAACAACGTCATTGTTGGCTTCAACTTTGGTCTTTTGGTAGCTAATTTCTACTCCTGTATTAATTCCTTTTTCTTGCATGGATAGAATTCTGTAGGGTATCTGAGTGTTAATCCTCTGTTTTGGGTTTTGTTTGTTTTTGTGGATTAATCAGTTAGGGATGGCTAGTGCATTGGAGACCCTATGTGGGCAAGCTTTTGGGGCGAAGAAGTACCACATGTTGGGAATTTACATGCAAAGATCATGGATCGTTCTGTTTTTGTGTTCTCTCCTGCTACTTCCTGTGTATGTTTTTGCTGCTCCGATTTTGAAATGGATAGGAGAACCAGACGATGTGGCTGAGCTGTCGGGTCAGGTGGCGCTTTGGCTTCTCCCTCTTCACTTCAGCTTTGCTTTCCAATTCCCTCTGCAGAGATTCTTGCAGTGCCAGCTTAAAACTCTTGTGATTGCTTGGGTATCTTTAGCTGGTCTGATAGTTCATATCTTTGTGAGTTGGCTTTTCGTGTATGGATTTAAGCTGGGCTTGTTTGGAACTGCGATTACTCTCAACTTCTCATGGTGGGTTTTGGTTTTTGGGTTGTTGGGTTACACTGTTTGTGGTGGTTGTCCTCTCACTTGGTCTGGTTTCTCCTTTCAAGCCTTCACTGGTCTTTGGGAGTTCCTCAAGCTCTCTGCTGCTTCAGGGGTCATGCTCTGGTACACAAATATCACTCTCTGCAACTCTTTCAATGTTTTTAAACTTGTAGATTATTGCAGTTTTGGTTTCCTAAATCAACCCCTCTGTTCTACCTTTGGCAGCTTGGAGAACTGGTACTACAGAATATTACTATTGATGACAGGAAATCTCAAGAACGCAAAGATTGCAGTGGATGCTCTGTCCGTCTGGTATGTTTCATCAACCTACATCCATTTAAAGGGAACTGGTTCTCAGCTGATGAAAGTCATTGGTGTTCTTAAATGTGTTACATAATTTTTGCAGTATGACCATTAATGGGTGGGAGATGATGATTCCACTGGCGTTCTTTGCAGCAACTGGGTATGATTTTTTCTAACCTTTTCAGTTTATCATTTTCTTTCTTTACAAAATTCAAGCTTCTTGTATCTTTGCTTTGCTTTTCCCTTCTTCGTGCTTTAAAAAGATTGAATTACCAAAACCCAATTCGTACAAATTAGAATTGTAGGACCAGAGAATAACACGGAATTAAATAAGCAAATGGAAACTACTTCTAGATTATTTCTCTGAAGAAACGTGGCGGAGAGGTTATCAGTCATTCCAAGAAACTGAAAATTTCTTACAGATGGTCCAAACTGGACTTTAATGGTTGACTAAGTGTCTACCGCAAGAGAGGGATCAAATCATAACAATGAAGTTAAGCCTCAAATCATGGCTGAATTCAGACCCTGAGAAGATTGGAGAGTTCAATTTTGTTTTGTCCATTTAACATTTCCTCTGCAGTTACATCAGTCAATCTCATGTAGAATTGAAAAATCAAATCGGCAATAAGGAAACAAATGTTCTATGTTCTCTTATTCTCTTACTCAAAATTAAACAATCATATCACTAGATTGAGTAAAAAGAATACATAAATTCTAATTATTAGATGATATTTTATTCAAAACAGAAGTTCTAGTTGAAGATGGATCCAAAATTAGTAGGACTAGATGGTGAGCACTGTCACTATCCATACCTGACAAGCAATCTTCCTTCTATGGAACTTAGAAATAAAATATGAACACAAAATTGTTTCTAGTTGAAAGTCATTGTCCCAATCCAATCATAAGGGCAGATTCCTCTGTTAAAGAGATTCTATCTTCACTCATGGCTGTAAATACTGATTTTTTTTGTGTCTTCATCTACTACCAAGAATTTCTCTTTACATTTGCAATTTTTCTTAATTTTAATATGATCTCAGATGGTAACAAGGGGTCTTTTGTGTTCATGTTGTTGCAAAATTTACTAAAGAGTAAGGGTAGGAAATGAACTTGGAGCAGGCAATGGAAAAGGAGCTAGGTTTGCAACAATTGTATCAGTGACAACATCCACAATTATTGGTGTCATATTTTGTGCCTTAATTATGATATTTCACAACAAATTTTCCCTCATTTTTACGTCTAGTGAAGATGTCATTTCTGCCGTGGACAAGATGTCCATTCTCCTAGCCTTCACAATCCTCCTTAATAGCGTTCAACCTGTCTTATCCGGTAAGTGTTTTTCTAATTCTATTTATATAACTTACTTGCCCACTTCAAGATAATATTTCCCTTTAAAGAGAGAGAAAAAAGAAGAAAAAAAACACACAAAATTTTGGGCTTTTGAGGTATTCAATTCATCGATCACAAGTAATATATGTTTATGTTGTAGGAGTTGCTATTGGATCTGGATGGCAAGCATACGTAGCATATATAAATTTGGGTTGCTATTACATCATTGGACTCCCGTTGGGACTTTTACTGGAATGGTATTTCAACCTCGGAGCAAAGGTACGAAGACTTTTATGACTCTTCAAAAACTAATTGTACTGTCGTGCATGACAACTTGGTCTTGTCATTGTCGTGTGTGACATCTTGGCCTTTTACCACTCGGTGATTTGGATGTAGTTACATTCTCACGTGAATTTCGCGGCTCTCATCTTTCTAATTGCATGAAATTTACTTGGATCCATGCATAATATAATTATAGATTTTCGAAGTATCTTGGATAAATTTTATGATTATTAATGATTTGTTTTTAACTAATGTTGTGAAATAAATGTAAAAATTAGGGTATTTGGACTGGAATGATTATTGGGACTGCCATCCAAACATTGATATTAGCCATCATCACCATTCGTTGTGATTGGGAAAATGAGGTAAATTCAATTTTCAAAATTTTTAGAGAAAATATTTTCTTAGCACCCACGAGTTAGACAAAAATAGTATGGCTTTTCATTTTGACAATTTTCCTATTAACAGGCCAAGAAAGCAACCTTGTCAATGGAGAAATGGGCAAACAGGACTCCTTTAAACCCTGAAAGGGAAATCACAGAATGATCACTGGACTTACCAACACTTCATCAAATTAGATAAGATTTGGGCATCATCGAACAAGTTAGCAGAGATATACCTGCAAGGGTTTATATATAATTCGCCTTGTCCTTCCTTCATAAGATCAATCACTGTAGCTTCTTCAGCTGAGATGCATCAATTCAACCATGGAAGAAAAGATGAAGAAGCAGAAGAAATTCCTCCTTTTCTGGATTTGGCTTAAACAAACAAATGCTAATTCAAGAAATTCAGGCTTTATCCTTTGTTATGTTGTTGTATTCTTGTATGGCGGGCTAGCTTGTATAGCCTTCTTTCTCTGTTCTCCTTAACAAGTAAAGGTTTTTTAAGTCTCAAAAAATGAATAAATAGAAAATGCCCTTCACCAAGCATGATGTATGATTCAGATTTTTTGCATCATTTTCATTTACATATTCTTTTATTTTATTATTCAAAAAAAAAAAAAAAAAAAAAAAAAAAAACACATAATCCTTGCTGAAATTGGATTTCCACTCATTAGATTTTTGGCAAACCAAACAAAAAAAGAAGTCAACGTAGGATGCACCAGCATAGCAAGATCCCATGCGTACACTACCGAGGAGAAGAGGATCTCATGAAGAAAGGTGGTACCATGGAGAACACGAAGCCACCAGTATTGCTTTCATCAGGCGTTCGGGAATTTTTCAGTGGACTCATTGGCACTGGCAAAGCCAACATGCTCGTAGTCCGTTTCAGCTGTCTCATGCTCATGATTTGTTTCCTCACGTGGTCCGGTAATCGAAGAGTGAACCGCTCGACGTTTTCTCCCGGTTGAACCGAGTGACCCGTCGAATGGGACCGGGGAAATCTACCCGTATATATTGATGGGTTTTGCATTGGCGTCTGATTGATTACCTCCGGCGAGACCGCCACCGCGACCGCCGCCACCGGTGGTTCTTCGCTTATGTCCAGTACTGCATCTAGGGTTTTCGATGGTTCGCCCGGTGCAGGATAGAGGTTCGCCCGGCAGACCGGGCAGGTGGTTCGTTTAGATAACCATGCATCAATGCAAACCGGATGGAACACATGATCACACTTGGGCAACAATCGAATCGTATCTTTGTCTTGAAACTCAGTTAAGCAAACCGCGCATTCCAGAGCTCCTTTGCCCAGTTTGTGACCTTTCACGTATGAATATGCGAAGGTTGGAAACGTTTCGATCAGGTTTCGGTCGAGCCCTCTATTTCCTCTTCGCGATATTCCATTTTCTTCCCAACGAATGCTAATGTTTTGATTGCTTCTGGTTCTGAAACACCCATAGAAGCAGAGAATGACGAAGAAGAAAAAGAAACAAGTGACAAGGAAGATTAGTGTGACCCAAGAATAGGTGAAAGTGGCGCTTAAGGAGTTGGAATTGGAAGCCGAAGGATGATTACTACTCTGTGCAGTGGCGAAAGGTAACCAACAAAACATAAGAACTACACCCAAACAAGCCATCGATCGAACAGTTGATATTCTTCTGCATCAATTTGTTCTTGATGGATGAAAGAAGAAAGCGATGCTCGTGTCTTGTGTGGTTGCCTTCACTGTCTTCTTCTGCTTCTTTATTGTCTTCCTGCTTTGTTGTGTCGAGTCTGTTGACAGCTTTTGAACTTTTAGATTAACTCAAAGGTCGATTGAATATTTAGAGCTAGGTTAAGACTTTAAAGAGTTAACCTACTTCTAACTTGTAAGCACATCCGTCAAATTAGAGACATTATTCATGCTTCTGCAGATTCTGCATATTCTTTAATTGATTTTCAAGTCCTTTAAGAAATAGTCAGTGAATAGACTTGATAGAAAATGGAATCTTTTTGTGATATCAGATTAAGATATTATTACGAAAAAAAAAATCAAGATATTAAAAAAATTCATTTGGTAGATCATATTTTTTTCTTTGGAACACACCGATTTTATATATCGGTATAGGATTATTATATATTTAGCCCCTGATCTTGAGAGGATAAACTCTAATCTCTAACTGAATCATATCTCAAGATTATCAATTTTTTTAGGGTAAATATCACTTACCTCCCCTCTTAGCTGGACAAATAACACTTACACCCCCTCTTAGCTGGATAATATCACTTACCTCCCTTCTTACCTAGCAAATATATCAAACACCTCCCCTCTGTTAACTTTCTCGATTAAATTTAACTTTTACCGTTAAATATTTTTCTAAAACCCCAAACTACCCTTGGATTAAAAATATTTTTGTATTTTAAACCCTAAATTACCTAATCACTCTAGCAATTAAATACTAAATTACCCTCAATTAAAATAAGTTTTAAAAATCAAAATACCATAGTTAAAACCCAAATTATCTTTAATTATTAAAAACCCAATATATCAAAAAATTTATCAAACAATTAAAAAAAACCCCCAAAATAGTACTAAGTGTTTTTAATTTTACTTGATAGTAATACGTGTTTAAAAAAAAAAAAAAAGGATATGTTGGGCTTTTAAGAATTTAAGTTTTAATTATGGTATTTTAGTTTTTAATTGAGGAAAATATAGTAGTTTAATTGTTAGCGTAATTAAGGTAATTTAGGGTTTAAAATAAAAATATATATATATTTAGCCAAGGACGGTTTAGGATTTTAGAAAATTATTTAACGGTAAAAGTTAAATTTAACCGAGAAAGTTAACAAAGGGGAGGTGTTTGATATATTTGTTAGGTAAGAGGGGATGTAAGTGATATTATCCAGCTAAGAGGGGGTATAAATGTTATTTGTCCAGCTAAGAGGGGAGGTAATTGATATTTACCCATTTTTTTATGTTCCTTTAAGTAAAAATATTTTTTTAATTGAATAAATAAAGTCCTCATTTCCCACTAAAAAAAAATTATGAGGGGCAGTGGTGTTTTAAAAATGGATGGACTCAGGTGGTTTTGATTGAACTGAATTATTCAATATAAACATATTATATACATTGGTTCATTTTGTAATCTTCAGTTTATATGATTATTCTAACGAACTTTGGCCATTTTTGATCGACTTTACTCAAACCGGCCAGACCAAAATAGACAAGTGGAAAATAAAATTTAAAACAAACATAAGACGCAAAGAATCGATTTGATCTATTTTATATTTTTTAACTAAAATATTATTTGACAATAAATTTTATCTAGGGAAATTTTCTCATTTTAAAAGAAATTTCATTATGATATTTATTATTTTTTTGAGATCTGAGTTCATCGTGACCAAATTATGCCTATCTTGGATAATTTTTATATATAATTAAATATATCTTTGGAAAATATCGAACCTAGTCTCTTCATTAGGAGACATTGGTCATTACAAATTATTTTACTTTTCTTTCTAATGGATTCAACTCAGTAAGAAATTTTAAAAGATTTGCAATTAATTACACAACATAAAATTTTAAAAAAGAAAAAGAATAAAAAAGAGAATAGTTTTTTTTTTGGGTGGGAAAATTAAAGTTTTATTTATTTAACTAAAATCCCTTGGGGATCTTACACATTAAAGAGTCAAAGAGTAAAACCCAAGCTAAAAAGGGGGGGGGGGGGAGAAACGGTACATAAACCAATCATGTGTGTGGGCCACTAATTTAGCAAGTTCATTGGCTGTAAATTTGGCTTCACGAGGGATGTAGGAGAAGGAACATTCCATAAAGGACGCTACCAGCCTACAGATGTCGGAAATGAGGTGTGAAATTTTCCAACTTCCATAAGATTCCAGATGTGTAAGGGAAAGAACAAGCGACTGATTATCTCTTTCCACTTGGATATGTGTGATCTGGAAGTCGAGAGCGAGGCAAAGACCGCGACGAACTACTTGTGCCTCGGCTGTAAGAGAGTTCTGAGAGCCCGATCCTTGTCCAAAAGCAAACATCACCTGATGACAAGAGTCACGAGCAAGATCCCCAATCCCCGAGCATGTTGGATTAATAAATGAAGAGCTGTCCACATTTAATTTTATCCTGCCCGGACGTGGAGGTTCCCACATGATGAGAGAGAGAGAGGTTTACCAGGGAGGTGAAGAGGGGTTGGGGGTGAAAACGCATGGATCCCATGTTGTAAACGCAACATGGCTTCTAGAATCTTTGGGGGGGGGGGTAGAAGAGTGGATAATTGTGTTATAGTATCTCCAAAGGGCTGAAAGGGCTATAAGAGTATGAAATGGCTGCTGTTTGTGAGAGGAGAGCCGGTAAGATGAGTGGTAAGGGCTTGAATTTGGAAGTCGAATGGACATGTAGGATCCCATCGATGAAGGTTAAGAGAATGCCATAAGTGGGTGGTGAAAGGGCATGTGATGTGCTGAAAAGGGGTAATGGCCACAGAAGGGACAATGGAGCTGTACACGACAGCCTCTCTGATGGAGCAGGTCTAGCGTAGGTAGTTTTCCATAACCATTTTCCACAACAAGAAGAGAATTCTAGGAGGAAGGGGGAGGTGCCAAAGCCTAAGCCAGTTAAAGTGGGGTACAAATGGGAGGGGGGCAGGGCGAAGAAGTTGCTAACCGGTAAGCTGAACTGACAGTAAACTTATCTGAGGAAGTGGGCTGCCAAATGAAGCGATCAGCCTGTGGGAAGAGGGAGAGCAACAACTCTTCAAACTATAAATTCGTTTAATGCATAAATGCAATGTTAATGCTACACAATGTCAAGGTGGGATTTTGTTGGTTGGTGGAATTTTTAAAAACTTGGAAGGAATTTTTAAAGGAGGCTTTGTTTAATGCTGTTGGGTCTGTGATGAAAATTACTTTATCTTTTTTGAGTTCAAATTTGAACTTGGCGGGTCCCATTTAGTATTAAATATGGGTTAGCCGTTTGGTATCATTAAGAGGGCCTTGGGAGAGATAAATAGGGTGAGAAAAAGAGAATTTCTAAAGAGATCTAAAGTGGGTTTTGAACAAAACGGGATTGAACTTTTGGGGTTTTTCTTTTTCTTGTGGTTATGCAAGAAATGTGTTTATTTTCTCTTGTATTCTTTTCCATTGCAACTCTATTGAAGCTTAAGCTTGGATTTGAAGGGTTTTCTTCAAGAGCTTGAAGGTGGAAGAGTGTTTTCAAGGAGGTTTGAGAGGTGATGTAACCGGTTGAGGTAACATTATATTATTCTCAAATCTTGTACTATTTTGAAGATTAAAATAATGAATTCCCTCGCCGTGGATGTAGCTATTCAAAAATTCTTGTGTATTGTTTGCATTTCTCCTTCATTCTTGTGGTAATTTGTTGTTATTTGCTTTGTGATTGTCTTCAACTTATTTGCACAAGATTCTTGGCTTATTTTGTTTATTAGGGTGATTTGTTCAATTATCTGGATCCTTGGATTGGGTCTTGTCTACAATTGGCATTAGAGCATAGGTTTTGTGCATTTATTTTGGAGACAAATGAGTGCGCATACATTTAGGGTGGAGCCATTTGATAGAAAGACAAAATTTGTATTACGAAAAATGAAGATGAAAGATTTGTTAATTCAAAATAGTTGTCACAAAGCATTGTTGGGGAAAAAAAAAAAAAAAAAGAAACCTGAGGGAATGAAAGATGGTGATTGGAAATAGATGGATCTTAAGGTCATGTCTACTATTCGGTTGAGTTTGTCCAATGAAGTTTTGTTTAATATTGCACATGAAAAAAATGATGGCAGATTTGTGCTCAATGTCGGAAAGCATCTACCAAGCAAAGTCTCTCACAAATAGAATTTTCTTGAAGAAAAAATTATTTTCTTTAAGAATGAAGGATGGTTCAAATATTTCTAATCATTTCAATGAATTCAACAACATATTTTGTCAATTGGAAAGTGTTAAAGAAAAAAATGAAGGATGAAGACAAGGCAATGATTTTACTTTGGACTCTACTAGAATCTTATGATCCTTTAGTGACGACCCTAAGTTGTAGTAAGGGGAATTCTCTTAACTTTGATTCGGTTTGTAGTACATTACTTGCCGAGGAACTCTGGAAGTTCTATGGAGATGGAATCGGAAGCTAATATGACAAGGGATAAAAGCAAGGAACGTCATGATTCTTCAAAAGGTTTTTCAAGAAGAAAGTCAAGACATCATTCTAAATTCTAGGGGCATGATGACACATATAGTTGTTCGTTTTGTGAAGAGAGTGGACATCTTAAAAAGAATTGTCCCAAAAGAAAGAAAAATGTTTTAATTTAGAAAATGATAAAGGTAACGAGATTGTGGGTGCCAATTCTAAGGAGGTAAATCAAGTTATGGCTACCACATCTAGTGTTGAAGATGAAGTGTTGATAGTGGGTTGTAATTCAGAATTTCACCAAAATTGGGTTCTTGATACTAGTGTTACACATCATATGTGCCCACACAAATCTTGGTTTAGCACATATGAGCCATGTGAAGGAGAATTGGTGAAGATAGAGAATAACTCAACTAGTAGAACACTTGGCATTGGATCGGTACGCTAAAAGATGTTTGATGGTATTGTTTGCATACTTGAAAATGTTGGACATGTTTCGAATATGACAAATGTTTGATTTTTTTACCTACTTCAAGAGGTGCTCTTGTTATCATGAAGGGAATGTGGGTTGATCTCTTGTATAAGTTGTTGGGTAGTTCCATGATTGATGATGTTGCAAATGTGGCAGTTGACAAAGGATATATTCCTCTTAGGTTGTGGCATTGAAGACTTTGGCACATGAGCTAGAAATGTATGAAAATTTTGATAGAAAAGAAATTTACCCCAAGTTTGAATTTTTTTAGAAAAGGAATTTGTGAACATTGTGTTTATGGGAAGCATCATAGAAGGGCTTTTAAAGCGGGTATGCATACAAGTAAAGGGATTGTTGATTATATTCATTTAGATGTTTGGGGTCCATCATCGGATGTGTCTTATAATGGTGCTTAATACTTTGTTACTTTCATTGATGATTTTTCAAGGAAAGTATCGGTGATAATTCAAGTCAAAGAGTGATGTGTTAATGGCATTCAAAAACTTCAAGGTTGAAGTGGAGAAAACAACCGGTAGGAGCATCAAAGTTTTAAGAACGAATAATTGAATGGAATATATAAACAATGAATTTGGTAGTTTTTGCAAGGAGGTAGGAATTGTTTGGTACCATATGGTTGTGCATACTCTACAACAAAACGGAGTAGAAGAGTGCATGAATAGAACATTGATGGAGAGAGTTTGGGCTATGTTTAACAATGCAAACTTGGAGAAAGAATTGTGGGCTAAAGCAATGTTGACGACATGCTATCTTGTGAATAGGTCTCCTTCAATAATTTTGGGTGGAAAGCTTCCAAATGAGATATGGCATGGAACTCTTTGTGATTATTCGAATTTGAAAATTTTTGGATGTGATGTATATGCTTTGATTCCAAGTTGTCAAAAGAGTATTTTAAGAATGTGAAGGGGTATCGGTTATGGGATCCAAAAACCCATAAGATCATCATAAGTCGTGATGTGCATTTGATGAATCCTCTATGTTGATTAAGGGAGTGGAAAAGAAATGTAATGAAGAAAAATCAATTGTTGAGGATATATATGAACTTCACATGCAGCCTACAAGATCTTCAAATGAGGGTGTTTTTGATGAAGATGTTATAGATTTTGATAATCAATGTGTATGGGGAGAAATTCAAGAAAATGCACCGGTTGATGTTGAAGAAGAAGTTGTGGTATCTTTAGGAGAAAGACCTACAAAACAAACTTGTTTGCCGGAAAGGTACAAGGATTGTGTTAATCCAAATACTCTTAGAGCTTTGGTGGCTTTAAATGAAGAACCAAGTACATTTCTTGAAGCCATCAATGGGGATGATGCAAAACATTGGAATGATACAATGAAAGAAGAGTTCCAAGCACTTCAAAAAAGAATAAGAGATGGAATTTGGTAGAATTGCCAAAGGGAAGAAAAATCATTGGTTATAAATGGGTGTACAAACTCAAGAGAGGGGTGGATGGCGAGGTGGAGAGGTGCCCAAGGCTTTGCTTAAAAGGAAGGTATTAATTTCTTTGAAGTATTTGCCCAAGTTGTGAAGTTGGTGACTATTAGGTTGGTGCTTGGACTTGTTGTTGTACACGACTTAGAGCTTGAACACATGGATGTGAAAATAACATTTTTACATGGTGATCTTCTTGAAGAGGTGTACATGAGGCAACCAGAAGGATTTGTTGAGAAAGGCAAAGGGAAGCTCGTGTGCAAGTTGAAGAAATCTTTATATGGATTTAAACAAGCTTTAAGACAATGGTACAAATTTTTTTATTATTTCATTTTAAGTCTTGGCTACAAAAGAAGTGAATATGGCAATTGTTTATACATTAAGTTTTTTTATGATAGTTCATATGTGATTTCAGTTTTATATGTGGAAGATATGCTATTAATATCCAATGATAAAACTAAAATTGAAGACCTTAAAGGGTATTTGAGCAAAAAGTTTGAAATGAAGGATCTTGGTTAAGCCAAACAAAATCTTGAAGTTGAGATTCAAAGAGATAGAAAGAATGAGATTTTATCACTTTCACAAAAGTCGTTTGTGAAGAAATTTTTTAAGAAGATTGGTAAGTGTAAGGAAAAGGCAGTTTCAACTCCATTGCGATCACAAATTCAAATAATCTTCCAATGATAGCCCAAAGACGGATTATGAAAAGAACAAGATGTCAAGATGTCCTTATGCAAGTCTAATTGGGAGCTTAATGTTCCTAATGGTGTGCACTAGGCCGGGTATTGCTCATGCGGTTGGTGTGTTGAGTAGATTCATGGCAAATCCCCGAAAGAGGCATTGGGAGACAACAAAATGGGTACTTCGATATTTGAGAGGCACAAATGACTACTCTATCACATTTTACAAAGGTGGAAAACAAATTCAAGGCCAAGTGGATGCTAGTTATTGTGATGATCGTGATAAAGGGCGATTTACAATGGGGTATGTTTCCAAGTATGCCAATGGTCCAATAAGTTGGATGTCTAAGCTTCAAGCAACAGTGGCATTGTCAAATACCGAAGCGGAATACATGGCGGCAACTGAATCTTGTAAGGAAGCGGTGTGGCTTCAAGGTTTGATGAGTGAGATTGGCATTGAGTCAAGATGTATGCATTTATTTTATGATAATATGAGTATAATTTACTTGGCCAAGAATCCGGTACTTCACAAGAGGACAAAGCATATATTGGTACAATATCATTACATTCGAGAAGTCATTGAAGACGGAAGGATCCGATTGTTAAAAGTTGGAACCAGTGAGAATGTGGCGGATATGCTTACCAAGGTTGTCCAAGGAGAAAAGTTGAATTGGTATCTATTTTCTCTTGGTTTCAAGAACATGATTTGACAAACTAGTGATTTTCATCAAGGTGGAGATTGTTGGGTTTGTGATGAAAATCACTTTATCTTTATTGAGTTTGTTGGGTTTGTGATGAAAATCACTTTATCTTTATTGAGTTAAATTTGAACTTGGTGGGTCCCACTTAGTGTTAATATGGGTTAGGTGTTTGGTATCATTAAGAGGGCCTTGGGAGAGATAAATGAAGTGAGAAAAAGGGAGTTTCTAGAGAGTTCTGAAGTGGGTTTTGAGCAAAAACAGGATTGAACTTTTGGGATTTTTCTTCTTCTTGTGGTTTTGCAAGAAAGGGGTTTCTTCTCTCTTGTATTCTTCTCCATTGCAACTCTATTGAAGCTTGAGCTTGGATTGAAGGGTTTTCTTCAAGAGCTTGAAGGTGGAAGAGTGTTTTCAAGGAGGTTTGAGAAGTGATGTAACCGGTTGAGGTAACATTGTATTATTTTCAAATCTTGTACTATTTTGAAGATTAAAATAGTGAATTCCCTCCCCATGGATGTAGCTAATCACGAATATTTTGGGTTAGTAAACAACGTAAAATTCTTGTGTGTTGTTTGTATTTCTCTTTCATTCTTGTGGTGGTTTGTTGTTATTTGCTTTGTGATTGTCTTCAACTTAGTTGCTCAAGATCCTTGTTTATTTTGTTTATTAGGGTGATTTGTTCAATTACCCGGATCCTTGGATTGGGTATTGTCTTCAACAATGCATACAAGAGAATAACATTCTGGAAGCCGAACTAACAACAATGAGTATAACTGTGCAAATGGGAATGCTGCCAATGTGTACTTGAATCGATTCTTAAAAGGCCATAGATATACTAAAGCATAGCGCTCATGCGCAAGGAAAGCTTGCAAGAGTAGTCGATGAGATAAAACTGCTAGTTTCATCTCATAGCCCCATGGCAATCTCTCATGTGTATAGAGAACTGAATTAATTTAGGGGTGTAAACGGATCGGATTCGGATCAGATAGTTAATACCATATCTGTATCCTATTATATTTGGACAGATTCAGATAATATCCTATCAGTTTTTAGACTGATTCAGTTAGATTCAGGATGATAACCGGATAGTTATTTTCTTATGTAGATTCGTATAAATGAGCATGAATAAAGATTTAATACAAGTTTTCAACTACCTATTGACAGCTTTATCATTTTATTTGTAAGGATTAGGTTTGAAATTTAAGAATTTAACAACTTTGATAGTTATTTTAGTAGAAAATCTAGAAAAATAGTCACATATCTCAAGTAAAAAATTACAAAAATAAGAAAAATAAATCCAAATAAGTAAATTAATCGGATACTTTAATCGGACGGATAATAATCGGTTGGAAAGGGGCATTACCATATCTGCATCTTATTAGTAATCAGACGGATTAGGATATTGCTAATGGATGCGGATGCGAATTCGGGAGCGGATTTCGATTATCCATTTACACCTCTATGAATTATGCTGCAAATGGGATGGTGAAAGCATCAACAGCACCAGAGATGCCTTCGCTATTCTTTCTGGATCCTGTACGGAACCTCAAGGAAATCCTCCTAGCGGATACTGGTCCTAATGTTTAAGTTTATTTCCATTTGGGTTAAGATAACCCCGTTTTTTAAAAACACCCCCTCCCCCTCCAACACACCCACACTAAAAACCAACACTAGCGTTTTGACCTTTTTTAACACCCCCCCCCCCCCCACCTCCCAAGTAAAAAAAAAAAAAAAACACAGTTCAAGTTTCAAGTTGAATCAACATCAACACGGGTTTTACGAGACTTTAAAGCCTCATCATGAATATACATGTATGCAGACAAAGAGAGAGCGATAATGATGAGTATGTATAATAGATACATCACGGTTAAAATGGACATTTCTCCATGATGAACCAGCTAGTGATCCGGTACCACAACTAGTGCAACCTGTTGTTGTTCTTCGCTAGTTGCTGGGTCTTCACACGATACAGAAATAAGGTTAGCTCGGCAAACTGGGCAAGTTGTGTGGTTTAATAGCCAAGCATCAATGCACCGAGGATGGAACGCATGGCCACACTTGGGCAGCAATCGAATCAAGTCTTTGTCTTCAAACTCGGTTAAGCAAACTACGCACTCCAGTGCTTCTTTACCCAATTTGTGTCCTTTCACATATGAGGAGGTCAAGGTTGGAAACATGACCTCGATCAAGTTCAGGTCTAGACCTCCATTTCCTCTTCGTGACATTCCATCTTCTACGCTATTAAGTCTAATACTTTCATGCCTTTCGGTCCCAGAGCAGCTATAGAACCAGACGCCAAGGAAGAAGAACAAGAAACAACCAAGAACGAAGATGAGTGTAATCCCGAGATAGATGAAATTGTAATTCAAGGCTGACAATTGATTAGTGTTCTGTGCAACAGCATGAGGTAACGACTGGAACACGAGGAGCATGTAAAGGCAGATGAGTACATTTTGGCCTGCTACTCTAGGCCCAAACAGGCCAAGGATCAAACAGTGGCTTTGCATCTGCATGAACTTTTTCTTCAGGGGTAATAGTCGGAACTCTTCACCATGCCTCATGAGACTCGCCTGATTAGGGTTTTATGTTGACATTTTGGGAGCTTTTATGCGAGAAAGGCTACAAGTATATCACATAATATTCTTAGAATAAAATCTTACCTGGGTCAGAGGAATTATGTTTCTGCAACCCTTGCTGGCAGCTGCTGTTGGAATAGCGTAAGAAGATAGAGAATAAACACCCTTGCTTCAAATAATCAAACTAAAACTAAATTAAAACATCATTTTATTTCCTAATTAATGACATAAAATTGGAGACTTAGTAGAATAATGTTCTGGATGTTCTTGAAATGAGAATATATAATTTCCCAATTAAGAATGTTGGCGTATGAAAATTATTATTTGAAATGGATAAACTATTAGGGAATAATATTTATATACCAATCATCTTATATATATTTTTTTTGGTAGGAATCATCTTATAATTCAAAAGAAGAAAAAAATATGTATTCTACATGTAATGGACACTTCACATTAATAATTAATATAAAGATAATTTTTAGTACCCATGTTAACTTTGAAAGATAATAATAATATATAAAATTCATGTTTCTCAGTGGAGAGTTGTGGGTTTGAACCTTGTAAAGAGCGTCTCCCCCCTGACGATGTAATCAAAGTGCACGCAAGCTGGCCCGGATGACCCTCAGCTTCCAAAAAAATAAATAAATAAATAAAATAATATATAAAATCATGATTATAATTTGCTAATTAAGAATGTTGGCGTATGAAATTATTATTTGAAATGGAGTAACTATTAGGGAATAATTATATATCAATCATCTTATAATTCAAAAGAAGAAAAAAAATGTATTTTATTCTACATGTAATGGAAACTTCACTTATTTTATTCTATATACTAGTGTAATAAGTTTCTTTTGGTTAAACTGTTTTTATAAATTCAAAAGTCAAAGGTAATGTTGGGTAATTATATTACAAATTTTAAAAATACAATAATGGAATTATAATACAACTGAAAAATGAAAACACTTTGCTAATCTAGAGAACTTGATGTTGCAATTGAATGAACCACCAATGAACAAGATTAAGTCATACCTTGAGTGTTGCCTTTAAGGTAATTGATGCACTCTACTACCAAGGGTTCTTCACACCACCACCTCCAAGATAAATCAACTTTCAATTTGAAGATGAGACAGTTCTTCTAGTTTCTTCAAGGAGCCAAAAGCTACAATACAATGCTATGACAAACTCAAAGAAAGAAATGAACTTTGTAAAACAATAAGCAACAAATAATGTAAGTGTGAGGACTGTATCCATTGCACTCAATATGCAAGAAAGGGGTTGGATTTATATAGACCCAAACCACAACTTACACCCCTCGAGATTCTCAAAATAATGAATTGGCATTGAATCATAATGACTCACCTCCCTCAAAAAAGAGATAATCAATTCCCTACTAATGGAAAGTCAATGGACTTGTCATTCTCCACTAATGAGGATAAATCACCTTGATCTAACCTCCCCACTAAATGGAGAATTAATTCTCATATTCACTTCTTTTGCATGACCTAGATTTAATCCATTCAATATAGCCTTAACCCCACTCATGATAATGGTAATGAAGGTGCAATAAGAATTTAAGGTCAATGGCTTGAAATTGAGTAAATTCCACCCTACAAGTATGCCCACCTCATTACCATGATCAATGTCTTAAAAATTCTCATATTAATTGCAATTGATATTCATAACCCCCTCACACCTCTTTATCAATGTCATGAAGAGCCTCATAATCAAGGTTATAAAGGGCCTCATTTGCTCATGGGTGTCTCATTACCACCCTTAACTCATGGGTCCTACACACTAACAAAACAATTAAAATAAAATAAATGCAAAAAGTTAATTTTGAAACTTAATAAAAATCTAACAATCCCCCACAAGTTTCAAAATTACAAATGACATGTGTTGTGACTATATTAAACACCAAAGGACACATCATTATAGGTGTCTTTTAGACTTGAACCTACACTAGATCTAATGAACTACCCTACAAACTATGAGTAGAGTCAAACTCCTTGAATCTTTCCTCATTAGTGTAGCTAACCGTCCTATCATCCATGCCCTAGAGGTCGACTTTTGAAGCTACCATTTGTATTACACTTTAGAATTTTGAATCAGCCATGTCCCTTATTTTAGATTCATGAATGTTTAGAGAACTTGGCTATAAGTTATCATTGGCAGCGGCCAAACCCCCCACATTTCTTGAGATTAGACTAATTAAGAGTTTCACTCAACTTACCTTTGTGGTAGTACTACTACCTTCATCTACACCCTAGAATGGAATAGTTATAAATAGTACGGTCATCCCATGACTTCATTTGTACCCCTTGAATCTAATTAAGGTATTTAGCCTCTTCACATAAGTAGGATATCCATCATATGATTCGAGGTTAGGCATTAACTCCATTCCTGTAGATGCAATACACAAGTTTTTTGACAAACATAGCCTTTGTCATCATATCAGGTTGATTCCTTTCTGACTTTACATAATCGATAACTATCATTCCTTCATCTATGTATTGTCGCACAAGATTGTCCCTAAGGCATATATGTCTCCTTTTACCATTGTACACCTTATTCTTGGCTAAGTGAATAGTAGCTTTGTTATTACAATATAGTGATATCGATGGTGTCGATTTTTCCCACAATGGTATATCCACCATTAAATTTCTAAGCTATTTGGCTTCTGTTCCTATCTTCTCTAAGGCTATGAACTTAGTTTCCATGGTAGAGTCCGTTCCACATGATTGCTTTGTGGACTTCCAAGAGATTGCATCGTATGCTAGTGTAACTACCCATTAGTGGCTAAGAATTCGTTTGTATTCGAAATCCAATTAGCATTGCAATACCCTTCCAGAACCGTTGGTTTACCACTGTAGTATAAACTATAGTTTATAGTATCTTTTACCTACCTTAGTAATCTATCAATTGCACTACAATGCTCCTTACTTGGATTTTGAGTACGTTGACTCAACTTTCCTACCGCAAGAGCAATATCCAGATGTGTACAATTCATAAGAAATGAGATCGAACCAATGATTTGTGCATACCTTTTTTGGTTCACTGGTTCACCCAAGTTCCTTTTCAAATGACATCCCACCTTAAAATATGTTTTGACCACTGAAAACTCATGGTAGCCATACTTTTTAAGTATGTTTTCTACATAACGAGCTTGAGATAGTGAAATATTATTTTTTTGCTTTATGATTTTGAACCCAAAAATCAATTTAGCTTCCCCTCAGTCTTTTGTAACAAAATTAAACATCAAAATATGCTTAGTCTGATTCACTATTGGTAAGCTTGTCTTTATTATTAACAGATCATCTACATAAAGTAGAATAAATATGCATTTATCACCATAAAACTTGTTATATAAGCACATTTTGGCGTTATTAACAACAAAACCATTTGAAATTAGAGCATTGTTTAATTTTCATGCCATTGCTCTAGCGCTTCCTTCAATCCATATAAGGGTTTTTTTAAGCTTGCAAACTTTTTGCTCTTGTCCTTTTATAATACAACCTTCTGATTGTTTTATGTAAATTCTTATAAATCACCATTTTAAAAAGCAATTTTACATTCATTTGATGGATGACTAAGTTATGAATTGACTCTATTGCCAACATAACCCTTATTGAGGCAATTCTCGACACACAGGCAAATGTGTCAAAATAATCGATATTTGGTTTTTGGTTAAATCCCTTAACAATAAGTCTAGCCTTAAAACGATCAAGTGAGAGCCATCATTTTTTAACTTATTTTGAAATATCCATTTGGTCTCTAAAGTTTTATAGCCAATTGGTAAATCCACCAATTCCCAAGTATTATTTGCCAAGATTGAAGCAAGTGCACTCTTGATTGCTTCCTTCCAAAAGATGGCATTTAGTGATGTAATAGCCCCTTTATAATTAAGAGGATCCTTATTTACCAAGTAAATAAGCCACTCAACATCCATATATTTTGGTCTTTTGTGTCGCTTGCTCGTTCTTAGTTGATTGCATCACTATTAGCCAATTCTTTATTGATATTCTTTTCAATTGGATCCAATTCCCCATTGATCAATTGGTTCTCCTTACTCATAAGTATGGCACAATTCAAGGGAAATATACTTTAAAAAAACTCAACACCCCTTGATTCTATGATTCAATGATTCTATTTGGTTTGATAACATCATCCATGAATTTAATTATCATGAACTGATATGCCGTGTTATTTATCGCATACCCCAAGAACACACAATCATATGTTTTGGAACCCAATTTTCTTTTCTTAGAATCTGATAATAATACGTTAGCCAAACAACCTCAAATACGTAAATGTTTTATAGTTGATTTTCTACCAAATAATTTCTCAAATGGAACCATACCGGTCTTGTTATGTGGGATTCTATTTGATAGATAACATATTATCAACATAGCTTTCCCCCACATATCAAGTGTTACATTAGAACTCAAAAACATAGAGTTCATCATCTCTTTAGGAGCGATTTCGGTGGGTAGGGGGGGGTTGTTTCGGGGAAAAATCCATTTCCCCACAAAAATTCTCAAATTATAAAGATGGATGAAAGGTGTGAATTCTTGGATTCCGGGAAAGCGCCTGAGCAAACCGGCTGGTCTCTATGGTGAAATGTTTTCCACAGTAATCTCGACATCAATTAGAAAAAAATTCTCAAATTATAAAGATGGATGAAAGGGTGGGAATTCTTAGTTATGGTGAAATCTGACCCCTAAGTTTTTAGCTATTAATAATCTTAATTTAAATTTCAATTTGCATTATAGTCTAGAATAATTCTCTTCCTTATTATTTGTTCAAATAAAATTAATTAATTAATTTGGTACTTAATCTAGAGTATTTGAGGGAGCGATCTTTTATCATTATATTACTTAACAGCATACACTTGCATTGTACTTTTTCACAACAATGAGTGCATCATTACTACCCTTAACTCATTGGTCCAACACACTAACAAAACAATTAAAATAAAAGAAATACAAAACTAATTTTAAAACTTAATATAAAATATATTTTAATAAAAATATAACATCTAGGGATGCTAGTATTTGGTCGAATTCAATTGTAAGGTTGCACGTGTTGGATGGAGTGTGAGTTTACCATTTATCAATTATCAGGCTGAGGAAGCAAAGATAATGGTGGTTCTTCGTATTTTCGAAGAAGAAGATGAAGATAAAGGGCATGGATAAAATATGTAGCACATTCAATACGAAGTTATAATGAATATTTTAAGTTCGAAGTTAATGGGGCTGAGTATACATCAAGGGGAAAATTGATATACTAATATGGTTTTGGGAGACATCGTTGCCATTAAACCAAAATACAAGGGGTAAATGGAAGTTTCTAAGTTTTATTAAAAATAATCAAAGAACAAGGAGAAATTCTGAAAGGAGAAGTTACAGGACCACAATATGATACAATCATCAAACCTTAGATAAAAAAAGAGTTTTTTACATGAGCCCCCTCCATTTTCATGAGAAACAAATCGCACCCTCTCTAAAATTAAAACCTTGCAAATACTCCCCTCCACCGCTAACCCCATTACTTAGGACTGTTAAATAATTTTAATATGACTATATTACCCTCAAATATGGTAACGTATGGACTTTATATTTTCAAGAATTTTTTTACATGAGCCCCCTCCATTTTCATGGGAAACAAGGCACACCCCCTCTAAAATAAAAAACCTTGCAAATATCCCCTCCACCGTTAACCATGTTACTTAGGACTGTAAAATAATTTTAATATGACCATATTACCCTCAAATATGGTAATGTTTGAACTTCTTATTTTCAAAGCCATACCACATCACTCCTCATAGTTACTCACGATGCCTCCTAATCTGTCATCACCACTGCCAATCAACACCCACGATTAACACCGGAGGGACAGTTGAGGAGAAGCAGTGTGTATCTCACTTGTGTTTTTTTCTTCTTCTTCTCTTGCAACGTTTCTTCTCCTCAAGATGAGGTATGCACTGCTTCTCCTCAGATGTTGCTCCGGTGACAATCGTGGACGTTGATTGGCAATGGTGATGACAGATTACGAGGCATCGTGAGTAACTGAGAGGAGTGAGGTGGTATGGCTTTGAAAATAAGAAGTTCAAACGTTACCATATTTGAGGGTAATATGGTCATATTAAAATTATTTAACAGTTCTAAGTAACGGGATTAACAGTGGAGGGAGTATTTGCAAGGTTTTTTATTTTAGAGGGGATGTGCCTTGTTTCCCATGAAAATGGGGGGCTTATGTAAAAAGCTCTTAAAAATGAAGTTCAAACGTTATATTTGAGGGATTAACAGTGGAGGGAGTATTTGCAAGGTTTTTTATTTTAGAAGGGATGCGCCTTGTTTCCCATGAAAATGGAGGGGCTTTATGTAAAAAGCTCTTAAAAATGAAGTTCAAACGTTATATTTGAGGGTAATATGGTCATATTAAAATTATTTAACAATCCAAAGTAACGGGGTTAATGGTGGAGGGGGTATTTGCAAGGTTTTGATTTTAGAGGGGGTGCAGTTTGTTTTCCATGAAAATGGAGGGGGCTCATGTAAAAAACTCAAAAATAAAAATAAAATAAAATAAAAATTTTAAAACTATCAAACGTTAAGAAATAATTGAACAAGACGTATTGATACAACTGAATTTCATGGAGACCATTTTCATCACTGGATAGAATTTGTTCGAGGTAAATTTAGAGCATGTGATAACATGGACTGGGTTAATCAAATAGGGGGTGCTATATCGTGGTAAAGATGTTTCTATGGTGTTTATTGTGACTAATTTTTCCTTTCTGTGTGCAGATAGAGCATTTTCATCACTGGATGGAATTCATTCGGGGCATGTGATAATATGGACCGGGTGAATCAAATATGGAGTGCATTGGTGTAATGTAGCCAGTGGACCGGAGGGCCCCCCCCCCCTCCTAATTTTTCTCACTTTACGTGTGAAATACCACTATTTGGCTCACCTCCAAAAATTAAAAATAAAAATCTAAGATATAGATGATGGGTACAAATGTCATTCTTAATCATAATCAAATGGTTATCATTAAACCCCTAGTTTTAAGGAATAAATGGTTAAATTCTAATTAAAAATTAACTCACGATCCATGAATTTCTCCCTATATTCTCTCTCATATTTTCATTCCTATTTATTCTCTAATGAATCTCTTCTTTTATTCCTATTTCTTCTCTCTTTTTTTTTTTTCCACACGTCTCACAAAATATTGGAGTAGTTAGCAGACATTGGAATTTTTCGAAATCTTCTCCACAGTTATCAGTATTCACTCTCTCTCTCTCACATTCATCACGATTTTTTTAATATTCATTTAATAAAGTATAATTTTATTTTTTTTATTTAGTTGTTCTTCTTTCTCCTAAAATTTGATTCTACTAATAGCAATTTGAATCTCGTTAGAATTCAACCATAGATTTTATCAGATCTAATCATAATCATTGATTTTTTTTTTAATCCTTAAACTTTTTTCTAAAATTTCATTCATATTAATGGAAATTCAAATCTCGCTTAGAATTTCAGCTTAATTTACCTAAATTTTTAATGTAGGCCCCACATGTCAAATTATAATACAATTTTATGAGATGGGACCCACGGTGGGTCCCACATTGGCCCAGGCATATTCGCCCCCCCCCAATATTCAATCCTGGCTCCGCCCCTGAATGTAGCTCTACATCGTCGTAAGGATGCTTCTATGGTGCTCACTATGACTAATTTTTCCTTTCTGGGTGCATATATTCAAAGCCATTTAAATGGTTCTATCAATGAGGGGGAGAATTCAACCAAGTCTTCTGCAAAATACAAGTGAGGATGTGGAATGCTTCCAAATGTTTGTGGACGGTTCATGGGATGCTGTGGTAAACAAGGGAGGCAGGGGATGCTTTACTTGGAATACGAATGAGAATTTTGTTGCAGCACAATGCAAAGAGGGACACGACAACTCGACTACAGCTATAGAGTTTAAAGCTGTGAGAGATGGATTGCTTTTAGGGAGGTCTTTGGATATATCAAATTTGCAAATCAACTTGGATTGCATGCCGCAATCATGACCCTTCAAGGCTTCCCAGCATCTCTAGATTGGATGTATCATAGTCTAGTTCAAGAGATTGTTAGGTTAAGTTCTATTTTTAATTTTGTTCATTTTAGTTATGTTCCCAAGGCTTCTAATATCTTAGCTAATTTCATGGCTAAGGGATCAAAGCTTTGACTAGGTCTTGGTGGAGTACTCCACCAATGTTTATAGTTTATTCCTCTTTGTTATCGTAAAGCCTCCTAGTTTAAACAATTTTATTTAATGAAAATTTTCAATTTTTGATAAAAAAAAAAAAAAAAAGAACAAGTCTCCACATTACAGAAATTCATGTACAATATATTCTGATGGTTTTCTCTTCTATGAAATTTACAAGCATTTACCATATCGTTTGAATAGAATTCAAATTCGCTACAACGTCCAAGTGAGCGGCCATCCAAACAAATTGTTCTCAGTGAGTGCCACGTGTCCTCCATGAATTTCCAACCCTAGGATTCTCACAATTCAGTTTGATTGATGAATCAAACTACTTAAGCTGGCTTAAAAATGTTGTAATCCAAGAATTAATGAAAATTTATAAAGGACACGTGGCTCTCAAGGCACTCATTGAGAGACGTTTGCTGGATGAGTGCAGAGGATTTCAATCCATTTCAGTAAAAACGTGATCCTTGCTCTTTTTTCTTTTTTGTTCTGTTTTTTAAACTAGAAACGAAGTCAACGACGCTACACTTTCGGCGGCTTTCGTGCACACAATCGAGGAATCGGACAGAAGTGTCTCATGAAGCCTTCCGGTTTCTGCTCCGGTCATTCTTGGAGTAGCCACCATGCTCTCAGACCAGCTCAGTTGCCTCATGCTCATGATGTGAGGAAGTCGGATGATGAACCGGTCCACGTTTTCTCCCTGTTGAACCAGCGAGTGACCCGTCGAATGAGACCGTGGAAAGCTCCCAGCATAACGCGGTGGCCGGTTCTGCATGGAAGCTTGGCTAATCATCTCCGGCGCCACAGTTACTGCCAGTGCAACCTCAAGTGGTTCTTCGCTTATAGTTACTGATGTTTCGCACGGTGCAGGAACGAGGTTAGCCCGGCAGACTGGGCAGGTTGAGTGCTTCAATAACCAACCATCAATGCAATCGGGATGGAAGACATGATCACACTTGGGCAGCAATCGAATCGTATCTTTATCTTCGAACTGGGTCAAGCAAACGGCGCATTCCAGAATTGCTTTACCCAATTTGTGACCTTTCACATACGAGTAAGCGAAGGTTGGAAACCCCTCGATCACGGTGGGCTCAAGGCCTTGATTTCCTACTGTTGAGATTACGGCATGTCCGCCATGAAAACTAATGCTTCCATCGCTTTTGAAGCAGCCGATGCAACCGGCGACGAAGAAGAGGAAGAAGCAACCGAAAACAATGATGAGTGTGATGCCTAAATAGCCGAAATTGACGCTTGCCACAGCGCGCTGTTCTTTGTGGTTTTCTGCATTAGCGTAAGGTAAAGACATGAACATGAAGAAAAAGCATATGCAGATTATTACATTTTGGCCTGCAAGACAATGCCCAGTCAGGCCAACGATCGAACAGTGACTACGCTTCTCCATCGATTTGTTCTTCACTATTGATAGCAGGAACTGATCATGCATGCTGCTAACTGGGTTTTTGTGCTAGCTGATGCCAACTTTTGGGCTAATGGAAAGGTCACAAGGATATTCTTAGGACAATTAGAACTTCTCTGCTACCCAATGTTCCTTCCATCATTATCTTAAACGTTGACAAGAAATCAATATGAAATTTTTATATTCTCTTCCGATAAACGTTGACAAGAAATCCATTTTAAATTTTTATATTCTCTTTTCCTCCCTGCATTTTTCCATATAAACTTTCCCGGTAATAGTACTTCAAAACTCTCACAATTTTCTTGATTATACATCCACCAGGCAGTGATTCCCAAAAATAAACTACAGACAGTTGGTGGAAGTTGACCCAAAAAAAAGGGTTGCAGAAGGAATGTTGGGAGCAAAGATGAAAGAGAGATATTTTTGTTTTCTGAAAAGAAAATAGTTTGTTTACTTCATAGTTGACAAATATACTTGGGTAGTTCTTGGGGGTAGTATTGATATAAATAAAGGAGTATATAAATCACATGACGCGCACTAATGCAATTTGTTTTTGTTTTTTAATTCGAATGATCTTAACTGTTGACCAAAAAAATAATTTTCTTAACAAATAGTCGGTAGATGAATGTTGATAGAACATAGAAGTAGAAATTTAATTTATTTTGATCATATTAAATTAATTAGAGGAAGGTTTGGTAGGTATAAAGGTTCAAATCCATGATCTTCTTAGAATTAAGTCCTCTACATAGGAAGCTACCATCACTATGCTAGAAGTACATTTACATTATTTTTTAATCTACCATCTTATAACTATACACATGAATCATGATGGTCTAGGTAAGAAATGGCATCAACACGGATTGCTCTGTAAGAAATGGCATCAACACGGATTGCTCTAAACACTTAAATCCCTATTGGAATGCGTAAAACTTAATTATGTAGTATTAATTATTATAAATGTTTTCACTTATTTATCTATTTATTGTTTCCTATTATGATATTTTATCGTGAAAACTTTAGTCCCACATCAGAAAATAAGGAGCCAAAGATTTGGTATATATATAAAAAGCATTGTATGTTATTTATCTTTTAAGGTTAAGGACCACTCTCGCACAATTTGACATCTACCTAGACTAGATAGAACCATTGAATATGATCTATATATTAATATATTAAAATATTAATTAATATTAATAATTAATAATATATCTATGACTAGGGACATATCTAAGTTGATTGGCCATTTGGTGAGGGAATTGTTCGATTAGAATCCCACTATAACGCTCGTGATTCCATGTGGCAAGGGAATAGGCCAAAAGTTCTCGTGGAGTCAAATTCTCATAGTCAAGGGAACGGCTCCCTGTGATTTCCATATAAAGAACGGCGAGGATAAAGACTCTCTTTAACTGGCAATGAGGCTATGTGGGTGTTCTACCATAACACTCGTGATTCCATGTGACACAGTCGCATTGAGTTAACCACTTGCATACCTTTGATTAGGATGAATGTGTTATCCAAAACACTAACGGCTGGATTGGCGATGCGTCTTCTACGCTGGTGATGCACTAGAAAAAAGGATCACCCTTAATCTACACCTTTGGAGCGGAACCAAAGATCCAAGAAAATGAGGTACCCAAGATCGGAATCTCCTTCATTTACCAACCGAATACGGTGCTACACTATATAGCACGAACAATCTCAACCACCAAAAAAGCATCTCAAATGCAGAGAAATCTAAACCGCTCGAGTTTTCACTGGCCACATGACTATGTACCGTTTCTTATGTGGTCCAAACGAACCACACAACCTGGGAAAAAAAAATCTACACCATAACTTCTCTGTCTCAGCTCTAATTTGAGAGCCGCTCGCAACCATGCATCCATGCCGGTTGCCAATACCCGTGGGATCTTTTGTACTAGCAAATCTACACTGTCTTACATGGGAAAACAAACAGCAACTCAAATCAACTAAAATGCCCTTCTGTTATGTTCTGACCAAATTCTTGTATCTGATTTGGAAGATGGACTCGCATTGACATTTTTGTTGGGTGATCCGAATGATCGTTTGCAAAGATTTGAGTGGTGGAAGAAGAGGGCTTGGACCTATTGCCCTAAGCCTAGAGCCCACCACTGATCTTGGTTTATGTAGCGGGTGCGGGGTTGGAGCCCTCGTAGTACAGTATGATCCAACCCGATGGGTCGACCCATTTAACCAATTGGAGTTTATATATATACATATTATGGTCGCCTACCACATTATTGAAATATTTGGGATTCTCCAATTAGGGTTTTGGGTGAGAGTTCTTGTAACGCCATTCTTGGCGATTGGTCGTGAGATCTCCTTCTATTCTTCTTCTACATAGTGAAAAACTCTTCTTCTTCGCCAATAGACGTAGCATTTCACATTGGTGTGTGAACCACGTTAAATCTTTGTATGTTTTTCATTTTGTCTATTTTTTTATTCGCAATTCGAGGTGTTTGTTTTAACACCTGCAAATTTTGAAGAGCCATAACTTCCCCGTCTTAGCTCCGAATCGAGTGACGCTCACAAAGACAACTACCTTTACCAACAAAGCCTTCAAAATCAACAAACTCCATTGTTTTGCATAAAAGGATGAGAAATCACTTGGATAGACCAAAATGGACTTCAAAATTTGGTGACCCATAACTTCTTCATTTCAGCTCCTGATTGGGGGGCGACCACTTCCATGTGTCCTTGATGATTGCCACTACCTATCGAATTTGCCATATGAGAAAATCTATAGCATCTTAAGCAGGAAAACAAAGAATCACTCAAATTGACCAAAATGGCCTCCAAATTTAGGTGACCCATGAGTCATCCATTTTAGATCCAAACTGTTCATCAACCGCGCCATGTGTTTGTGATAGCACTGTCAATAAGGATTGCCACATCAGCAAGTCTCTACTGATTTTACTATGAGAACAAGAAATAACTCAGGTTGACGAGAATTCCTTTTAGAATTAGGCAAAAGGAATTAGGCAACCAGTAACCTGTTTGTTTCGACCTCAGATTGAGTGTCAATCACGGCCATTTGCCATTGACAATTGCCACTACTGATAAAGTTTTTCATGCAAGAAAATCCAGATTGTCTTACATAGAAAAACGAAGACAAAATGCCTCCAAAGTTACACAACCCATAACTCCTCCACTTCATCTCGATATTGAGTGTCGACCATAGCCATGCATCTATTACTATTGCCATCACCAACGAACATTGGCATATCAGCAAATATTCCCCGTCTTGCATAGGAAAATGAGAAAAATTGAGATAGACCAAAATGACCTTCAAATCAGGCGACGCATAACTTCTCTGTTTTAGCTCCAAATTGAGCGTCGATCGCGGCCATGCGTCCACGGTGATTGTCGCTTCCAACAGAATCTAGCGCATTGGGAAATATACACCATCCTGTGAAGTAATAATTTTTTTAATTTTATTTTTTATAATGGCTCATATAGACCGAAATCCCCCTCAAAACAAGTGCTACCGTAGAACACAAATTTGAACCCTTGGACCCAATCTCAAGTTCCAAGGGAATAAGGTACTCAAGATCAAAATCGCTTTCTTCAATCAACTGAATGTGGTGTTGCACCATATAACAAGAAGAGAAAATTGTAGAGACACCCCAACTTGGAGGTCTTAAAACACTAGCTAACACCCCACTTTAAGTTTCATAAGCACACACACCCCAAAGTTGGACATGTTTTGGATACGTTAGTCCAAACCATTAGTCAATTTTGTTAAATCATGGTTTTCTTTTTTCTTTCTCAGGTCTTCCTGTTATGAACATAGTAAGGTCTTCCACTAGGTTACGTCCTTCCTCTGACTCGGCCAGGGCTGCCTCTATCACCGAACCACTATTGCTGCTGTTGTTGCCCCCATCTCTGCCCTTGTGGCTCTACCTGTTGTTTCAGACTTGAGCCCTGCTGCCATAGTACCTCTTCCCATAGATCTACTCTCTCTTGGTGATGAATTACTTGATCTCTGGAGGAAGAAAAATATAAAAGCGGCAAATGGTCTTCTTCTAGAACCTACTGCATTTGTAGAAGCATCAAAGCAAGATGTTGGTTTTGAAAATCTGAAATCTAAAAAATGGGCCACAACTAAAGCTACATAGATGCACAATTGATTTTATTGTAATTAAGAATTTGTGTATGAAAAGAGGCGTATGGTTCTGGTATCTTCCATCTTCAGCAAGAATATTTTGATTTTGAAAAATCTGAAATCGTCCTTTCAGCAGCTTCTTGGTTGCCTCCTTCCTATGTTTACTAATTTTGATTCTTGAGATTCCACCCCTGTGTTTAGACCCTCTTTTGCAATGCATCAGGATATCCACTAACATTGCAAAGCTCTATAGCTTTGTTTTGGGAAATCCTATTCTTGGACTAGTTGCCAAACTTTTCCGTTTGCTGAAAATCTAATTGCAAGGTATTCAAATGTGTGTTTACTACGATGAATGTTTTGCACATTTGGGAGCATATAAACAAGAAGCACTGGCTCCAGTTGGGAAATCCCAAGGATCAATCTCAATTTGTTTGTTGCCACCAATGCTCATGAATGGAAAATATGTGAAATCCCCTGAATTTTAGGACTGCGACGAACCTGGAACTCGAGTCGGCAACAGCTGTGGGCCATTCGAGTCAAGTCCGAAGGTGCGGAAGTGGACCCAATGTTAGTGGATGACCCTAGTGATTACTCAACCTCTCTCCTAAAATTTAAGAGGAGAGAGAAGATCAATCACAAAGGGATTAAAAGACGATTTTGGCTTGTCCGAAAACCGATGATGGAGAATCCAAACGATGAGGTAAATATACCCAATGAAAATATTTGAAAGACCTTTATTTCAAGCCAAGAATCACCGGAATCTGACCTTGGTTCAGGGGTCAACCAAGGGCCAGTCAATCGGACAGGTTGACCGGTCTAGGTTGACCATTCATCCCCAAATTCTTGGTAGTTTTGGGAATTTGGGTTTAAAAACCCTATTTTATGCCTCTATTCCCCTTTACACGCATTTTCTAATGCTAGAGTGAAGTTGAAGCTTGGAGAGGAGGAGAAACCAATAAAGATTTGGGATTCCATCACACAGAGGCACGTCGAGACTCGAATCATTGTGGAATCGTTGAGAAAGGTGAGTGTTCTTCAACCTCTCTTCTCTAAACCTAGGTTAGTGGTGTTTTCTTCATGATGAATGCTAGATTTTGGTAGTTGGGGCATATTGATTGCCATTAGTCCTATTTATGTTTCCCTTTAGTTTTGAGAGTTGTTTATGCGATTCGTTGAGAATGATTTCGCGTTGAACCTCTTAGAGATGCTCGCGAGCACTCGCGAGAGCCAAATTTGTGGCTTTTCATTTAAGGCCTAATTGAGACAAATTAATGATACTTTTAGAATCCTATTATTGTTAATTAGAAGTTCTCAAAGTCTCGCTTCTATCCGATTTGGAATCGGAGGTGAAATAAGGATTTTTGCCGAAACTAGGTTAAGAACGGAGGGTTTGAGGCCATTCAACAGATTGTGTCCTGAAAGTGTCATGTTGGGCTTCTTCTGAACCCCAATTGATCCCTAGTCAATACTTACTATTTCACTTATGTGATTAGGATTATTTTGAGTATAATCACCGACTCTTGAGTGTGAAATTTGGGACTTAGGAGAGCGAAACCAAATTGAAAGGTGAGGAATAAACTAACCATGTCTTGCATGTTAAATATTTTTATTTCAATTTCATTAATGATATCTTGCTTTATTTTTATATCTATTATTATGTGTGATTTTGCACGAACGAAAGGTAAGGATATATGAATGATTCTTTTCTTTCTTTTCGAATCTTATGTTGATGATATGAGAATGAATGAGATTAGTTGAGACTTGATTATCTTATTTCTATTTACCAACTAGGGTTGTGGGTCTGCCCATTACCTTAGTGACCGTATATGAATGCATCTAAACCTAACTACATGAATGCTAGGTGTCTAGAAGTGTTGCTAGATATCCCTATGAGTGCTACTACCTTTCCGGTAGGGGTATTGAAGCCGATTAACGCGTGATACCAGTGGTTGGGTCCTGTGTTGTCAAGCAAACCCATTGTCACATTGAATGGTAGAGTTGCATATAATAGTTAAGAGCTCTTTGCACTCAAGACCGGTAGCTAACCTGTAAGAGGACATGGAGAACATCATGTTCATTATATGTGGATGACCATTGGATTCCAATCCAGCATCTTCACCATCCACTTCCATTTGTTCAAATTCCAATCCAATGGTCTCTACTTGGATAGCTCACAGTTGCCTTCTACCCACACTTCGAGTTCTTTGACCTACAATATGGATTTTCAAGTTAGGATCTTTGGGGGATTTCACATTCAGACAATGATTAAAATAGATGACACCTTCGCCCTCACCCCCTCCCCAATTCCCCTTCATCATCCTTTGGGTTGTGGGCCTTGGGTTGACTCAAATTATTTATTTGTGATAAATTTGGTTTTCAAACGACAACTAAAAAAGACGAAAATAGACATGGAAGAACCAATTTGATCTATTTTAACATATTTTTTCTAACTAAAATAGTCTTGGATAAATTTTGGTTGCTGCCCAAGTTAGAGGCTACTTGGATCAATGGAATGTTTCTGCAACCCTTGCTGGCAGCTGCCAATAAAATGGCGTACAAAGAAAGAGAAGTAAACACCTTTGCTTCAAGTAATTAAACTAAAATTAAATTATAACATCATTTTTTTCTTAAATAATGAAATAAAAGAAATTTAAACCACTTAAACGAGAATACATAATTTCCTAATTAAGAATGTTTGTGTATGAAAATTATTGTTTGAAATGGATAAATATTGGTGGAATAATTATGCATCAATGGTCTTTCAAACTACAATACAAAAATAATATGTATTCTATGAATGTAATAGACACTTCATATTAATAATTAATATAAAGGGGTAATTCTCAGTACTGCCTCCTGAGTAAACCCCTTTGAAGATACAATAAGGTTAGATTTTTTGCTTCTAAGGATAAGCCTTAGAATTTTTAAATATAAAATTATGACTATTGGAATAATGGTACGGATGTACTTGAAACCAGGATATATAATTTGTTAATTAATTTTTTGGTTGGATATTTTTATTTTAATGGACTTATTTTTTTTTGGGTAGATTAATGGATAAATTGTTAGGAAACAATTAAGAATTAGCCCAAATGATGGAATGATTTCATTTCACATATCTTATGTCATAACGATATAACTTGCTTTCTGCAATTTAGAAAGATTTATTATCATTATCTCTATAATTTTTTTTGATAAATTCATTATTTTTTATGCAAACAAATTATCATTGTAAATAAAATTATTTGACTTTTCAAAGCTTAGAGTTTAGGATAATATAAAGAAAGGAACTCATGTTGCATGGTTTAATTTATGGGTGTATTGGGTGGAGTGCAAGTGCAAGTTTACCATTTATTTGGAGGAAGCAAAGATGAAGGTGGTTCTTGGTATTTTTGAAGAAGGTTAAAAAAATAAAAAAGCATGGCTAAAATAGGTAGGTTAATACCAAGTTATAATGCATATTTCACTAAGTACATCAAGGGGAAGATTGATACATCAAAATGCTTTTATCACACATTGTTGCTATCAGATGAAAATGTAAGGGGTAGGTGAAGGATTGATACATCAAAATGCTTTTGTCACACATTCTTGCTTTCAGACCAAAATGTAAGGGGTAGGTGAAGGTTTCTAAATTTTATTGAAAACAATCAAAGAATGAGAAACTCTGAAAAGACAAGTTATGGATCACAAGGTCAAAGACTCACCAAACCTTAAATAAATAAATAAATAACCTATCAAATGTTTAGGAATTATTGAACAGGTCTCCACATTGGAGAAATTCTAGTGATATCTGATTTTTTTTTTTTATATAGATTTTTACACGGCATCTATTATTATTGGGGTGAAACTAGTGACCACCCACTATATGCTATAAATTACATGGTTTCCACTTGAAAATTTACAAGTTACTTACAATTAAGTTTTGTTGTTAAATGGTTAATAAAATTACTTAAATGCCCTTATTCTTTAAGTCATTTAAAATTTGAAATTCAAATTATTCAAATGTCCTTTGGTTAGTAAATTACTTAATTATCCCCAGGTAACTCCCTTATCCTCTCCTTCAACATCTTCGTTTTTACGAGTTTGTCTCCCTCTCTCTCTCTCTCCACCAAGACTTCTCCACTGCAACTTATCCTCCCTGACAACGACCACAACTCAAATTTATATTCATTAATATCTAGAAAGAAACAAAACTCAAATATCAAGAAGAGAGACAGAGGTGATGGAGCAGTGAAAAAGGAGAGGAAGCAAAGTAGCAATAGAAGCTGAAGCAAACCATTCGAGATGTGTTAAAGTATACCTGACAAAGCTCTTGAAAGACCGAATTGAAACTAGAGTCGTCCAAGCTACAAAGAAAGAACTGACTTCCAACAAAAGAACTCTGCTATCAAAACTCTGATTTGAAGCCATTGATAGAAAATGTTTATTGCAATTTTCAGATCCCCCAGATGATATCCAAATCTATGCCTCTATGTTGGAAATTGACTAAATGGGTCTTATTAAATTTGCAACGACGAGCCCAAGACAAGCTAGAAAATTAGAGCATCATCATACCAATATTTAATCGATGAATCATTCCAAATTTCAACCAGCTGGATTTCCTAGGGTTATATGAATATCACTTCTCATTCGCACTTTGAATCAATAATTCTGAAATCCCCTTTTGCTAGATGTCAAGTATTCATGCAAATAACCTCTTGAGAATGGCTCCCCTTGCACTTTGTGCACCACAACCATTTCAAACCACCAGGTAGCTTACCTGTGCAACACTCAATTTGGGAATGGCTCAGTCAGTACTAGGCACCCATCAATCTATGCTGCAGGTTTCGTTAATCGGTTTGGATCGAATGAAAAAGGAACTGCCATGTGTTGTTCTCTCTATATTTCTCTTCTTCTACTTCGAGCAACAAGAAACGCGACACCCTAATTTCTAGGTCTATGATCGGTGGTAGCGTTGTTATGCTAGGTGTTCTTGTGGGTTTTGGTTCTGGAAGAAAGGATTTAAAACATGACTCAAAAACATTTAGCGGAGGAAGGAAAAATCCACTAGCTGGAAGATACACGAATTCAACCCAAACAGAGGAGATGGTTGCAAATGGTGGTTGGAGAAGATGGTTGTAGAGAGAGAGACACACAGTGGTTTTAGGTTGGAATACTTCTATAATTTTGCTGCGTAAAGGGCATTTCAGTAATTTTATTTTTATTTTTTGAATAAACTAAATGGTTGTAAAGGTATTTAGGTGATTTTATCCATCATTTAACAACAAAACTTAATTGTAGGTAACTTGTAATTTTTTATGTGGGTGTCATGTAATTTACAATATAATAGTCAATGATCATTAGTTTCATCTAAAAAAATAGTGAGTGCCATGTAAAAATTTCTTTTTTATTTTTAATATTATAATGTATTTTTTTTTTACTTAGTATTTACATTATTGCTTTTTTTTTGGTAAACTGATATTTAATTAGAATTAAGATTGGCAAGAATAAGCCAAGACATCCTGATTACAAAGCTTTAAGAAACCAAAGAACGTAAATAGGCCACACAGTCCAACTTGCCACAGATTGGGCCTTCTTAGCTAGGAAATCGGCTACCTTTTTGAATAATGGGATAAACGTGATCTTCAGAAAACCGTACATGAGACTCAAACAGGAGACGGAGTCAAGGACAATACACTTTCGGCGGCTTTCGTGCACACTATCGACGACGGAAGGGTCTGATCATGAAGCCTTCCGGTTTCTGCTCCGGTCGGTTTCTCTCTTCTACCACCACTTTCCCCGGTTATCCGGTAACCCATTCTTTGACTCATCAACCCTGTTGGTAACGGTAACGCCACCATGCTCTCAGACCAGCTCAGTTGCCTCATGTTCACCATATGAGGAAGTCCGAGGATTAACCGGTCGACCTTTCCTCCCGGTTGAACCAGTGAGTGACCCGTCGAATGAGACCGTGGAAATCTCCCAGGATAACTCGGTGGCCGGTTCTGCATTGAGTTACCGGTTTGGCTAATCTCCTCCGGTGCCACTGCTAATACAACCTCATGTGGTTCATCGCTTCCAGTTGCTGCTGATGCTTCGGATGGTGCAGGAACGAGGTTAGCTCTGCAAACTGGGCAGGTCGAGTGGTTCGATAACCAACCATCGATGCATTCGCGATGGAAGACATGGTCACACTTGGGCAGCAATCGAATCGTATCTTTATCTTGGAACTCGGTTAAGCACACGGCGCATTCTAGAGTTGCTTTACCCAATTTCTGACCTTTCAAATATGAGTAAGCGAAGATTGGGATCGCTTCGATCGCGGTCGGCTGAAGACCTTTGTTTTCCACTACAGCATCTCCGGCATGATAAAAACTAACGTTTAGATAGATTCCGGCCCGGGAACAACCGATGCAACCGGCGACGAAGAAGAGGAAGAAGCAACAGGAGAAAACGATGAGCGTGATGCCTAAATAGCCGAAATCGATTATTGCGAGGGCTTGCTGTTGGGTGTTGTTCAGTGCATTAGCGGAAGGTAACGACATGAACATGAAGAAAAAGCATATGGAGATGATTACATTTTGGGCTGCTAGACTACGCCCAGACAGGCCAAGGATCGAAAAGTGAGTATGCTTAGGCATCGATTTGTTTCTTTCTTTCTTCACAAGTGATAGCAGGAACTTTGTTACTTATGATTCATAACTGGGTTTTTGTACTGCTGATTGTGAACTCTTGGACTAATCGAAGGGTCACAGTGTGAATATGGATAATCCTAGGACGAAACTTCGCAGCTAACCAGTATTACGCACGCTAATTAATTGACCAGAAATCCATTTCAATTTTTTATATTCACTTTTTCCTTCCTGCATTTTTAGTTTCTTGGATGGATTTTGGATTGATATTAATATTTCGGGAAATGTAACTAACATGATGGGCGTTTATTATTTCTTAAAATTATATTAATTACATAGTTTTGACTTTGTTAGATTTTTTGGTAAAGGGTTGATATTAATATTGCAGATCTTTTTCAGTTCGAATGCTCATATGGAATGGTCAGTGGATAACTTTTGATCGAGAATTGTTTTTATTTTGATTACATCAGATTAACACATCAAAAGGATAATTTGATAATTTGAAAACAATAATAAATTATTTATATTAATTTCCTTAAGAAAGGATAATGACCAATTTGAAGAACCCTATAGAGCTGTTTTGAGCAGCCAATGGACAAACATTCAGTCCAAATATCCCTCAGAGATTTCGTAGGTGGTTTTCTAGAATCCTGGGTGTCAAACAAGGGGAGGGACCCTTTAAATACTTAGGTCTCCCTACAAAATTTGAGGTTTCAAAAAATGATGTATTATGGAGTTGTCTATGAGATAAGGGCAAAGACTCAAAGGTGGAAGAATATGTATCTGTCATATGCATGCCGTAAAGTGTTAATCAAATCGGTGGCTTCATCTATGGCCACCTAAACAGGCTCTCACTTTTCTATCCCAACCTCAGTCCATGATGCTATAAGGAAAACATTTGTAACATCTATTGGGGGCACAAGGAGAGTGAGAAGAAGGTTCATTGGATTTTGTAAACTAGCTAGACTATGCTTCTGGGAACCCCTATTTCATAATCATGCTTTGTTGGGAAAGGTGGCATGGAGGCTAGTACAAAATCCTGGGTCCTTATGGGCAAGATTTATGAAGAGAATTTACTTCCCATTAGTGGATTTTATGCAAGAAAAATCTGGAAATAGACCTTCTAAGGCATGGAAGAATATTCAAGTGGGTTAAGAAGTACTTGAGGATGCTCTTCTATGGGAGGTGGGGATGGGCGAAAGATTAATATTTGGGACAACAAGTGGCTTCCTTCACATGAGGATTATAGGGTGTCAATAGTGAAACTACTTGGTTGTCAGGTAAATTTGGTGGTTGATTGAATACATGAAAACAATAGAGAGTGTGATCTCTGAAAAATCAATCAAATATTGAATGAGAGAAATCGGACTGACGTGAGAAAAATCAAATTGAGCCTAAACCACAAGGAAGATAGACTTCTTTGAGGACCTTCGCGAAATGGGATATACTCAATTAAATCTGCATATCATATGCTGGTTAATAATAGAGACAAAGCTCAAGCTATGAGAGCTTCCTCCTCTAGAGTACATAAGTGGGATGCGGTTCCCAAATGTGTGTGGAAGATAATTTGAAGTGCGGCCTTAGTTCAAAAAATGAAGTCTTTTCTATGGAGATTATGTGCGAAAGCTACGGCAACATGTGAAAATCTATTGAAGAGGCAATGCCAAATTGACCCCTTTTGTAGAGAATGTGGAGCAGTCATGGAAACCTCATACCATATCATATTGGGTTACAACTTTGCAAAAACAATCTGGTTTGGAAATTCATTATCTTACTTAGTTCCATCTAATCAAATACCCTATATCAGTAGTTGGTTGGAGTCTCTCTACAAAATGATGATTCCCTCTAAGGTAATGAAGAAAGAAACCATTGGCCTTTGTGTGTACATTTGTTGTTATATATGGATTTCAAGGAATGACTAAATTTTTGGCACAAAGACTTGGCACCCAAAAGAAGTGTTTGAAAGAGCTCAAAAAATGTTTGGGCACTTGGAAAGGCTTGTTGTAATCAACCAAAGAGTGGACACAATCCTTATCCATCCCACCAAGTGAATGACAAGCGAACTTGTAATGATCGAAATGCATGGGTAGTCTTATGTGATGCAGCCTTTTCCCCTGAAGACAATATTGGTGGCATCAATTTTACAATTCAGAGTCATGAGGGTGAAGTGGTGGCTTCTGTGTCTGAACATATATATTTTGGAGAGGCTTTAGTTGGCAAAACCTTGGCAATTAGATCAGCTCTTCTTGAGTGTAGCCACTTTGATCTTAAAAGGCTACAAGTGTTCTCAGATTGTGAAGTGGCAATCAATCTTATTGTATATCAGGACCCTCACCCCCATCTCCAATAGTTGGGATTCTGTTTGATATAGGGATCCTTAAGGAGCAGTTTGAATATTGTTGTAATTTTGGCTATATTTCTAGGGTGTTAAATGGTTTAGCCCATTCCCTAGGCCGAAAAGCGCTCACCTGTTCTTATCGGACTAAGTGGCCACATTCCTCTCTTGTTTCCCAAAATGACTCTTCTGTAATTCTTGGGCCTCGGCCCCTTCTTCAATGTTCATCTTTATTACCAAAAAAAGGAAAGGGTACTGGAGGAGGGAAGCGACCTGAAGAGGATGGAATAGGTTCCAGGGCAATTGGTGATGATGGTGGACTAATGCTAGCAGAGTGCTGGTGAGTTTTGATCGTATAGGATTACAAATTAAATTAAAAGAAAAGAAAAAAAAATTATTAATCAATTTTGGTTATTTTGTAAGTTTGGAGAGTTTATGTGACTCGTAGATGTGCTTTTGGTACAGTACTAGCAACCTTTTGTATAGAGAGAGTGAATTCAAGGATGCCTTTAAGTATGACATGTCACTTCATGCCCCCTCTCCCACCTCACCAACCCTTGGGCCTGTGAGACACCTCCCCCAGCAACCCGGCCCTAGGCTGTGGGTCTTGAGTTGACTCAAAAGTGTTTTGCTTGTGACAAACTTGGTTTTCAAAAGACGACTAAAATAGATTAGGGGAAAAAACAAGGGAAAAACAAACAAGAGGCATTGAAAGAACCAATTTGATCCATTTTAACATTACTTTCTGACTAAACTATTATTTAAAATTAATTATAATTAAAAAGAACACTATAAAACTTATGGTGACACAAGAGATAAGGTATACAAGAGACACGAGTGAAATGGAGCCTACATGGATGAGTCCTAGTTGGTATTTATTGAGTTATGTAGAATAGTTTCACGTTGGGTAAGCGAAGGTTGGGAACCCCTCGATCATGCATGGTGGGCTCAAGGCCTTGATTTCTTACTCTTGAGATAATGGCATGTCCGCCATGAAAACTAATTAATGCTTCCATCGCTTCTGAAGCAGCCGATGCAACTGGCGACGAAGAAGAGGAAGAAGCAACCAAAAACAATGAAGAGTGTAATGCCTAAATAACCGTTATTGGCTGTTGTTTTGTGCATCAGCGTAAGGTAAAGACATCATGAACATGAAGAAAAAGCATATGCAGATTATTACATTTTGGCCTGCAAGAAAATGCCCAGTCAAGCCAACGATCGAACAGTGACTACGCTTCTGCATCAATTTGTGATCATGCATGCAGCTAACTGGGTTTTTGTGCTAGCTGATTGCCAACTTTTGTTGAGGTATTTGAGTATACCCAACTTATTGTTGAGGTACTCAAGTTATATTCAAGTTATGTTCTAATATGGGCCATCAAATTAGTTACGATCTAAAGGTGTAATGGACCTTTGTGGAAGAATTCAATTACCAATAGAACTCTGTATGGTTCTATAAATGCTAGTTAGAAACAACGGTCTGGGTATTCCAATCTAGATACTCAGGGTGTAATGCTTTAAACAACCTTGTGCTTAAACCCTAATCCTAACAACCTTTAGGCTAATAGAAAGGTCACAAGGATATTCTTAGGAAAATTAGAACTTGTCTACTACCCAATGTTCCTTTCATCATTATCTTAAACGTTGACAAGAAATCCATTTAAAATTTTTATATTCTCTTTTCCTCCATGCAATTTTCCTTATAAACTTAGAACTCTCATAATTTTCTTGATTATACATCCACCAGGTAGTGATTCCCAAAAATAAACTACAGACTGTTGGTGGAAGCTGACCCAAAAAAAGACTGTTTGTGGATGGAATGTTGGGAGCAAAGATGAAAGAGAGAGATTTTTGTTTTTTAAAAAGAAAATAGTTTGTTAACTTCATAGTTGACAATATCCTTGGGTAGTTTTTGCAGTAGTAATGATTTAAATGAAGGAGTACATCAATCACATGACGCACCCTAATGCAATTTTCTTTTCTTTTTTACAATTCAAATGTTCTTAACAAATAGTAAGTAGATGTATATTGATAGAAATAGAAATTTAATTAATTTAGTTTGACAATATCAAGTTGATAAAGAAAGTGTGGTAGGTATGGATGTTCAAATCCATGACTTTCTTAGAATTAAGACATTTACATATATAGGAAGCTCCATCACTATGCTAGAAGCACGTTACATAATTTTTTTAATCTACTATCTTATAACTATACACATGAATCATGATGGTCTGGGCAAGAAATGGCATGAACACCTATTGCTCTAAACACCTAAATCCCTATTGGAATGCTTAAAATTTAATTATGTAATATTATCAATTATAAATGTTTTCACGTATTTATCTATTTACTGTTTTCTCTTATGATATTTTGTCATGAAAACTTTAGTCCCACGTTGACAAATGAGAAGCCAAATATTTTGTATATATATAAGGCATTGTATGTTATTTATCTTTTGAGGTTAAGGACCACACTAGCCTTCTACATTGGTGATGCATTGAATCAAGGACCACAAGGGACCCTTAATCTATACGTTTGGATCGGAACCAAATATCCAAGAAAATGAGGTACCCAAGATCGGAATCTCCTTCATTACCCAAGATCGAAATCCAAACTGCTCAACTCTTCGCTAGCCACATTACAGTGTATCATTCCTTATGTGGTCCAAACAAACAACACAGCCCAAAAAAAATATTTACACAATAACTTCTCCGTCTCATCTCCGACCATGTGTCTAAGCCAATTCCTGCTACCAATAGGATCTTTTGTATTGGCAAATCTACACCATCTTACATAGGAAAATTGGCAAATCTACACTATCTTACATATGAAAACTGACAGAAACTCAAATCAACTAAAATGCCCTTTTGTTATGTTCTGACCTGAATTCTTGTACCAATTTGAAAGAAGGACCCGCAACGATATTTTTGTTGGGCGACCAAACTGACTTTGCAAAGATCTATGGTGGAAGTAGAGGGCTTGGGCCTACCGGCCTAAACCCAAAGCCCACCACTATTCTCAGTCTATGTAGGGGATGTGGGGGTGGAGCCCTTGCGGTACAATACCATCCAACCCAATGGGTCGACCTGTTTGACTGATTGGAGTCTATATATATATATATATATATCTTATGTTCGTCTACAACATTATTGAGATATTTAGGATTCTCCAAGTTTTGGGTGAGAGTTTTTGTAATGCCATTCTTGGTGATTGGATAAGATTTACTTATGTTCTTCTACAAAGTAAAAAAACTCTTCTTCTTTGCCCGAAGATGTAACATACCACATTAGTGTATGAACCACGTTAAATTTTTGAATTTTTTTCGTTTTGTCTTTCGACTCGTTATTTCATGGTGTTTCTTTCAACATCTTCAAATTTTGGAGAGCCATAACTTCCCTGTTTCAACACTTAATCGAGTGACGTTTGCAAAGACAGCTGCCTCTACCAACAAAGCCTTCCATATCAACAAAACTCCATTGTTTTGCATCAAAGGACGAGAAATCACTTATATAGACCGAAGCACACTTCAAATTTGGTGACCCATAACTTCTCCATTTCGTCTCTTGATTGGGTGGTGACCACGGCCATGTGTCCTTGATGATTGCCACTACATTGAATTTTTCATATCAAAAAATCTATAGCATCTTAAGCAAGAAAACGAAGAATCACTCAAATTGACCAAAATGACCTCCAAATTTAGGCAACCACTGAGTCATTTGTTTTAGATCCGAACAGGCCATCAACTGTGGCTGTGTGTTCATGATGATTAGCAATGCCAATGAGGATTGCCATATCAGCAAGTCTCTATTAACAATGGAGTTTTGTTGATATGGAAGGCTTTGCCCTGACTAATCAAGTGTTCGACCCGGGTTACACACCTGGCTATGGTGGGTGAGTCTTCCAATGGGGATTTTTTGCATCCACAAGGTTTTGATATCGGAACTTTGCTTAAGCGGACTAAGCTGCTTACCACTTGGACCAACCCCGTTGGTCGAGAATACATATTTTACTAATTAAGAAACGTATGAAAATTATTGTTTGAAATGAATAAAATTTTGGGAGAATAATTATACATCAATGGTCTTTCAAATTACAATACAAAAATAATATATATTATATAAATGTAATAGACACTTCATATTAATAATTAAAATAAAAGTAATCCCAGTACTGCCTCTGAGTAAACCCCTTTATTTTTTTGGTAAGAGTAGTAAACCCCTTTGAAGATACGATAAGGTTAGATTTTTCGCTTCCAAGATGAGCCTTAGAATTTTAAAACATAAAGCCATGACTAGTGGAATAATGGTACGGATGTACTTGAAATGAGGATATATAATTTGCTAATTAATGTCACAAATCACAAGGTCAAATAATCACCAAACCTTTATAAAAATATAATAATAATAACAGAAGTATCAAATGTTTAGGAATAACTGAACAGATCTCCACATTGCAAAAATTCTAGTGACAATCCACTATTATGTTATAAATTACATGACATTCACTTAGGCGCAACAACGCAGACGACGGGGAAAAGCAGAACCCGGGAAAAGGCGGAGGAGGGGACGGTTCAAGCCAAGCTCCAAACAGCGCAAAATGGGCGTCCCCACCACAATTATAACCCAAGTTGAAGCGTTGAACCGTATTTGCCCGGCCTGCCAAGGCCCTTAAAATTTACAAGTTATCCACAATTAAGTTTTGCAATTAATTGGTTGATAAAATTACCTAAATGCCCTTATCCCAGTAAGTCATTTAAAATTTGAAAGTCAAATTACTCAAATACCCTTTGAATAGTAAATTGTGTAATTACCCTAGGTAACTACCTTACCCTCTCCCTCCAACGTCTTTATCTCCACGAGTTTTTCTCCCTGTTTCTCCACCATGAATTCTCCGCTACAACACATCCTCTTCGGCGACGATCGTAATTCAAATTTATATTCATTAATATTTAAAAAGAAACAAAACTCAAATCTTGTTGGGTACTTCAAATTTAGAAAGTGAGAAAGAGAGAACAGAGAAGAGACACAGGGTGATGGAGCAGTGAAGTAGGAGAAAGCAAAGCAGCGGCAAAAACTGAAGAAAATCATTTGAGATATATTAAAGCGTACCTAACAAAGCTCTTGAAAGACCGATTTGAAACTAGAGTTGTCCAATCTACGAAGCAAGAACTGATTTCCAATAGAAGAGCTCTGCTATTAAAACTCAGATTTGAAGCCATTGATTGAAAACAAAAAAAAAAAAAAAAAAAAAATGCTGAGTTTTAGATTCCCCCAACAAAAAAATGATATCCAAATCTATGCCCTATAAAGTGGAAATTGACTAAGTGGGTCTTATTAAATTTGCAACCACGAGCAAAGCTAGAAAATCAGAGCATCATCATACCAATCTTTAATCGATGAAATCATTCTCAATTTCAACCTGCTGGATTTCCAAGGGTTATATGAAAATCACTTCTCGTTCGCATTTTGAATCAATAATTCCCGAATCCTCTTTGCTAGATGTCAAGTACTCATACAAACAATCTCTTGAGAATGGCTCGCCCTGAGCTTTGTGCACCACAACCATTTCAAACCTCCAAGCAGCTTACCTGTGCAGCACTCAATTTGGGAATGTCCCATCCAGTACTAGGTACCTATCAGTTTATGCTGCAAGTTTCGTTAAGCAGTTTGGATTGACTGAAAAAGGAACTGCCATGTGTTGTTCTCTCTATATTTCTCCTCATCTAATTTGAGCAACAAGAAACGCGATACCCTAATTTCTAGGTCTGTGAACGATGGTAATGTTGTTATATTGGGTATATTCTTATGGGTTCTTGGTTTTTGAAGAGAAGATTTAAAACATGACTCAAAAACATTTAGTGAAGAAAGGAAAAATTAACTAGCTTGAAGATACACATTATTCAATCAAACGGAGGAGATGGTTGCAAGCGGTGGTCGGACATACGCATAGATGTTATTTAAGTGATTTTATCTATCATTTAACAACAAAAGTTAACTGTGGTCACTATTTCATCAAAAAATAATGGGTAATTGTAAAAATTCCTTTCTTTTTTTTCTTACTTAATTTACAAATATTTACAATATTGTTTGAAAAATGGGATCAACATGATCTATACAGAAATCCCTACATTCTGAGACTCAAACAGGAGACGGAGTCAACGATAATACACTTTCGGCTTTCGTGCACACTATCGACGACAGAAGGGTCTGATCGTGAAGCCTTCCGGTTTCTGCTCCGATAAGTTTGTCTCTTCTCCCACCACTTTCGCCGGTTAACCGGTAATCCATTCTTGGACTCATCAACCCTGCTGGGAACGCCGCCATGCTCAGTTGCCTCACGTTCACGATGTGAGGAAATCGAAGGATGAACGGGTCGATGTTTCCTCCCGGTTGAACCAGCGAGTGACCCGTAGAATGAGACCGTGGAAATCTCCCAGGATAACTCGGTGGCCGGTTCTCCTCCGGTGCCACTGCTAATACAACCGCATGTGGTTCTTCGCTTCCAGTTGCTGCTGATGCTTCGGATGGTGCAGGAACGAGGTTAGCTCGACAGACCGGGCAGGTCGAGTGGTTCGATAACCAACCATCGATGCATTCGCGATGGAAGACATGATCACACTTGGGCAGCAATCGAATCGTATCTGTATCTTGAAACTCGGTTAAGCACACGGCGCATTCTAGAGTCGCTTTACCCAATTTCTGATCTTTCACATATGAGTAAGCGAAGGTTGGGATCGCTTCGATCGCGGTCGGTTGAAGACCTTTGTTTTCCACTACAGCATCTCCGGCATCATAAAGACTAATGCTTTGATGGGCACCGGTTTGGAAACAACCGAAGCAACCGGCGACGAAGAAGAAGAAGAAACAACCAAAAACAAAGATGACAGAGATGCTTAAATAGCCGAAATTGACACTTGCCACGGCTTGCTGTTGGCTGTTGTTCTGTGCATTAGCGGAAGGTAACGACATGAACATGAAGAAAAAGCATATGGAGATGATTTCATTTTTGGCTGCTAGATTACTCCCAGACAGGCCAAAGATCGAAAAGCGACTATGCTTATGCATCGATTTGTTTGTTTCTTCACAAGTGATAGCATGAACTTTGTTAATTATGATTGGTTACTGGGTTTTTGTGCTGCTGATTGTGAACTTTTGGACTAATCGAAGGGTCACATTGGGAATATGGATATTCTTAGGACAGAACTTCGCTTGTAACCAGTATTACGCACGTTCAGCATTATCTAATTAGTTGACAAGAAATCCATTTCCATTTTTTATATTCACTTTTTCCTCCCTTAAATACAGACGACTAGTGGAAGGATTACTGGGGTTTTGTATCAGTTTTATTTGAATTTTTATTTTTATATTTTTTAAATAGTCAATGACTACTTTTTTTTTTAATAGGAAGTTGAATTTTACTTCATTATATCAGATTAAGCTATTAAAAAAAATTCATTTGATGGATCGATTTCTGATGGTGGTGATAAAACTCATTATATCAGATTAAACTATTAAAAAAATTCATTTCATGGTGGGGTGGCGATAGATTGATGATCACGGGGTGATCATTGGCAATCGCCATAGGTGGTGCCGTGGCAATGATAAATCAAGAACATTCCAACAAAAAGAAAGTATTTTATTTAACTCCGAGGGGTGGCTCAGTTGGCAAAAGACCAACGTTTTCATGCAAGAAGTCAAAGTTCGAATTGTTGGCGTAGCGAAGTGGTGGTATAACATACTCACAAAGATATACTTACAAGAAACATAACTGGTAAAAAATAGAGCTGTACTAAGAACAAGAAAATTTTACACACAGCTGAGGTGTTGCAACACCTTTATTTCTAGAAAGGCTCTCTCTCTACCTCAAAATTTGATTATAAATCTTTGGTAAACCCTTTACCATATTTGACTTCCACAGTAATTTTAAGCCATTGAAGCCAAGATGCTCAAACCACAAATGCCATAACCATGAGTCACTCTTCATGATGGAGTTTAGGCACTTTTACCTTTTTTTCTTTGATGTCCAGAGTAAATAGTCTATTTTTAGACATATTTACTATTGCAATCAAATCTCCAACTTTGTTCATAATAGTGAGTGTAAAATTCTGGAGATGGATATTGTTAATGACTAAAATGGTCATTCTATATATCCCGGTCTGAGCCAGCAGTTGCACGATCCGACCAGGTTTAGTACATAGTAAAGTTCAACTAGGCGGTTCATGGTAGGACCGACTAGAGTGATAAACAACATCCACCTAACAGGGTGAGGAAACCTCATAAGGGTAGAGTCCTACCAACCAACAACCACAGAGGAGTTCCAGTTACGTAAAAGAACTCTCCTAAAGAGTTACTCTCTTATGGCAACTCTCATTAGAGTCATATTCCGAATATAACTCCATTACCATACTCTATATAAACACCTCAAGTAAACACTATGAGGGGGGTATTCATACTTTGTGTGATCAATTACTTGAGTTCTCCATTGAGTAGTTGAGATCATATTATTGGTACTGAGACGTACCTCGACCCCCCAAGGTCGAGCTCGTATCTTGCAGGTTCGTGACAGGGAAGGACGAGTGAGATTCCGTATCAACAGATATCATACCCTTTTTCTAGAAGTTGTCCAAGACTTATTATGTTGCTTTGTAGGCTTGGTACATAATAGACATCTATGATAAACTTGTGGTCTCCATTCTTTGCCTAGATCATTATCTTGCATTTTCCTTTGACTAGAACCTTAGATGAATCACCAACCATGACTTCTCCTTGGACTACTTCGTTCAATTTTGTAAAATACTCCTTGTTGCCGCACATGTGATTACTAGAGCCGGTGTCAAGGAACCAAATATGCTTTTGTTCTTTTCCATCTCCTCTATAGGTCAACAACATTGTGGATTAATCGTTCACCTCTTCCTTTGCAGCAAGGTGACTATTTTCTTCGATCTTTGCTTCCAGCTGTTCTTGGCACTCATAGTTGAGATGCCCATACTTCTTGCAAATATAGCATTGATATTGGGATCTTTCATTCTTTGAGAATAAGAACCACGTCCTCTTAATCTCCCTCTTATATTGGATCGTTCTTGATCATAATTGTTTTGTTATCTCCATCCTCTACGTCCACTACAATTGTTATAGTTGTTGCCTCTGAATGTTTCTCGTTCGCAAATGTTTCTTTCATGATTTCCTCATCATCATCCTTAACCTTTGCTATTTAAACCTTCATCTTTCATGGATAATTTACTCTGTAGAGCTTGATCCAAGCTTTCATCAAGATTTTGATTTCTATTTATCCTTTGCTCATGATCATGGAGAGAACCCATAAGCTCAGATGTACTCATCCTAAGAGTTTCAAATTCAGCTCTTAGAGCTTGAAGGCGTACATTTTTTACTTTATCAACGCCTTAATAGGATTTCTGTAGAATATCCTATGCCTGTTTTGCTAATTTGGCATTTGAAATCTTCTCGAACACTGATTCGTCAATGCATTGATAAATGAGGAAGAGAGCTTTCTTATCTTTCTTTCTTAAATCCTTCAACGCACTTTTCTATGCATCGGACAAGGTTACTTCTGCAACTAGTTATGTATAACCTTCATCGACAATCTCCCATAGATCTAGAGATCCGAGTAGCACCTTTATTTGAATACTACAATTATCATAATTGGACTTCGTTAATTTAGGAATCTGAGGTTGGATCATATTCGTCATCTCGTATCAAGTTGATGCTCCCGATCAACAAGAATCAAACAAGGCTCTGATACCAAGTGTTAGCGAATCAGAGTGCTGGTATAACCCAATCACAAAAATATACTCATAAGAAACATATTTGAAAAAACTAGAACTGTACTAAAAACAAAGAAACTTTACACACAACTGAAGTTTTGCAACACCTTTACTTACAACTGAAGTTTTACAACACCTTTACTTACAACTGAAGTTTTGCAACACCTTTATTTCTAAAAAGGTTCTCTCTCTCACCTTTCCTTTATTTAAAACTGAAGTTTTGCAACACCTTTATTTTCTAAAAACTATCTCTCTCTCTCTCTCTCTCTCTCTCTCTCTCTCTCTCTCTCTCTCTCTAAGCTGATAAACAGCCAACCGACCGGAAACCGGAGGCCGAGACCCGAAGAAAGTAAGAAGCCGGGCCACCCAGAGGACTGGGCGGCGAACCATCAAAGTGATGATGAGGTCATTTAGGCGAACCCCGAGAAGATCTAAAGGATGGACTGGAGGCCTCATCTTGGTTTGAAGGCATTTCTACCTATTAGGTAAGTCACGACGTGTGCAAAACCCCAGGATTGGATTGATCGGGCCTTCAATTCCCCGGGCTCCAGGCGACCGATTGGTCGATGGGCCGCGACCAATCCACTCGACCAATGAGTGTGTCTTTGGCAATTAGGTTGTTCTTGCTCTATTAAGTCCAATCGAGTCCACTTGTATTGCTGCCTCCAAACCCGGACGAACCAAAGACCCGCAAGTCATCTCTCTTGCATCCTTGGTGTTTTCTTGACGGATCTTCGCGAAACTCTTCTTTTGCATCAAAAGGTATGTTTACTCTCTCTTCTTCTCCTCCATCTTTGTTTTCTTTCCTTTTGAGTTGAGACAGTGGAAGAGATGCGATTCTCGTGCAAACATCTCGAACATGTTCTCATGATCATCCTAAGGATTTGAGGCTAGAACAAGATCTTAACCAGATCATTGCAAGCTTTTGAAGGAATCATGATCAAACCATGATCTAATCTTTGATTAAACTCTAATCGAATTCCGATCTCTTTGGATCTTCTATGTTGATCATGTTAGTAGTTAATTCCTGTGTTTTCTTTCCATGATCCATAATCTATAGATTTCTAGTTGTTCTCTTCTACCATACTATGTGTTCTTCATGATGCATGGTAGTTACATATATGGTAGGTTTTGTTTCCTTATTTAAATTTATGCTTCTAAGCCTTATTCCAGGAAGATCTATGTATGTTTTCATGATACCTTCACCTGAAAGCAATGATCCATCCTCCTATTATTCTTGTCTTTGTTTTCTATTTCAAATTCATCAAGATCCATGATTGATTTAATTATGGTAACTTTTTGTTTCCTAATTTGGATCTTGATACCTTGATTGGATTAGTGTTTTGAGGTCCCCTATTTGTTAGAATACTACGATGTAGTCTACCCCTTGATTAGTACCCTTTGAACCACCAAATGGATTTCATATCTTAAAACCGATTTTATAGGCTATGTGCATTGGCGATGGACCACGACCAATCCACTCGACCAATGAGAGAAGCAACTGGATTTGGTCGCTTGGATGTTTTGATATCTTTTCTGTTAGGGATCTTTCCTAATATGTTGTATATACTTGTTTAGGACCTTCTTCTCAAGTTTGCCAAGATCTTACTTGATTTCTTAGGATTCCTTTGGAGTTATAAAAGGTAAGGATGGTTATTTCCTTAATTACATAGATAGCATGAATCTAGTTTCTATATTTGAATATCATAGATATGATTCCTAAATTAGATTCTTACAATGATATACTACTGTTGCATAACTTTGATTACGGTAGCATTACTTATTTATATTAAATTGATTCATGTATGATTTACTTACCAATGTTATACAAATGATTGTAATTATTGATTTCTTTCCATATATGAAGTTACCATATATGTGATGATATGAATTGATGCATGTGTATGCTTAAGTATGGTTTGGAAAGGAGAGGTGTCCTTTCGACACTCGTCCTGGACTACTACGGGAATATTATGGGATGTTTCCGGAGATGCCCTCTGGACACCTTCCTAAACCGTTGGATGACATATCTAGGATTGTCTAGTAGTGTTTGGCTAGGATGTCCGGTTATGTGGACCCTAATCGGAGGGGTATTGAGACCGAACGACCCGTGGTAGCAATGGGGATTCATGGGCGCCAAGACCGGTAACCAACCCGTGAGAGGACAGGAATCACATTGTGGGGGCCATTTATTGGTAGGGTTGCATATGATTAGACTTGGGCTCACGGGCGCTAAGACCGGTAACCAACCCATGAGAGGACGTGAGAGCTTCCGTTACCATATGTGGATGATCAATAGGGTTGATGAGTCCGTAGTCCGAGGGTCGGTGCCATAGGATACGCGACTCTAGTGTGAAGGATACCGGAAAGGATCGTGGGACGAGGAATGGAAGTATCCGGATCTGACTTGATGTAACTAAGTAGAAGACTTGCATTTGGCTAGGTTTTACCCGACATGCGCAGGACTTATACCAAATGGTTGTGAGAGAGTGTGTTGACTTAACCCCCTACCAAGGTTTGTCCGAGGGATGAAGGACCCATACCAATCGGCGCCGAGACCGGTGAAATGATCCGTGAGAGAATCCAAGATATCAAATGGTTGAGGATGTGAGTGGACTTTCCTAAAGAAGTACGGTGTTATGACTTAAAGCATGTCCGCCAATAGAGACCAGCATACATAGAGTTAGATTCATTCATTCATTGTTTGTCTCATATCATATTGCATTATGTTTGTTCGGAATCCGCCATTTATGTTATTATGGATTTTAAGCGCCTTCTTGAGTTTCTTTGAAACTCATTCCTTTATTATACAATGTTGTTAGACTATCCGCAGTCGAGTACTATGACGGTCCCATGAAGAAGCGCAAGGCGAAGAGGCATACTCCGGGAAGGTGATGCGGACCACAATTACCCGAAGATCGCGGGTGGTAGCCGTCGATGCAGTCCGACCATTGAGTGGAAGCGCGGCATTTATGAGATTTACACTTACAAGGATGTTGCATAAAGTGGAGAACAAAGTACCCAAGTACGCGGGATTAGGTGCAGTTACAGAGCTACCCGGGGTAAAGTGGGATGCCGCACAGGAACCGATGATATTTAGTATTCTAATTATTTATGATTCATTCTTTCTTTATTGGATCTATGATTTACTTCCGCACTGATGATGTTCAGATATGTATGTTAGGGGAGGGATCACCGAACACGATCTGGGGGATACACTCCGGGATGCAGGATAGGGTGCGGGGGGGGGGGGGGGGGGCCTTTTCGAAAAAAAAAAAAAAAATTTTTTTTTTTTATAATTTTTTTTTTTTTTTTTTTTTTATTATTTTTTTTGAATTTTTTTTTTTTTTTTAAAATTTTAAAAAATTTTATTATAAAATATATTTTTTTTTTTTTATTTTTTTTTTTATTAAAAAAATAAAATAAAAAAAAAAAAAAAATTTTCAAGATTCATCTTTCTTTAGAGTCCTATGAGCTTCTTCAAGGTTCTTCCATTTTCTTCAAAATTGTATGGTTTTCTTCAAAGTTCTATGACTTTCTTCATTACTAACATCATCCTTGCTAGGTGTTAGGTTTCTACTACTTTCACAAGTTAGCTTGAACTTTAACATTCCCTCAAGGTCAGAGGCGAAGCCCCGCCTATATTAATTATATACAGCTTTCCTAAAAATTTAGTCAAGTGCGTGCGAACTGACCCGGATGAACATCAAATTCCAAAATAAATAAATAAAAGTATTTTATTTTAGATGCATAATTATTGTTTGCCTATCAAAGTAATTATATGCTAATACATAAAAGGTTTCCTCAATACCAATTCAGCATGCGGTCCCCTTCCTCATCTCCAAAGTCACTATTATTTTTCATAATTCATGGGTCATGAAAAGCAAGAGTTTCTCTTTCATGTAGAGACTATTGAACAATCACTAACAAATTAATGCTGAAGTAACATATATATTTTTTGTCTAGAGAAAGATAAGTATTTTTTTATATATTAAATTGGCATGCTTCCATATAAGAAACCGCTGAAGATTGCTGACTAATGATGGGGGCACCATGAGTACATGGCTTGGGAGTAAAATAAGAAGATGGATGGTTAACAAGGGGAAGAGATAGGTTATTGGGAGTTTAAATTTGCTACCTACGTGGATTTGGGTGGGGATAGCTTTGAACCTGACATGAATTCCACACTTGGAATCTGAGTCACATACCCCCTATGAAATATAGAGATTTGTAGCCATGGGATCAGGTGACTTCAACTTATCAAGGGTAAATACTGGCTAATGGTAGGTTGAGGGTGGTGGGGGTTCAAAAATTGTTGAACTTTGGTGAGTGATGATTGTATAGAATTATAAATATAAAAATAATTAAAATAAACTATTTTTAATTTATTTCTTTTTGTAAACTTGGTATGTTTTCGTGATTCTTATATGTACTTCTAGTATAGTAGTGGTAATCTCCTATATAGACACAGTAAATTCAAGGAAATCTTGTGTACAAACCTCTATTCCTCCAAATCCCCCCTCCCTTTCACCATCCCTTGGGACTATGGGTCTTGAGTTGAATCAAATGATTTGGTTATGATAAATTTAGTTTTCACAATACGACTAAAATAGACAACTTCCACCCTCTCCCCCCCCCCCCCAATCATCTCCTGGGGTGTAGGTATAGGGTTGACTCAAATAATCTATTTTGTGATAAATTTGGTTTTCAAATGACAACAAAAATAGACAAAGAAAGAAAAATAAAAAACAAACAAGGGACGTGAAATGTTAAGGATAATTATGGTCTTTTGCAGTTAAGGGCAAAACAGGAAAATCATAGACAACCCTAGCCGAATCTAGGGTTGCCCTAGCCACCACTACTCCATGCGTGCAAGGCTTCAAGAAATCCACTCAAACTCAACTATCTCCATGAGTGCAAGACTTCAAGAACCAGACTCAAACTCAACTACTCAAATGACTCCGACAGATTACATCTTATCTACAAGTGGATCAGACTCAGAGTTGCACTCAAACACACAAGAGACATAGTTCATACTAAACACAAATAGATAACTTGAGTAATTCAAACTGTAGAGTTAGAGTCCAAGATTAATGTTCAGTAGGACTATTGTAACTATAAATATGTAATCTATACTACAGTCAATCTTAAAGAAGCAAATCACATTCCGATGGACATAAGTTGCAGATATCAACCGAACCACGTAAAACTCTACATCTCTCTCTCTCTCTCTCTCTCTCTCTCTCTCTCTCTCTCTCTCTCTCTCTCTCTCTCTCTCTCTCTCTCTCTCTCTCTCTCTCTCTCTCTCTCTCTCTCTCTCTCTCTCTCTCTCTCTCTCTCTCTCTCTCTCTCTCTCTCTCTCTCTCTCTCTCTCTCCCACTTTTTTTTTCTCTCTCTCCATCACCCAAAAACATGTCTCTCTAACCCTAACTCATGGTCTTTAACGTGAAAGAACCAAATTGATCCAGTTTAATATTTTTTTTCGTGACTATAATATTCATTGACATTCAGTTATAATATATAAAAAAAAATACTTGACAAAGGTTACAGTGATACAAGAGAGTTAAATAGCACCAACATTAACACACCAAATGTTCGGAGGGCAAGAGAGAGGATAGCCAACCTCAGGAAGCAAATATTGGAGCCAAAGTAACTCAAAAATAGTGTTTGCTAACACCTTTGTTTTCAGCATCTGCTAGACTTGGAGACCCTAAGTAGTTTTTCAGAAGTCCAAGTAATCAAATTAGGACCCAAATAATCATAAAGATATTACACAGCAGAATAATAAAGAACTCAACTCTTCAATCTTCAAATCAGTACGTTCAAGTTTCAACAATAAGGTTTCACAAAACTTTAAAACCTCGCTCATAATTATATATACATACATGTATACCGACACAAAGAGAGAGCAATAACGATGAAGATAAACAATAAGAAGAAGAGACTATGTAGAATAGGTACATCACCCAGGAGATTAAAATTGACATTTCTCTTGGACAAACCAGAGAGTGACCTCCAGTGCCAATGACGAACATGTAGATGCAGATAAGTACATCTTGGCCTGCTAGACTATGCCCAAACAAGCCAAGGATCGAACAGTGACTATGCTTCTTCATGAATTTGCTCTTCAGGAGTAATAGTTGGAAATCTTCAGCATGCCTCATGAGACTTGCCTGATTAGGGTTTTATGCTGACAATTTACAAGCTTTTATGTGAGAAACGTCATACGTACATCATATACTCTTACGATAAAACTTCGTTGCTGCTCAAGTTGACACCTAGATCAATGAAATGTTTCTGCTTCCCCTGTTGGCAGCTACCAATGAAATGGCGTAAGAAGAAACAGAAGTAAACCTCCCTGCTTCAAGTAATTTAACATCATTTTATTTCCTAATTAATGATATTAAAAATTGGAGAATGGTGGAATAATGTTATGGATGTACTTAGAAACAAGAATATATAATTTGTTAATTAAGAATGTTTATTTGAAATAGATAAATTGTTAGGGAATAATTATATAGAGATGGTCTTACAGATGCAAAAACAAGATGTATTCTATAAATGTAATCTCTGTCATTTAGGGTAGTTCTTTCTGGGGTCGAAAAAAAATATAAGGATAACTTTTAGTAGTACCACCTACGTTAACCCCTTGAGAATGGGATAAGATTAGAATTTTCAAACATAAAATCTTGACTAGTGGAATAATGTTACGGACGTACTTGAAAAATAATGTATAATTTGCTGGTTAATGATTTGATAATAATATTATTAGCTGAAATAAATAAATTATTAGCAAATAATTAAATATTAGACCAAATGATGGAATGATCTCATTTCACAAATCTTGTGTCATAACTTGCTTTCTACCAAGGTTTATCATCATTATCTCTTTACATTTTTTTGGGTGAATTCGTTATGTCTACGTAAACACAATCACACATGCAAATTTATCATTCATAGATAAAATTATTTGCTCTTTGGAAGCTTAAAGCAATGTTTAAAATATCTGATTCACGTTTTAGTATAAAATGACTCCAAACGATATTTGAATCGATGCGTATCCATATTTGACCCAAGCTGATCCCACGATATCAACGATACATATCTGACACAACCGATATACGTCTCTTCATTGAATTACACTAAAATACATTAGTCAGAACGATACAATATTCGATACAAGACGATACGTCTTTTAAAATCACCTGACCGATACGATACTTGAAACCAATACTTTAAACATTAACTTAAAATTTAAAATATAGAAAGAAACATAACTTACATGAGTTAAAGAATGAGAAGCTCTAAAGAGAACTTACGAGTTCACAAGGTGATACAGTCACGAAACCTTAAATAAAAAATTCTAAATAAGAAAAGAAAAACCTATGAAATGTTTTGAAAGAACTGAACAGGTCTCCCCATCATTGCGGAAAATCTATGTACGATTTTTTTAATGTTTTTATTTTTAATATTCTAATAATGTATTTTTTCTATTTAATTTACAAGTAGTTTGAATGAGAAAAACGTGATCCATCCAGCAATTGGTAACTCAAACAGGAGATGGAGTCAACGATGCTATACTTTTGGCGGCTTTCGTGCACACTATCGACGACAGTAGGGTTTCATGAAGAAGGCTTCCAGAGTCTCCTCCGGTCGATTTCTCTCTTCTACCACTACTTTCGCCGGTATTCCGGTAACCCATTCTTGGACTCATCAGTCCTGGAAACGTCACCATGCTCTCAGACCAGCTCAGTTGCCTCATGTTCATGATTTGCTTCCTCACGTCGTATGACAATCGAAGGGTGAACCGGTCGAAATTTTCTTCCGATTGAACCAGCGAGTGACCCGTCGAATGAGACCGTGGAAATCTCCCAGCATAACGCGGTGGCAGGTTCTGCATGGAGTCTTGGCTAATCACCTCCGGTGCCACTGTTACTTCCAGTGCAACCTCATGTGGTTCTTCGTTTATAGTTGTTGAGATTTCACAAGGTGCAGGAACGAGGTTAGCTCGGCAGACTGGGCAGGTTGAGTGGTTCGATAACCAACCATCAATGCATTCGGGATGGAAGACATGATCACACTTGGGCAGCAATCGAATCGTATCTTTATCTTCGAACTGGGTCAAGCAAACGGCGCATTCCAGAATTGCTTTACCCAATTTGTGACCTTTCACATACGCGTAAGTGAAGGTTGGGAACCCCTCGATCACGGTGGGCTCAAGGCCTTGATTTCCTACTCTTGAGATAACGGCTTGTCCGCCATGAAAACTAATGCTTCCATCGCTTCTGAAGCAGCCGATGCAACCGGCGACAAAGAAGAGGAAGAAACAACCAAAAACAAAGATGAGTGTGATGCCCAAATAGCCGAAATTGACGCTTACGACGGCTTGCTGTTGGCTGTTGTTCTGTGCATTCGCGTAAGGTAACGACCCAAACAAGTAGATGCAGATGATTACTCTGGGGCCTGCTAGAATACGACCACAAAGGCCAAAGATCGAACGTTGATTACGCTTCTGCATCGATTTGTTTCTTCACGAGTAATAGCATAAACTTATGATTGGTAACTGGGTTTTCACAAGTGATAGCAGAAACTTATGATTGGTAACTGGGTTTTTCACAAGTGATAGCAGAAACTTATGATTGGTAATTGGGTTTTTCACAAGTGATAGCAGAAACTTATGATTGGTAACTGGGTTTTTGTGCTGCTGATTGTGAACTTTTGTACTAATCGAAGGGGTAACAGTGTGAATATGGATATTCTTAGGACAAAACTTCGCTGCTAACCAGTATTACAGACGTTCAGTATTATCTAATTAATTGACAAGAAATCCATTCCAATTTTTTTATATTCACTTTTTCCTTCCTGCATTTTCAGTTCTACCTTAAACACAGACGACTGGTGGAAGGATTATTAGGAGCAAAAAGCCAAAGAATTTTTTTTTTTCCTTATAAGAAAATAGTTTATTAACATCACTGCGTGACAAGGATTCTTGGATGGATTTTGGAAATGTAACTCAGGTGACGGGTGTAGATTATTTCTTAAAATTATATTAATTACATAATTTTCACTTAGTTAGATTTTTTTGGTACAAGATTTTGTTAGATTTGGTGCAGATCTTCTTTTCAGTTCGAATGTTCATAAGGAATAATCAAAGGATAATTTGATAGTTTGATAACAATAAAAACTTATATATATTAATATCCTTAATAAAGGGTAATGTAGGAGGGCAGTGACCCAAAGAGGATGGTATACGTGGCAGTGCAGTTGGTGATGATGGTGGACTGATGCTAGGAAAGTGGTGGTGAGTTTTGATCGTATAGGATTACAAATTAAATTAAAAATAAAAAAATAATTAAAAAAAAAAAACCAACCTATTAATCAATTTTGGCTATTTTGTAAGTTTGAGGATTTTACATGATTCGTAGATGTGCTTTTGGTAAAATACTGACAACCTTCTATATAGAGAAAGAGAATTCATGGAGGCCTTAAGTTTGACACAACGCTTCACACCCGCCCCCAACCTAACCATCCCTTGGGCCTGTGGGTCTTGAGTTGACTCATGATTTGTTTTTGATAAACTTGGCTTTCAATCGAAGACTAAAATGATGACACCTCCCCCCTGCATTCCCTAGACTGTGGATCTTGAGTTGACTCAAATGATTTGTTTGTGAGAAACTCCTCCCCCCAACATCCCCTAGGCTGGGGGTTTTGAGTTGACTCAAATGATTTGTTTGTGAGAAACTTGGTTTTCAACTGATGACTAAAATGGATGAGGGTTAAAAAAGGGGAAAAAACAAACAAGAGGCATGAAAGGACAAATTTGATCCATTTTAACATCATTTTCTGACTAAAATATTATTTAGAATTAATTATAATTTATAATGAAGACTAGTATAAAGTTATGGTGACACAAGAGATTAGGTATACAAGAGACACGAGAGACATAGAGCCTACATGGATGAGTCCTAGTTGATAAACCAAACAAGAGGTATTTATTGAGTTACATAGAATAGTTTCATGTTGATGTGGAGCTAGGGTTTAACATCTGGGAAGGGGGCAAATATTTATATTGCACACAAATTAAACAAAATGACTTTTCTGCCCATTTTCTTTGAAGCTGAAATTTTTCTCGTTAGGGTGGGGCCAAGTAATAATATTTCACACATTAAAGGGGGCAAGAGGGAAGAAATCGGAAAAGGGAGGGGGACATTTCAAAATTTGTGTCTATGTGTATGGGCCGGGGAAGGGGGGACACATGGCCCCTTACATTTTTTTTTTTTTGAAAAAAAAAGGGACGTGAAGAGAGAGAACATATGAATGGAGATATGTGTTCAATTAACCTGACCAAGTTAGAGATATTCATTGGGTATAAAATCAATGCAAGAAAGAGAAAACAAAATTTAGATGAAAGAGTCTAAATTTGTTCTATAGAACACTAACGTGTTTTTTATTCAGTCTTATGATTCTTGGTCTTGTAAATAAAAATGACATGTCTCTAAGTTTTTTGTATCATATCAAGTTATTCATATCGGTTTTAAATTTTATGGATTCTGATAGATTGAATGATATGGACAAAGAATATATTAATTATAAAACCTACATGAACAAACTTGAAGGGTATGTCATGAAAGGTTTCGAACATAAATACTATAAATTAATTTAGTCTTTTGATATTAAATAAGCACCTAAATTATGACACAAAAAATATGACAAAATAAGTAAATAACTTTGGGTTTCAAATGAGTAACGACTCTTATAAATGTCTTTACTATAAGTCTATGTCAAATAAGTTCATAATTATTTGCTTATATATAGATGACATGTTGATTCTTGATTTTAATCATTTTGTAATAAGTGATATCAAAGAAACCTTAGCTAAAGAATTTGATATGACGGATCTTGGTGTTGTAAACACCATTCCTGGCATGAAAGTAAGTTTTTCTAGGCAAAGAATTACCCTTAGCCAATCTAATTATATTGAAAAACTATTTCCAAGATGAGGATACAATGGATATAAACCAATAGAGACATCAAATGATTATAACAAAAGCTTGTATAGAATGATGGTAAACCTGTGAATTAGTTAGATCATTCTAAATTGATTGGTAATCTCTTGTATGCAATAAGTTGCATTAAGCCGGACATAACCTAGTTGATTAACTAGGAATCCTAGTAGAGAGTATTGGTTTGTCTTTACAAAGCTAATGAGATATCTTAAGGGTACTTTAAACTATGTTCTTCTCTAAATTTGACATCCTCAAATTTTGGAAGGATAATTCTGATGCATATTAATGCTAAAAAATAGAAACATCAACTAGTTCTTATTTTTACACAAGGTGAAATGGTTGTTGAAAAGAAATCCAAGAGATGAACTTATATTGTTTTGAGTTCTATCTTTTATAGAATTAGAATTATATTATTTAGCCTCAGGAAGAGATAAGGCAGAGAGTCGATAAAAGATCTGGTCCTAAATATTCCTTTGATTAACTTAAAGATTTGTTTTGTGATATTCAAGCAGCAACAACAATGATAGCTAATACCTCACTCTTTAATGGTAAGATGAGACAAATTAGGCTAATGCAGGTTGTGCTGAATTATTTAATAGAACAATAAGTGATCACTTTAGTTGATGTGTGATCAATATAGAACATGATAGATGCCCTTACAAAGGGATTGAACAAATCGAACAATCAAAAGTGTGGGGGAGATGGGGTTAAAGACCATAAAGATAGATAAGCCTTAATCCAATTCTATGTTATTTTGAATTGTTTGAATTTCAACTAGTCATAGTTCACATTCATGATAATTTACATATTTCAGATAATTTTGCAGGATTCTGGAGTATAGAGGTTTGTGAAATCATTCCACAATGATGATATAGCAACCTTTGTATGACTATTTAATTATCTTATTATTCCAAACAAGGAATATGAAAGTTGTTTATATGTTTCGATGATGTTATTATTATCTTTATATCATTTCACATCTAATGATATGCTTTCCATAAAAAGGTTTATCATTCCAAATTTGATGATATAACCAATAACCATGTTGGACATGATAACTCTAACATTCCAAATAGAAACATGGAATGGTTTTTTGTAAAAGAAACCATTTAGATTTTGTTCTTGTATAGAAACTTGATGAGAATGCGAATGATTTTCAGTCATCATATCGGTTGTACTAAGTTCTTTTGATTGAACTAGATACTTATGCAAATAATTGAATTCATATATTATGAAATTCATGTTTTGATAAATTTACAATGGATGGCAAAAATGGAGGAGCGAATCCAATCCTATGGCTTGATAGAAAGATTTACTTGACAAGTAAAATCAATCAAAGCTGTCAGGATGAATCTCGACGGCGATGATTCACTTTATAAGTAAATTATTCAAGGATGTAAGGAACAATTGTATTGTTCTTTGTGAGAATAAGTAATTCAATTCCAAGAAGAATTTCTAATTAGACTATGTTTAAATTTGTTCTAAACTCATGTTTTGATTCAAAGTGTTCTTTTGGATTTTATTGAATACTATTCTCTTTGGAAAGTTATGAATGATTCTGTATTGAATTTGAACATTACATTTCTAGAACTAACGCTAAGAGCCATATGTAGAACATAGGAGGAGATTGTTGAGGTATTTAAGTCATACTCATATATGGTTGAGGTATTTGAGTTATACCTAACGTATGTTCTAATATAGGCCATTGGATCAATTACGATCTAACAGTGTAATGGGGCTTTAAGGGAGAGTCCGACTAACCGTAAAACCTAGTGTTGGTCTATAAATATTAGCTGGAAGCAATGGTCTGTGTATTCTAATCTAGATACCCAGGGTGTAATGCTTTAAAGTTTAAACAACATTATGCTTAAACCCTAACCCTAATAGGTTTTGGATATTTTTAACCTGGCAAAGTTGGTAGAGGAGAAAATGTCTTGTATTCAAGAACTAGGAAAATTGATGATGGAGAGAACGAGAACTGGATTTGAAGTTTTTAATTTCTGAAACCTTTCTGAAATGAGAACTAGATTTTTAATTTCTGAAACACTTCTCTGTTTTGAATCTGGAAATTCAATTTAGAAAAAAAAAAAAAAAAAATATATATATATATATATATATATATATATATATATATATATATTCTTTATATTAAAGGGGGGCCAAAACCCCCCCCCTTTTTCCCCCCCGCCCCCCCCTCCAAAAAAAACCCCTCCCCCCCCCCCCTTCTTTTTACCCCCTTCGGGGTGGTTGGGGCGGCCCCCGCGGCTTTTTTTGTGGGGGAGGGGGGGGAAAAAAAAAAAAAAAAAATTTATTTTTTATTTTTTATATAAAAATATATATAAATCTTTCTCTACTCTCAGATTCTAATTTACAGTAGCAAAGAAACCAGAGATTTCATTGATCCTACTATTTTGGATTTCTTCTTTAGAAATAATGGTGTTTGCATGCATGCGTTGTAGTGGTGGAAATGCATTGGTCATCATGGTGAAGGATCCTTTCGAAAGCCCCTTGTTAGGTTTTCAGATTAACATCTAAAACTAAGTTTTTCAAATCCACTTTGTTTCCTCTTCAATCTCAAAACCTAAGGAGATTTTTCTTCTTCTTCTTCCTTTTTCTTTTTTTTTTTTTTTTTCTTTTTTTTTTTTTTTTTTTTATTATTTTTTTTTTTTTTATATAAAAAAAAAAAATAAAAATATTTATTTTAAATAAAAAAAAAAAATATTAAATTTTATAAATTTTAAAATTTTTTTTAAAAATTATAAAAAAAAATTTATTTTTTTTTTTTATAATTTTAAAATTTATAATTTAGATAAAACTTAAGTAAGCATCGTGAAAAAAAACTCAAAATAAAAAAAATAAAAAAATAGCAGAGGGTTGGTTGAAAAGATAAACTTAAAAAATTATTCTCTATTTCATCCTAATTCTATGGTTGGTGATGATGGTGATGGACTAGCAAGGTGGTTGTGGGAAAAACATAATTAAAAATTGTTGTCTCCAGCTCATCCTAATTCTATGGTTGGTGATGATGGTGATGGACTAGCAAGATGATGGTGGACTAGCATGACTAGTTTCTAAGGGGTTGTTTGACAATGATTCTTGATGTTTCTTGCCCAAATGGGTGAGAATCAACTTTTAGTGTGCCTGTGCCCATTTGTGCAAGAAACCAAATAAAAATCTTGTTTGGTAAAAATAGAATTGGCATATGCCATTGACAAAATGGGCATAAAATCTTATTTGGCAAACATTTTTGTGTCCATTATTCATTTCTTTTTTTCTTTTTTAATAATACTAGCTAAAAAAAATTAGACACATTTACATTTTTTCAGTCATATTTAGACACTATTTATTTGAACTTGAACAAATTACATACAAGATGGTTAAACTCTAATAGCTTAAATATAAGTTTAAATATGAATATTTGAGTTAGGATATAATCGTGTACCGACATGAAATTTTAAACATGTTCAAACAAAATATTAACAAACTAAGATTTAATCTTTGTCATGTATTTTTCAAATTCATCATTGAATCAAAAGAATCTTGGTGGATTTGAACCACCATCTCTTGATACATGTTTATGTTTCAAGTGCTCTACCAATTGAGCTAAAAATCCATAAAATAGAGTTGTCATGTCAAGTAGCTATGACACAAACAAATTACTAGTATTAAAATTAGAAATATAAAAACTAGAATGAAGCTCAAATGCATTCTACAATGAAAAAGGCTGACCCTAAAAAATAAATCTGAGATGAAGCATCAACAAAACTGGGATTATATTCTTTTGAAATTACAAAGGATTTACCATGACCATGATGAAGTGTAGAAGGCTCAAAAAATATCCTGGTTTAGTGATCCAGAAAAGATTGTCATTCAGTTGTACTCTGGAGCTCTTCTGGTCACATCAATCAAGCCTTCAAGTTGTAAAGCCATTCTTGCCAAGGTTGCTTGCTTAATACTTGCTATCAATGGAAAATAGGCAATCCAAACATATAAATGCAATATTGATTCAATACAAAAATGATCATTGGAATAAACTCAAATCTTAGTAATCCAAGAGGCAAACGTTGAAACTAAAGGAATTGGGATTCTTACCTTTCACATCATTCAATACAAAAATTTGGCATGCTGATTTAGCAATTAAAAAGCATAAAATACATCAGGTGTTCTTTGAAATTTTATAATTCAATCTGAACTGATCAGTAATAGAAAATGAAAAGTAATAATACATGGAAGATGTTCTATAATAACCATATGATAAACCATACTCTTAATAGCTTATCATATTGAACCAGGGTGAAACATGTGAAAGAATTTGATGTAACCCTAATAATATTTCCTAAAAATTCATACAAGAATGCCAGAAATAACAAGATAACATTGGTTTCTAACCCTCATCCCACAAGGCCTCATCCCACAAGGCCTCATCCCTAGGGTAACCTTAACTAACCCTCATTTCACAAGGCCTCATCCCTAGGGTCCTAACACTACTGACCCTTCAAAAATCACCTTGTCCCCAAGGTGATGGAATTGTTGAAGTTTAGTCGTATGATGGTGCCGCAACCGTAGTAATTCAATATCGTCCCAGGTTGAATAACACACCCACTGCTCAAAATCAGATTTGGAGCGTTTTTTTTTTTTTTTTGCAACCAAATTAATCCCCATCGCACCGCTGCATCTCAAGGAGCCTGCGTGCAGCTGTTGGAAGACGATGGATTTTCCTCAGTCGCTGCAGCCCCAACGTTGCCGCCTCCCTTTCTATTCTGAAGTTCAGAGGTTGAAGACGATGGTTCCCCAACTTGTTGGTTCGGTTGAACCATTTTCTAGCAAGTTCTTGGTTCAGGCTTAATTTGGGTTTGGGTTTTGACCCGTTTGAATTATTTGGGTTTAAAGTAATGCTTAAAAGGCTTGGATTTTGGGTATACGAAATGGGTCAGGCCCATGAGTGATGATGAAAATGAGTAAGGTCCAAATACTTAAACCCATGGGTGAAGAGTAATGGGCTGATCGTTGGTTTGATTGTAGGGATTGGGTTTTGGGTTATGAAACTATAATGGGCCCAAAATAATTCTATTAAATGGGCTAGACATGAACACTTAAAATCATGGGTTAACAAATATGGGTTGGATATTGAGTTAATGAAATACGATGGGCTGGGGATTAATGGAATGGGTTGGGCCCAAGGGGGTTTCTTAGGAAAACGTACTGCCCAATCTTTGAACTTGGATCTCTTGAGCTCTAAATCTGATTCTAAGCATACCTAAATTGGGCCCGAATTAGAAGCTCCTTGGCCCTTAATGTTTAAACCAAACTGATTGACCGGTTTGGGTTGAGCCGAACCAACCTCAAAAACCCTAAAACTCCATTGTCTTCTTCCTTTCCTGCGAATAGAATTTTTGGCCGCCTGCAACTTGCCGTTGATTGTACCTGGCCTCCTTATATGCTTCTTCACTTCACTGCATCTCGATTTTATAGCAGAATATTGCTCCTCCACTCTGGTCTGGTAGGTATCTTCACTCAATCCTATCTTCATCTTTTTGCTCCACGTTTGGTGATGCGTGACTTCCGTAGCCGGCAGTACTTCATCCTTCATTCGATACTTCTCAACCTGGTTGTTGTCTATCTCCAAATTTGATGTCAGTTCGCTAAACTCACACCTCAGGGCTTCTTTGAATCTTGTCCAAGAAAATGCCGTCCAATTCTTGTGATAGATCCAGTCAAGTGCCTCTCCTTCAAGATGTTGGATCGATACCCCCAACCATTGCTCTTCCTCGATCTGGTTCTCCCAGAAGAAGAGAAGAACCTCTAAAATCCATCTCTGAACTCCTCCTTCACCAGAAAACGAAGGTAGTGCCATCATCTCCCTGGATCGATTACAGCTCTGATGCCAATTGATGTAACCCTAATAATATTTCCCAAAAAGTCATACAAGAATGTCAGAAATAACAAGATAACACTGGTTTCTATGGTAGCCAGTCACCCCCACACCTCACGGTGTTCCCTCAGCCTACGGCTGCCCACAAGACTCTCCAAAATTCGATTCCTCTCTCTTCCCTCTTTCCCTCTATTTATTATCTCAAATAACCCTAACTAACCCTCATTCCACAAGACCTCATCCCTAGGGTAACCCTAATTAACCCTCATTCCACAAGGCCTCATCCCTAGGGTCCTAACAGAATTCAAATGCATTGAGCTTTCAACTCTACAGATTTCTCTTGGCTTTCAGAATTCTGTTAGATTTAAGCATATATATATCCAACTAGGAACACTATGAGGTACCTCCATTTTATAGAAGAAAAACTAAATGAACTTTGTCATTGGGAGCAGTGGTACATATAACCATCAAATTCCATGAGTGAGCATGTAAAAAAACCAACAAATATAGCTATAAATCATCATAGACTTTTTCGAACCATGCAATCTGTTAACAAGTAATTACCAGGAAGAAAACCATTTGTAATATATATGTAAGTATCCAGCAAATTATTAATCCTCCCTTTTGCATCTCTCTTTGAAAATCAGAGACTGGTTAGTTGAACACAAATTGAACCAAAACAGCCAAAAGTGAATCAAAATTTCCAAATTGCAATGTACTGCAAATTTCTACAGGTTTCCAGTGTGCTTAATAATATTTACCTAGGATGAAAATCATATGGTAAACCTGCACTAGCTTTAAGGACAATTTACTGTATGAGTCCAATACATGACATCAAACACAGTTCAGAAAAACACAAATGACATCAAGTTTACTTCCAACCAAACAATCCATTCCAACTTCAACCTCTCAGCCTCACTTTCTACCAAACCTTACATCAATGTTACTTCAACCAAACCAACCCCTTTTTTAGAGGTCTTGGGTCAATATCTACAGAATTTTAACAAAACAAAACAAGCAAAAGTGTTAAACCAACTAGAAAATGAGTAAATTAAATTGGTCGAAATAAACCAAAATTGATTGAATTTGGGATGAGTACTCCTGATTCATAAACCCAAATCCAAATTTCATCTTAATTAAAACTGTTACTTGCTCCATGAAACTTACATGAAAAAAAGAAGAAAAAAAAAAGACAGAAACCTCAAGACTTCCACGACCATCACCAACAAAGAAAGAGGAACATGCTCTTTCTGTTGAGTTTTAGCATTTAAAATGTTGTGCTAGAGCCCATCAGATTGGATTCACATCTCAAGGTGGGTTAGGATGAAAATCACACGGAATCAAATTGAAGGGGGTCCCACAGGTAAACAGGGAGGGTGGATCATTAGAGGGCCTGGGAGAGGAAATGGAGAGAGAAAAATGAGCGGACCAAAGGGGGTTGCCAAAAACGGGAAGCTGAGGCTCTCTTGTGGTTTGCAAAGAAAAGGTTTCTCCTTCTGTACCAGCAACCCAGAAGCGAGCGGAGAAGGGTCCAAGAGCAAGGTGGAAGGGACAAGGAGCTGAGAGGTAGGACCGGTTGAGGTAACATTGACACCTCAAATCTTGTACTATTTTGAAGATTAAAATAGTGAAATCCCTCCCCGGGAGAGCAACCGAAATGGATTAGTGAACCAGAAAACTGTGTGTGTTGCATTCTTCATCTTGTGGGGTGGTTTATGCGGAGCCAAATATTGCACAAGATCCTTGGTTATTTTGTTCATTGGGGATTTGTTTAATCATCCGGCGGGATGGCTGCTCTACAATGGCACAAAGCATAGGAGCAATGAAGACAATGAGTGCCAACATTTAGGGGGAGCCATTTGACGAAAGACAAATTTGAATTATGGAAAATGAAGATGAAAGATTTGTAACAAAAGGGCACAAAGCATTGTGGGAAAGGATAAGAAACCGGAGGGAAGAAAGATGATGATTGGGAAGAGATAGACCAAGGCCAGCACACGGGAGCGCAAGAAGTTTTGTTTAATATTGCACATGAAAAATGGGGCGGATTTGTGGCAAAGTTGGAAAGCATCACCAAACAAAGCTCCACAAATAGAATTCTTGAAGAGAAAATTATTTTCTGAGAATGAAGGATGGTTCAAATATTCCTAATCATTTGAAGGCCAACAATATACTTGTCCATTGGAAAGTGTTGAAGAAAAGATGAAGGATGAAGACAAGGCGGTGATTTTACTTTGCACCACCGGAATCTATGATCATTTAGTAACGACCCTATGTTGTAGTAAGGGGATTCCTGACTTGATTCGGTTTGAGTACAACGCCGAGAACCCGAAAAAGGCCGGGGAAGTTCTATGGAGGTGGGTTCGGAAGCTAATATCACAAGGGGAGAAGCAAAGAACGCAGATTCTTCAAAGGGCTCAAGAAGCAAGCAAGACACGACTAAACCAAGGGGCAGATGGCAAGTATAATTGTTGGTTTTGTGGAGAGAGTGGACATCTTAAAAGAATTGTTTCAAAAGAAAGAAAATGGTTTAATTGGGAAATGAAAAAGGTAAAGAGATTGTTGGGAACATCTAAGGAGGCAAATCAAGTTGTGGCTACCACACTAGTGTATCGAAGATGAAGTGTTGATAGTGGGTTGCAATTCAGAATTCACCAAAATTGGGTTCTGACACGGGCTATACATCATATGTGCCCACACAAATCTTGGTTTAGCACATATGAGCCATGTGAAGGAGGATTGGTGAAAATGGGGAATAACCACTAGTAGAACACTTGGCATTGGATCGGACACTTGAAGATGTTTGATGGTATTGTCGCACACTTGAAAATGTTAGACATGTCGGATATGACAAAGGTTTGATTTCTTTATCTACTTTGGAGAAGGAAGGTTGTAAATTTCCGGAGGAGATGGAGTACTCAAAGTTTCAAGAGGTGCTCTTGTTATCATGAAGGGAACCGGGTTGGTCTCTTGTACAAGTTGTTGGGTAGTTCCATTGTTGATGATGTTGCAAATGTGGTGGTTGACAAAGGAGATGTTTCTCTTAGGTTGTGGCATCGAAGACTTGGGCACATGAGTGACAAAGGTATGAAAGTTTTGATGGAAAAGAAACTTATCCCAAATCTGAATTTTTTAGAGAAAGAATTTTGTGAGCATTGTGTCTATGGGAAGCACATAGAAGGGCTTTTAAAGCGGGTATGCACACAAGTAAAGGGATTGTTGATTATATTCACTCGGATGTTTGGGGTCCATCACCGGATATGTCATATGGTGGTGCTCAATACTTTGTTACTTTCATTGATGATTTTCAAGGAAAGTATGGGGACAACTCAAGTCAAAGAGTGATGTGTTAATGGCATTCAAGAACTTCAAGGTGAGGTGGAGAAAACAACCGGAGAAGCATCAAAGTTTTGAGAACGGATAATGGAATGGAATATGCAAAGAATGAATTTGGTAATTTTTGCAAGGAAGTAGGAATTGTATGGCATCATACGGTTGGCATACTCCACAACAAAATGGAGTGGCGGAACGCATGAATAGAACATTGATGGAGAGGGTTCGGGCTATGCTAGCAATGCAAACTTGGAGAAAGAATTGTGGGCCGAAGCGGTATTGACGGCATGCTATCTTGTGAATAGGTCTCCTTCAATGACTTTGGGTGGAAAGACTCCAAATGAGGTATGGCATGGAACTCCTTGTGATTATTCGGATTTGAAAATTTTTGGATGTGATGCATATGCTTTGATTCCAAGTTGTCAAAGGAGCAAACTTGATCCAAAATCCAAGAAGTGCATTTTTGTAGGATATGCTAAGAATGTGAAAGGGTATCGGTTATGGGATCCAAGTACCCATAAGATCATTATAAGTCGTAATGTACATTTTGATGAATCCTCTATGTTGATTAAGGGGGTGGAAAAGAAATGTGATGAAGAAAAATCAATTGTTGAGGATACCCATGAATTTCACATGCAACCTACAAGTTCTTCAAATGAGGATGCTCATGATGAAGATGTCATAGATCTTGATGATCAAGATGTACAAGGAGAAATTCAAGAAGAAACACCGGTTGGTGTTGAAGAAGAAATTGTGGTATCTTTGGGAGGAAGGCCAACAAGACAAACTCGTTTGCCGGAAAGGTACAAAGATTGTGTTGATCCAAATACTCTTAGAGCTTTGGTGGCTTTAAATGAAGAACCAAGTACATTTCTTGACGCCATCAATGCGGATGATGCAAAGCATTGGAAGGATGCAATGAATGAAGAGTTTCAAGCACTTCAAAAGAACAAGACATGGGATTTGGTGGAATTGCCAAAAGGAAGAAAAGCCATTGGTTGTAAATGGGTGTACAAACTCAAGAGAGGGGTGGATGGCAAGGTGGAAAGGTATAGGGCAAGGCTTGTTGCCCAAGGCTTTGCACAAAAGGAAGGTATTGATTTCTTTGAAGTCTTTTCCCCGGTTGTGAAGTTGGTGACTATTAGATTGGTGCTTGGACTTGTTGCTATACATGACTTGGAGCTTGAACAAATGGATGTAAAAACAGCGTTTTACATGGTGATCTTCTTGAAGAGGTGTACATGAGGCAACCGGAAGGATTTGTTGAGAAAGGCAAAGGGAAGCTCGTGTGCAAGTTGAGGAAGTCCTTATATGGACTTAAACAAGCTTCAAGACAATGGTACAAAACTTTTGACTCCTTCATTTTAAGTCTTGGTTACAAAAGAAGTGAATATGATCATTGTTTATACATTAAATTCTTTGATGATGGATCATATGTGATTTTAGTTTTATATGTGGATGACATGCTCTTGGTGTCCAAGGATAAAGCTAAAATTGAAGAGCTCAAAGGATGTTTGAGCAAGAGGTTTGAAATGAAGGATCTTGGTCAAGCCAAACAAATTCTTGGAGTTGAGATTCAAAGAGATAGAATGAATGGGACTTTATCACTTTCACAAAAGTCTTTTGTGAAGAAAATTCTTGAGAAGTTTGGCAAGTGTAAAGAAAAGGCGGTTTCAACTCCATTGGGATCACATTTCAAATTATCTTCCAATGATAGCCCAAATACGGAAGATGAAAAGACCAAGATGTCTAGATACCCTTATGCAAGTTTAGTTGGGAGCTTGATGTTTCTAATGGTGTGCACTAGGCCGGATATTGCTCATGCGGTTAGTGTGTTGAGTAGGTTTATGGCAAATCCCGGAAAGAAGCATTGGGAGGCGGCAAAATGGGTGCTTAGATATTTGAGAGGCACAAGTGACTACTCTATCACATTTAGCAAAGGTGGAGAACAAATTCAAGGCTATGTGGATGCTAGTTATTGTGATGATCGTGATAAGGGGCGATCTACAATGGGTTATGTTTTCAAGTATGGAAATGGTCCAATAAGTTGGATGTCTAAGCTTCAAGCGACGGTGGCATTATCAACTACCGAAGCGGAATACATGGCGGCAACCGAAGCTTGTAAAGAAGCGGTGTGGCTCAAGGTTTGATGGGTGAGATTGGCATTGAATCAAAAGATATGCATTTGTTTTGTGATAATATGAGTGCAATTACTTGGCCAAGAACCGGTACATCACAAGAGGACAAAGCATATATTGGTACAATATCATTACATTCGAGAAGTCATTGAAGACGGAAGGATCTAATTGTTAAAAGTTGGAACAAATGAGAATGTGGCGGATATGCTTACCAAGGTTGTTCAAGGAGAGAAGTTGAATTGGTTTCTATCTTCTCTTGGTTTCAAGAAACATGACAAGTAAGTGATTTCCATCAAGGTGGAGATTGTTGGGTTTAGTGATGAAAATCACTTATCTTTGTTTGAATTCAAATTGTTTGGTGGGTCCCACTTAGTGTTAAACATGGGTAGGTGTTTGGTATCATAAGAGGGCCTTGGGAGAGGTAAATGGAGAGAGAAAAAATGAGTTTCTAGTGACCAAAGGGGGTTTTGTCCAAAAACGGGATTAGCTTTGAGGTCTCTTCCTTGTGGTTTGCAAAGAAAAGGTTTCCTTGATTCCATTGCAACCCAGAAGCTTGAGCTTGGATTGAAGGGTTTCTTCAAGAGCAAGGTGGAAGGGATCAAGGAGCTGAGAGGTTAGTGACCGGTTGAGGAACATTGACACACTCAAACTTGTACTATTGAAGATTAAAAAGGAAATCCCCCCCGGGATGAGCAACCGAAATCGGATTAGGAACCAGAAAATCGGGTGTTTGCATTTCTTTATTCTTGTGGTGGTTTGTTGTTTATTGCTTGTGATTGTCTTTCAATTTATATTGCACAAGATCCTTGGTTTATTTTGTTCATTTGGGTGATTTGTTTAATCATCCGGCCGTGGTTTGGGGTGGCCCACCACGGGGGGGGGGAAAAAAAAGGAGAAAAAAAGGGGGGGGGGGCCCCCCCCGCGCCACCGGCGCCCCCCCCTGCGGGGGGCGGGGGGGGGGGGGACCAAACCCAAAAGGGGGGGGGGGGGGGGGAGAGGGGGGGGGGGGGAGGAGGAGCAATAAAATTATGGGGAAAAAAAAGGTATTGAAACAATAATAGTAAGCTTCCAATTCAATTTTACATCATCAGAAGACAATAAGGTACCCTACCCTCAAACTTTTCAAATGTTGTAACTTCAGAGAAGTGACAATCAGAGAGGAATTGGCAATTAATAAAGGCATGCGGAAAATGGGGGAAAATACTTAAATTGAAAGCACAGGAGAAGATCAAGTTAACTTTAGAATCAAACATTACAAATCCAAGGCGGTGGAGAAAAAAAGGAAAAGCTGACCAACTTCTATTCCCTGGGATAAAGCTTTTCCTCTGCAGGGACCTTGTGCAGTAAATCCCCTACGGGCGGTTGTCCGTCGTCGTAAAGTAGTCCCCGCGAAGCTTTCGGGAAGAGGGGTAGTCTTGTGCGTAAGCATAGCATTTCTGGTTGAACCCGCCCAACCCAACTAAGAAGAACCGAACTTGACAGACACATCTTTTCATTTTGGGAGGGTACTTGAGTAGTGGGTACCTTGTAGAACCTCGACCTGCCTACTCGGGTAAGTTGGTATGGAAGAACTGCTGCTCCGCGGTATGGATGATGAGATTCCATTGATACAAAGCCAATTTCAATAGACTTATTGAACGTTTCCATTGGAAAGAAAAACCTAAATCGAGAACCTTCCGTAACTGATCTTTTTTTCATTTGCAGGGATGGTGTTGAGACTTCTTCCGATTTGCGATAATTTCAAGTTGCAATCAATGGTGAACGGTGAGTGTAGTTCAACTATTTTGTTCATTTTTAGGGCTATTGTTAACAGAGAGCAAGCAAAGAAGAAGATGAATTGAGAGTAGATTGTGAACAAGAGAGAGTGTTTAGTTGGTTTTGAAGGCATTTTTGTGTATAATGTAATTTTACATTGACACCCTTATTTGGCATTTTGGCCGGCTTTTTGGCCCATTTGTTTTCCCTATTTTTGCCCCAAAGTGTGCCTGAGCTCAAGAAAATTCAATTTAGAGCTTTTTGGGCATGATCTAAAGTGTGCCAAAACACCTGGTTCATGTCCGGTTCTACCCATTTTGATGAACCAACACACTTTACCAAAAAGATTTCATCAATTTTGTGCAAAAAATAGCCTTAAGCATAAGAAACAACTCCAAAAGAGTGTTGCCAAAAAACGCCTAAGTTCCCTAGCCGTAAGGGGCTGGCTCATTTGGCGAAGACTAGTGGCTTTAAACTAGCCCATGCACTCTTCTTTGGAATTGCCCATTACAAAAGTCGATCATTAGGGTTTGTTGGTTGAAGGTGATGTAAAGGGAAGGCAAATCAAATTAAAAATAAAAATAAAAATAGAAACTTTTGTTAATCATAACCTTATGTGATCGGTTAAGTTACATAATTTTATGCCATATAAGTGATGATATCAAAGGAAAATGGATGCGAATTAAAGGGAAATTTAATGATCAGAAGTTGAGTGATTTGAAGTTAGTCATATAGTTATATAAAGTAATAAATACAAATGATTATGAAAATGTCTATGTAAAAATTTCTCTTAAATTCCCCTTGCAACCAAATGAAGCCCTAGATTGTCACTGTTTAGAATAATATGAACTCTTCTATCATATTTATATAATAAGTCTTTTTCTTAATGAAAATTAAGAAGAAAAAAAATTTGTATGAAAAAATGGATATAAGGACATTTGTTGATGGCAACACTTTGTTTTTCTTTTGGTAAAGGCAAAAGAGTTGGGTGGATGACCTTAATTTATTTCTGTAATCATTCCATCTACAAAAAATATTCTAGAAAAGAGTTTTGCATAGAGAAAATCACCTACATGTATGTTGAAGTCTATGAGAGATATGGTAATATGGTGAAGGCAAAACAAAATTGTTTGAAGTGCTGACAGAACTGAAAGCACCCATCGTTTCAAAGAAAGGAGGACAATTATTCACATTTCATTTGATGGTCAAGTGAATTGAAAGCTAAGTAGTGGTAATTCTAAAGATCCCCCAGGGAAATAATAGAGATGTCTCCTACGTTACCTATGAAGTGAAAGTGTTGACATAATTTTATAGAGTCATTCGATTTGAATGCTACATGAAAAACATGAGTTAGAAGACAAAACGGGGAGACCTTAGGATGTGGAAGATCATAATATCAGCAACTTGACATAATTAGATTCCTATATATCCACTCATGTGGTACTTCATCATATGATTCTTATAGGATCCATCTGTCTAGATATTATATTATAAACATCCACAAAGCTGAATGCTATATGAAGAACATAAGCTAAATGACAAAATAGAGAGACTTAAGATGTAGAAGATCATAACATGAGTGATTTGACATATTTGGATTACTACATATCCACTCATTGTGATATTTCATCATATGATTCATATAGGATCCATCTCTCTAGATATCGTCATATACATTTAGAAAGTCATATGCTTTGGAAGAAGCTTGTAGAGTTTAGAAAGGGTTTTGATTGATAAAAAAAAGAATCTACTTCAGAACAACTAGAATTATCAAGATGAAATTCACCAAAGGTGGCAATTCCCCTAAGACGGGTTGCATCAAGATGTCTCATATGCACTTATATATATGAAGATTTACTAACCTAAACTTTGTGAGCATGTGACATAGAAACTCGATGCAATAACAAAGGTACCATAAACTGAAAAGATGAGCAAACACTTCATATGAAGAAGACCTAAAAAGAAAGATAAAAGAGTGATACACTATGCTATTGGCATAGATAAATCAAAACTACATAAAAATACCATACTTGGTTGTCCCTCATAAGAAAAGGTAAATATGTTACTTCATGAGCTTGTTATGAAAAAGTATTTTAAAATGACATCATTTGGGCTAATATTATTGAATATATTTCTAATGTTATAATTTATTTTAGGTGAACTGAAATTTTACAAAATTCAATAATGTAGGATTCATTTCGCATAAAAAAATGATGTGTGATTCATTCCAATTTACATATTCTCGTGTAAGTTTACAGATATTTCCAACAAAAAAAAAGAGGGGTAATTTTCATTTGGACCCCCTGAGGTTTGGTCCATGTCATTTTTAATCCAAATAAATAGACACTTTGCATGTGCCACCCCTGAGGTATCCAATAAAATCAATTAAGGACAAATTGTGATCTTTATGACCAAAATACCCTCACATCTATTCCACATTAAGATTTGCATCAATGTCTTATCAAAAAATGGGGTATTTACCCATTAAACACGAAATGTCAAATTCCATAATTTGATTTTTGATTAAACCAATCAATCGCACATAGTCTGTAACCCTCTATTACCAGAAGGAAAAATAAGAAGACGAAAGATGAAGAATCTGTTAGTTTACAGGAAAATAATAATAATAATGACATTGAATTGAAACCCATAAAGGAGAAAACGAAGATATAAGAGGAAAACGCATTAACGCATTCCTATCGATCATCTTCTATCGCTCTCTGCTTCTTGTCTGACTCGTATTACTCTCTCTGTTCTGAATCTTCTGATCATCTCAAACTGCTTTCATTCTATTACTGAGATTTAGGGATAAGGACAAAATGCTTTCTTTGGAAGGTAAACAATGGAGTTTAGTTTTTAAGTTTATCCATTCGCCTCGATTGTAGGAAATTGAGAGAAAAAAAATAGAAGATTACAAATACAAACCTAACCCAGAAAACAAACTGCAAGAAAAACAATACCCATTTCAACCACCACGTCTCTTTATCATCATCGTCTTCCTTTTCTCGTTTGTGGGTTTCAGTTTTTTTCTCCTTTTTGGGTTTCACTTCAATTCAATGTAATTATTATTATTATTATTTCTAGTAAACTAACGGATTCTTCATCTTTCGCATTCTTATTTTTTCTTCTGGTTATAGAGGGTTATGGAGTATGTGCGGTAGATTGGTTTAATAGAAACCAAGTTATGAAATTTGAGGTATCGTCTTTAATGGTGTAAATACTCTCAGTCTTTTGATTTTTACCGTCGAATTTAATTGCGAAGATATGATGTAAATCTAGGATAGAATAGAGTAAGGGTATTTTAGTCATAAAAATCATAATTTGTCCTTAATTGATCTTATTGGATACCTCAAGGGAGGCAGATGCAAAGTGTCTATTTATTTGTACTAAAAATGATATGGACCAAACCTCAGGGGGTTCAGATGAAAATTACCCAAAAAAAAAGTGTTGGTTTACAGATATTATTGTAATTAAAAATAGAGAAAACGTGATCCATTCTGAAATCAGATTTGAGGTTCAGTCACCAGATCTTTTGCAAGTCAAACTGGAGAGCTGGCGATCGACGGGACAGTTTCGTCAGCTTTTCTGTACACTCCCAACGGCGACATAAGCACCTTCCGGCGAGGAGAAGTCACCGGAGCATCTCCTCCTACTGCTGCAATCTTCTGTGATCGACGAGAGAAGGCTCTCATGAAGAAAGGTGGTGTCATGGAGAATACCGAGCCTTCCGGTTTCTCTACCGTAGATTTCCCTCCTTCGCTACTGCCTTCATCGGTCATCAGGTAACCCTTCCTCGAAGACATTTGCATTGGCAACGCCATCATGCTCCTAGTCCGGTTCAGATGGCTCGTGTTCATGATTTGGTCTCTCATGTCTTTAGGAAGCCGGAGGGTGAACCGTTCAAGGTTTTCTCCCGGTTGAACCAGAGAGTGACCCGTCGAATGGGACCTTGGGTATCTCCCTTCACATCTCAGCTTTGTCAATCTCCCTGCCCGGTTCTGCATTTGTGTCTGAGTAATCACTTCCGGTGCCGGAGAAACTTGCTTGTTCTCTTGATCGACTGGTTCCAATGTTGGGTTTTCTGGATCCGAATTGCTTTCTATGTCATGTACCGGAACTATAGCTGCTGGATTATCATTTGTTGAAGGAACAAGCAGACTAGCTCGGCAAACTGGACATGTTACATGGTTGGCTAACCAAACATCAATGCATTCCGGATGGAAGACATGATCACACTTGGGTAGTAGCCGAAGCTTATCTTCGTCTTCGAACTCCTTCAAGCACACTGCACACTCCAGAGCTCCATTACCCAATTTGTGATCCTTGACATGTGAGTAGGGAAAGACTGGTAAAGTCTCAATGAAAGCTGGTTCGAGCCCTTGAGTAACTGTACGTGATATTCTGCCTTGTACATCATTAAGGCCAAGGGTTCTACTGGTTTCGGTCCGGGAGTATCGGTAGAGCCAGATGGTGATGAAGAACAAGAAGAAACAAGCACCAAAGACGAGGATGAGTGCAATGATTCCGGAGATACTGAAATCGGCATAGAAGGCTGTTAGGGTTACCCTATTGCTCTGTGCAACCGTATAAGGTAACCACTGAAACATGAGTAACAAGTAGATGTAGAAGAGTCCATCTTGGCCTGTTGGTGGACTACGCCGCCCAAACAGGCCAGCCATCAAAGAGTTAGTAAGCTTCTGCATCAATTAATTTGTTCTTCAGGTGTGCTAGCAAGAACCGACAGTCATGCCTTAAAGCTAGGCTTGCCTGCACTTTATTTCTCCTGGTTTCTTGCGTTAGCTTCAGAACTGTTGAGGAGGAGATGAAGTGGAAATATGGGCTGTCTTTTATTGGTGATGCTAGACACAGCGTAGGTACATCTTCCCCTGGATACTAGCCGTGGATGTTGTAAGCATTGATTGCGTCATTCTAGATACCATATGATTCATCCTATTCACATTCAATTTGTTTCTTAGTGTCCTCTATCATCTAAGATTTCTTTCTCTTCCAATTATAAATTTTCACAAAGCTTAATTAAGAGATATGGTTTATGGGTACTATTTTTATACTTAGAATCTAAGGATAACATTAGAAATGCATAAATAAAAGCTAACTAAAACTAACGGTGTTAGTAATAAAGGGTTTGAATGATAAATTTGACAACTCAAGAGATGACATTTATATTAGGTGTTAAGTCAGGGTTGGGACTAAAAATTTTCCAATTTTTAATGAAGAATTAGTCTATCTATTTATGGAATAAAACTGAAATAAAAGCCATACTAGATCAAGTTTTAATTTTTAATATAAAAGGATGGGTGATGACTAAAGAATTTATGGTCTCCTCCTTTCCTCGTGTGCCATGAGGTAAAGGAGTGTTTCGATGGTATAGAGGTCCCTCTAAATGAGGCCCAACAATAGTGAGTACGGAAATAGATCAATCTCACCAAAAATATTACCTAAGTTATAGTTTACTTAAGATAATAAAATATCATAGAAAATTTAAATGATTTGAATTTAATTACCAAAATATGAGATAATGGTTAATTTAAAAAGGAGACTTTCCTTTTAGTTAACAGATCTGACTTTGATATATATATATATATATATATATATATATATATATATATATAGATATACGAGAAATTTCAAAGAATATACAAGTGAAAGATTAAAAAATAAAGTGTGGTGGATCTGACCGCCCAAGTCTTGGATAAATTTAATCTGAAAGGAATCAGAAAGACGGAAGTCAAAGATAGTTAAGAATGGAATAACTGTCAGATAACTATAATGGAGATGAAAGAAACTACTCGGGGAGAAAACACCACTTCCGCAAACCATTTTAAAAAATAATATATTTAATTCCTTAATTTAGATTTTCTTCCATGTTTGTGCTGTATATATAAACTTAAGCACTCCTATCAAAATTTCGTAGGAGTTCCTAAGTTAATTTATGATGTCATCAAAATTTTCAAAATTGCAATTCATATTAGTTCTGATGCAAATAGTGGTGATGGTAACGATGGTGGTCAATAGAAGAGATCCCAGTGGTGATCATGATAGTGGCCATGATATTGTAGGTGTCAATAGCAACGGAAATGGTAAAGGTACAATGGTGGTGGTGGTAGTGGTAATGGCAATGGTAGAGGTGGTAGGAGGAGGTGGGAGGAGGTGATGGTGGCAGTAGTTGTAAATTAAACGGAAAAAGAATCACAGTATTTGAGCTGAAACTTCTAGGCGTGTTACAACGTCGCTTTCTTTAAGACATAATTCGCCCTCACATCAAGGTGCTATGAGGTACTGCGAACCGTCTCCCAGGATACAAAGAAGCCCAACTTTGAGTTGAATCTCTCAAGTTTTGCTAAGCACTCGCAAAACTCAAGAACAGAGAAGACTTCGGTATTTTCTCTTCTTTTTCAGCTGTTGTGAAGCTAGAAGGATTTATAGGCATTGAGGTGCCTCTATTGAACAGTTCATGACTCTGTTGTTCGTATGGGTGCACCTCTCTGTAGGGATACGAATGCTAACATTTAGATATGAGCCGTTGGATCGTTCGGCCGCACGATCTAACGGTCCATATTGAACCATCAAAACTATATTTATGGATCTACTTCCATCACCTAGATCTACCGTTGATCAAAACACAAAGTTCAGATCTCGCTTGAAGCAATGCGATGCAATGGCGTGCACCTATATAATTTATTTTAGAAAAATGCTAAGTGCGTGGGCCACAAACGCCCACAGCCCACGTCGCGCGTGCACGCTCGGACAGTATACCATCCTCACTCATACACTACACACACACTAGCGTGTATCATTATTATAAATGAAAGTTAATAGGTGGTACCTATTAATTAACCTGGATTCCAACACCTCGGTTTCCAATGTGGGATCATATAATAATACATTTTTCTAAAATAAATTAAAGAAAATTTTCCGCACTTATAAATCCGATAAAATGAAACATATTTTATTATATTAAAAATAATGCAACAGTAGTAGAGGAGGTGAAGATGATGAACAAAATAGTAAATGTTACGATAGTGGCAATGGTGGTGATGCTATAGCCATGACGGAGGATGTGACTTTGCTGCCATATTGGCTGTGTTGGCCATATACAACTGGGATATGGCCTAGTTTTGTTTTGTTTTGTTTACTATGATCTGACATCTGAGAAGAAGTACTGTATGATTGATAGGTTATCCCCTTCTACAATGACCTTGTCTACTCCAAATTACTGGCTGCCAAGCTTCCATAATCAAAGAGGAGGAATTACCCTTTCATGCCGCAATGAAGAAAATGATGGTGCCATTATAATCTCGAAGCAATCCTTGCAAAGCCAGATTTGTTTTGTTTTTCCAAATTGAGCCGTCTACATTGCATTTTATCCAGCCTTTATCTTGGGGGTTCCCATTTCACCTCCGTCTTCTTCTTATTCTTATCCTTGTTCTCTGGAATCACTTTGTGCGCAGGAGACCAATGATTGGCCCGAGAAGAAATTTTGTAAGAAGATTGACTACATTTTCCATGAGTGACACAACTGTAGTTCTTCCAAATGGCCCAAATGCAATTGAAAGTTAGAAATTTCTCCTCTTAGCTGATTTTTTCCTGTTTCATCAATTTGATTTGTTGATAAATTTGCTCTGTTACTTTCTCATTCGGATTCCAGCTTCCTATACCCAAATTGCCTCCATGTGCTCTAAATTAGGTTGTATTGAATGATAACGTGTTCTGCTGAGCTTCCTCTATTGCTACAGATGCTATAGGTATCTTGAATAAGAATGCCATGATTTCTCAAAATCTCAGCTATGGCTAATTTGTTACGGAGAAATTTCCAAAGAACAAATTGTGATAGGGAAGGAATGAACAACTCAACTACAATGTTGACAATAACGGCAAAAAAAAAATCTACTCTTTCTTTTCTTGAGCAAAGTTGTTAAGAAACAAACAAATAGAGATTCTAGCAGACAATTTATCGAACAGATTGTGGACAATATTTTCTGCTCACAAGTTGGTTGCCAATTATATCACAACCACATCCACAAACACATCTATAAACATGTCCACAAAATCACATATAACACAAAGGAATTTAAACATAGAAAACCTCTCTAATGTGAAGAGGAAAAACCACATGAAAAAAAACCCACTAATCACCAAAATTAGGAATTCAAGGATTCTCTCTAGTTAAAACTATAGGAAAGCATCAATAATCATCAATATTGTTAGGTTTTTTATTAAAAATCTATATTAAGTTTCAAAATCAGTGTTTTGCATTTCTTTTATTTAATTATTTTGTTAGTGTGTGGGACCCATGAGGTGAGGGTGGTAATGAGGCACCATGAGTAAAGGAGGCCCTTCATGACCTTGGTTATGAGGTTCTTCATGATATTGGTCATGGGTCTTAATGGTCTTGGTCATGGTGGTGTGGTGGGGTTACTTGAAGGGTGGAAGTTACTTCAATTTTAACTCTTGACCATCAATTCTCATTTCAACTTCATGACCATTCATGGCCATTACCATGAGTGGGGTTGAGGTTATTGAATGGATTAAATCCTATTCATTGCGTTAAGAATCCTAAGGGGTGTAAGGTGAGGTTTGGGCCTATATAAACCCAACTTTTCCTTGCAATTGTGGTATGCAATTGTGGTGTGCAATTGTGACTCTCCTCACTCACATTATTTGTTTTACAAAGTTCATTTCTTTCTTGAGTTGTCTAAGTGTTGTGCTCTAGCTTTTGGCTCCTTGAAGGGACTAGAAGAACTACCTCATCTTCTAGTTGGAGGTTGCTTTATCTTGGAGGTGGTGGTGCGAAGAACCCTTGGTAGTAGGGTGCATCAATTACCTTAAAGATAGCACTCAAGGTGTGACTCAACCTCATTGATCGGTGGTTCATTCGTTTGCAACATCAAGCTCTCCGGATTAGCTAAGGATCTTCATCTTTCAATTGTATGCAATTTCATTTTTGTATGTTTGAAGAATTTGTAATGCAATTACCCCAACAAATATTCATCAACTACAACAATTATTAGCATACACCATTGTATGAACTCTAACAATGAATGAAATTAAGAAGTTTCAAATAGATCTCACTAGAAATAGAGGCACAAAGATGTGCAAATCGACTGATTTTGCAAGCTCTGATTCACAATCCCGTAGTTGGATTTGAATAACATGTCACAAACCTCCAATCCAATTTTCAATTTGATCGGACACCGGATGACCATCTGATGAAGAGTTTGATCGAAACTGGACAAGGCACATTCAAAAATGAGATTCAAACTCTTTCCTCTCTATTTTGGGTTTTTTTTTTTTTTCCTTCTGTGTTTCTTCCTTAATAGAGCAAGCATTTAGTCTCCCATTTAACTTCTAAAGAAAACGACTAAAATGCCATTCTATAAAGCATATGGGCTACTCAAGTAATGGCCCATCCTCCACATGGAGGGAAACCCAACCCAAAAAATCTCCCCCTCTCGATTATGTGGAGGGATTTGCCAACCCAGCAATTGAACAACAATCCCAAAACTTCTCCCTTGATAGAGCCTTCGTCAACATGTCGGAACCATTCTGATCGGTATAAATTTTCACAATTTCTTACAACTTGGAATTCAACACATTTCTAATCCAATGGTATCTAATATCAATATATATGCTTTGATCTAGCATGAAAAGATGAATTTTTACTAAGGTAGATGATTGTCACAAAATAGTACATACCGATCTTGCTTAAAAGCAACGCTTCTGCAAAAAATTCTTCATCCATAACAACTCTTTACAATCTTCTATTGCTGCAATAAACTCTGCCTCAGTAGTAGAAGAAGTGACACATTTCTGCAATCTTGATTGCCATGCCACCGCACCACCAAAGAAAGTATTCAAATAACCTAAGGTAAATTTCTTAGAATTAACATCCCTAGCCATATCTGCATCTATGTAGTCAATCAAAAGAGGTTTATCATTTTCAATCCCAAGCTTCAAATCTAAAGTACCATGAAGATATCTTATAATCCACTTAACAAGATTCCAATGCTCTCGTCCTGGATTTGAGAGAAAGTGCATGACTAACAACGACAACAACAACAACAACAACATGTGCTATGTCTGGCCTCGTGCAAACCGTTGAGGCGATACAGAAAAGGAGAAGACATCGAGGCACGTCAAGACTTTTTTCTTAAAAACATATTCATCCCCTCCAAAATGTGCTTAAGCATTCAACGGACGTCTGTCTCCTAGATACAACAACAAACAATGGTACACCACCACAAAGTAAACCGCTACGGCAAACATAAATTGTGCAGGATTCCTTTTATATATCACCGTAATACCAATCAACTATAATACACTCAAAATACTAACATGATTTTCAAAAAATCTTTAGTACAACTCTTAAATCACAAGAAATAAAAATCCCAAAAGACTATCTTCATCAAGGGGGTTGCCAATTTATAGTGGATATTTTTGGTAAGTACAATGAACTTATCACATTACCATCAATGTCTCATCAACAAGCTTGGGAAAACGAAAAACTTTTGTCGTTTACAACCAAACTTGGAAAATGAAGAGCTTTGGTTATTAATGAATTAAGTTTGAAAAAACGAAAAGCTTTCAGTCATTTATTAACCAAACTTGAAAAATGAGAGGACCCTTAGGAAATGAAAGTCCCGTAATACTCCATTCATGAACCTTGCTTGGGAAAGGTAAAGCCCAAACATTCATTAACATTTGATGCGTGAACCATCCTTGGGATTTGAAACATCCAATCAGCCATAATTATTTCATGGACTCAGTTCCACAAAATCTTCTCTTAATGAGCGATTTTCATCACATATGCTCATTTTTCGACAATATTATGGTCCTCCTCAATCACTATATAATCTCCTAACTCCATGCAGGTTATCAACCTCTCTCTACCAAAAACTGGTCACCTAAACATTGCACATATGTTAAAAAGTAAAGGAAAAATTTTGTGAACACCCCAAGATAATTGATGAAAAACATTAATGCCCCAAAACTATGCCTAAACTGGTAATGAACCCCCAAATTGTCTCTTAAATTTGCACATGCAACAGTGTATTTCAATAGAAAATTAAGAGACAATTTGGGTGTTGAATAATGTCATAATTTTTAATTTGTCCTTCATCTCTTGAGAATTTATAGTGTTGCCTTAATAAAATAGAATCTAAAATTCTCATCTTCTTTTTTTCTCCATGAGTTCCTTCTTCCTCTTCCTCAATTTGTCATTAATTTCATATTATAAGATATAAATTAATAATAGAATTAAGGATCTATTCATCATTTTCTCTAATAGATAAGGGGGGTGACTACCAATTTGGTATAGTTTTAGGATGTCTATACTTTCGTCATTATCTTGGGGTGTCCTTGAAATTTTCCCAAAAGCAAAAGATTACATTAATCTGCTTAAAAATCATTTGGCAATCCCAATTTCCCTTCATTCTCTATCCTCAGGTTTCCATTCTCTTTTTTAATCGTTGCCTCTGCATGTTTTCTCCTTTCTCTGTTCCCCCACCCCCTCCCCCTTTCGTTTGCATGTGGAATTTGTGTCTTAGTCCTTGCCATGGATTGGTGTTGTCTTTGGGAGTGACACCTTCATGGGTTTTAGATATGGAATTTGATCGATTCATCTTCCTACTCCTCTATGCACCATACACTTGTGTCACCTTACTCTTCACCTTTTTCCCATATGCTTCAATTGGGTTTTGGGGATTCTATTGTTAGTTTCTTTCATGTAGTCTTTTCCACATTAGGTTACCTCCTTCCATTGTAGTTACTTTCATGTCAACCAGTGTGGCGGACTCAATGGACCTCATAGGGGCTTTTCTTTGTGAATTTTGTTAGGTTCCTCATTTCCCAAGCTTGTCACCCTTGTTCACAATAATGATAATAATAAGGGATAATTACTGTTGCCCTCATATATTATAGCTTAATTATTAAAATGACCCTGCTCTTCCTCATTTCTAACAAGTTACAAGAATGTTACAGTTACATTTTTTATGTCTATTTTGTCCTTTTAAAATTATGAAGTCAAAACAATATTATCCTCATTAATAAAATAATAATAATAATAATAATAATAATAATAATAATAATAATAATAATAATAATAATAATAATAAAACATATCAAGTACTAATTTTAGAGTTGTATCCTTCTTATTTTGAATTCCAAAAAATACTACCTAAATTATTTTTTGCCTAGAAAAGGAATTTCCTAAATTGGTAACGCCAAATTAGATAGTAAATAAATGAAAACCTAATGGAAGTAAGAATTTATTAAAATTGATAACATTAAATTACAAAATAAATAACAAAACTAAAAAATAACACCAAATTGAAAAGTAAAATAAAAAATAAGGAGCTACCAAATTAGGGTTAGTTTTTTTTTTCCTTCTAATTATTAATATAATAAAGTAATTGAATATAAAGTGTAAATAAGTAGAATAAAACCTTATGGTTATTTTGAGATTTTTAAATAAATAAAAATTGTCATGTCATCACTTAACTAACGAAGTTAAACAGTAAAGAAGCAACAATAATTACAAGTAAATCTAAGGTTAGATTAGTAATTTAAAAAATATAAAAAATAAAAAATAATTAAATTATAGTAAATGGGACAACAGTAATTATCCATAATAATAAACAAATTAAAGAACTGAAGTACCATCAACAATAGGGCCTGTAAGAACCCATGATGAATATTAGATTACAAAGGAGCAAATATTTAATTTATATTCCACGTTTGAAAAACTTCAAACTTGCATAATCAATTTTCCAACCCCAGTAATAAAAAATAAAAATAAAAATTGCACAAAAATGTTAAATCACAATATTTGTAAGATAGATCTTTGTAGAATTACAAATTTAATCATATATGATTTCATCAATTCTATTAGACCAAAAAAAAATATTGATCCACTCTGGTCTCAGTTCCTTGATCCAAAAAAAAAAAAATCCAGGTACGTAATAAATTATAAAAATGTGGTTCAAGTAATTAGCACGACAATATGGGGAAGATACCGGACCAATCGCTCGGAGACAATCAAACCGGGGAGCGAACCGCAGACAAACCAGTTCTGTCAGTTATCGCAAAAACTCGCAACGGGGACATAAAGGGTTTTGAACGAGGAGATGACGGAGCAGCCCCTTCTATTATAATCTTTGGTGCACGTGGAGAAAAAGCTCTAATGAAAAAAGGAGGTGTCACCGAGAAAACCCAGCCTTCCGGTTTCTCCCTGATTGATTTTTCTCCTCTGTTACTGCCTTCATCGGTCATCCGGTAATCCTTCCTTGGACTTTCAAGACCTGGGAACGACTCCATGCTCCTAGTACGGTTCAGCTGCCTCATGTTCATGATTTGCTTCCTCACATCGTCCGGCAGTCGTAGGGTGAACCGCTCGAGATCTTCTCCCGGTTGGACCAGTGAGTGACCCGTGGAATGCGACCGTGGAAATCGCTCCAAGAATCCCGGTTTCATCGATCTAACCGGCCGGTTCTGCATTGGGGTTTGATTAATCGCCTCAGGTGCCACGGCTACAGCTACCATCTCTGGTTCTTCGCTTGCTAGATTGATAGAAACTTGCTCGTTCTCTTCATTTTCTTCTTCCGGAATTGGGTTCTCACCTTCTATATCCTGAACCGTTTGTGTGATTACAGGTGTTTCTCCTGGTGCAGGAACAAGATCAGCTCGGCAGACTGGGCAGGTTGTGTGCTTAGATATCCAAGCATCAATGCATTCAGCATGGAAGACATGATCACACTTTGGTAGCAGTCGAATCTTATCATCGTCTTCGAACTCATTCAAGCACACTGCACATTCCAGAGCTCCATTTCCCAATTTGTGGTCCTTTACATGTGAGTAGGCAAAGGTTGGAAAACCTTCGATCACCGCAGCGTCAAGCCCTCGACGTCTCCTGCGTGACATTTGGTTTTCCACGCTATTAACTCGAACACTTGCTTCGTCAATCCGGTAGCATCGATGGAGGCAGACAGAGATGAAGAACAACATCAAGAAGGCGCTAACGATGGTGATGAGGACGATAAACACGGAAGGGTTGAAATAGTACCCAAATGCAAAGGGAGATGCAGGTGGGGCTTGGTTACTACTCTGTGCAGTGGCGTGAGGAAACGACAAGAATATGAGGAACAGGTAGATGCAGATGAGTCTTCCATTTTGGCCTGCTGGGTTGCTATTCTGCTTCTGCTTCAATTGGTTCTTCATGAGGGCAAGCAGAAACTGATGCTCATCCCTTACAGGCTTGTTTGTCGTTTTTGTTTCATCACATTCTTCCTTGTTTCTTTGGATGAATATGAAGAACTAACTGGAATATGGCGAGAATATCACCTATTAGAAGGAAGAAAGGGTTAAAGACTTCCAAGAGTCGCTTCAGGGTTCTCTGACTTTTTCTCTTTCTTTTGTTTTGTGTTGGACGACAGCCAGTTGACGTTGACTGCATATAACCCTGCATGCATCACAAGTATGAAAACCTTCGATAACGTAATGAGTCTCTTTCCTCAAGACTCACGACTTAACATTAACAAGATATTTCTTGAAATCAATATGGAAGAGATCTTTGATTTAATGAAGTTTGGGCGTTAACTTCGCTGAATCTTGTCTCAACTATGGCATGACGCATGCGGCTAAAAATGGTCCAAGGCATAGAAAGAAGTGGAGGAAGATGTGAAGAGATGGAATTCCAAAGCTGAGAATTCTTTTATTCTTATTTTTTTTATATAGGAGGCTGCCATTATTATGCAAGAAGCATTTTCATTAGTAGAGATCCTCTCCACATAGCCCCCTCCACCTGTTTAGCATACTCACATTAGTGTGATTTACATTGCCCGGATATGAGCAAACTTTGTAAATTTTGGTTCTACACTCATGTGAGTGTGGCTGTATAGATGAAATGGCAGACTGGTGAAGAGGATTTGGACTCCATTTTCAAAAGCATTAGGATTCCTATACCCATTAGCCTTGAGATTTGTCCTTCCTCACACTTTTACACCCAATATTAGGAGGAGGGCTTACTAGAAGATCCACCGATGATTTTTCTTGTCAGAATTTAGAGGTGGGCCTCATCCTAATATGTAGTGAAACAATGTAGAGGAAGCAATTGACCTCTACCCTGAGTCCCTAACAAGTAAAGGAGTCCGGATTTACTACCCAGAGAGCTTTAAAACCACAAAATACAATGAGGCCCACAGGTAAAATATATTTTTTTTAAGTCTCATTTTTTCACCTGTGGGCTCCACTTCCTTTTGTGGTTGTAAAGCTGTTGGGGAGCACAGAGTGCTCCCTCGACGGGGAGATGATCCAGATTCCAAGTAAAGAATCCCAATTTTGCTCAACATGTATGATCCTAGACATGATGAATAATATTATTATTATTATTACATGGCATATAGATATCAATCTCAATTCTTACTATATATCAATTTATAATTACGTAAGTAAGAAAAAGTAAGCAACTTGCTTGTAAGCACCTTGATTATGACATAAGTGTTCTATGTGATGCTTTTCATATGGGATAAAATGTTCAAATCATTATATAAACTTGTTTTAAGCTTCCTAACAAAAATAGTATAACAATTCAATTACTAGAGATGTAAATGGATTGATCCGATTTACATAATATAATAGCTAGCATAATCATATTCATATCTGGTTATATTTAAAATGATTTGGATAATTTAGATGAACTAAATTTCTTTTTACACATGTGTCTCGGAACACGTCCAATAATAGGTGGGTGTCTCTTATTGTAACCAATGGTGAGTTCTCCACCGGATTGGCTGGGTGATCCTTGAGAAAACAAAAATATTCTTCCAATATCAATGTTTTCACTCCTTGGTAGAAAATTTTCTGGAAAATACCACTACATCCGAAGTTTAAATATTTATTTTGGCATCTCTTGAATGTAAGATTACTGAGTAAATCTGCTATTTTCCAATGGAAGGAGATGCACCTTGATGAGTAAAAATAATGTTGACAAGGCAACCGGGTTAAACCTTGGTTTTGGTTCTATCTATCCCGGCTAGGGTTCGAGCGAAAAGTTAACCCAAAGGTTTCTTGAACACAAAAGAATCTAATTGTTATGGTAGGAATCGTGATCCCATCGAATTTCAAGATAGGCAATGGTGCCCAAAAAAGGAAGGTGCAGCAGCTTGAATTAGGGGAATTAAATCCTATGATCATGCTTGTAGATAAGACATTGATTCATATTACTGTCAAGAATTGAAGGTAAATCTTATGTAAGTTAATATTCAATACGAAGAAGAAAAAAATGGAATCGTTTACCTTTACATTAGTTTTCAATTAAAGCTATGCAACTAGCCAAAGCTCTATAGTGGTGCATTCATGGATTTAGCCATCGAAGGCTGCATCCCAACCGACAAGTTGGCCCGCATCTGACTCTTGTTTTGTAGGTTTATGAAGGAATTCGAATCCTTATGATCAAGAAGAAGCAAGACGTCGTGTCTGAGAAACAAGAAGGAGAACGTTGCCTAGAAGAAGGCACTCTCCGGGGGGAGAAGGGATCTTGTCGAGGGATAGAATTTCCAACAACAACTTGCTGGAAACCCAGGACAAAAAGGAAGAGAGGAGCTCAGTGATGGACACTCAAGATTGAGAAGAACTAGAGAACTTCCTCGTCATGAGGAAGATGGCATACCCGCCTAATCATGGAGTTGCCAAACGGGAACAACAACAAGGTTCAAGAGGGGTGCCCAAACGCATTCCATGACTTCACACCGGTCCAGCAAAGGAAGCCTCCACACACCAAATGTAGAGTTGCCGACGATCGGGAATTAACAAATATAAACTAGAAGTTGGGGCAACTTGCGGAGGGGAAAAAGATCAATGACATATACTTGGTCATTAGAAAGACCCTGATACGTAGATGTCATTGTTGGGTATGAAATACCACACAACTTTAGACTCACAACTTTCTCATTATTTGAAGGTAGTGGAGACTCGATGGCAATATAAGCTATTACCAGCAAACAATGGCCGTGGCCAAAAATTCCGATGAGATCCTTTGTATGGTATTTGGTTCATCTCTCACAAGGGTAGCATAGATAGTGGTTCTTGAACCTCCCATCATGAAAGATTGCTAATTTTGATGAACTTCACTAGAAAGTTTATGGGGGCGATTTAAGTGGCATTCAAACAAAGATGATTGATGAGACATTGTTCACCATTAGGTAGGGAGAAACGAGTCTATTTGAAATTTTTTTGTAGTGTTTTAACAAGGGGTCTATGGAGATCAAGAATCTAAACGAACATGTTGCAAAGGCAACTTTGTACACATGGATCACACACCCTTGGTTGCTTGAGGTCTTGTTACATGACAAGCCAACTACTTATGCCAAACTCCCATAGAAGTGCTAGAAACAAGCAAAGGTGTCATAAATCATAGAAGCCCGATGGGGAGAAGCAAAAGCAATAAGCAAAGAGAAAAAGAACCTCAAGAAAGGACAAGGCTCGACAGGATGTAATGGTCTTGTCAATAAATGCTACAGTTGAGAGACCCTCGGAAGAAGAAAGATTGTTTGACTTCTCCCCGACGATGTCCACGTACGTTTGATGTTCCAAAGACATACGACAATTTCACACTTTGAGAGCCCGAGCATATGGTCTGGGGGGCTCATGATGAGTAAAAATAATGTTGACAAGCCAACTAGGTCGAACCTTGGTCGGTCAGTCTATCCCGTTAGGGACTAGAGCAAAAAGTTAACCCAAAGGTTTCTTGAACACAAAGGAATCTAACCATTATGATAGAAATCGTGATCCCATCGGATTCAAGATAGGTGATCATGCCCGAAAAGGTAGTGCAATAGCTCGAATCAGGGGAATTAAACCCTATGATCATGCGGTCACATATAAAACTATTGATTAATCTTATGGTTGAGAATTGAAGGTATATCTTATGTAAGTTAATATTCAATACGAAGAAGAAAAATAGATTCCCTCTACTTTAGTTTTCAATTAAGCTTTGAGAGCTCTACAGTGGTGCATTCATTGATTTAGCCATCAAAGCGGCTTACCAATTGACAAGTCAGCCTGCATCTGACTCTTGTTTTGCATGTTTCCAATGGTTGGACAATTTTCAGACTCATCACACTTTTTTGTCTACTAAGCAAGAGAATCGGGCGACAGTACCATTAGAACTCAGAATAGAATAACTATCCCAAGATTCCCTTTTACATCTTTGCAATCTTTTTCTAGTTACATCTTTGCAATCTTTTTCAGAATAACTATCCCGGTTTTTTTCTATTTTTATTATAACATGCTATTTCTTATGGATATAGAGGAATTTTGTGACCTTCAATAAACAAAGGCCCAACCCCATTGAATCCTAACAAACATCATTCAATGGCTAGGAGAACTCAAGATTGGCCCAATAAAGGAGGCAAGAAAGAACCCTATTGTAGTAAAACTAATGAAGGACCTACTGTAAAATATTAACAATGTTTATGTAATGTTTTTACATGATATTGGTATGCTCCACTCACCTTTCTTATTATGTGCTTGGGCATATAATGAACTTCTAGACATGTTGAGATGGAGTGTGGGAGTTATCGCAACGGGAAAGCACAACTTATTGAGGCAGAAGGAATGAACCATGGCAATGACTTGGAGGCTGTGTTAATTAGTCACAGTTAAGGAGGGACTAAGCCACAAATTGACAACTAAGCTAAAGGTTAACGAAACATGGTGCAATGACAAAGAGATGCTAGAGCTTCTACCTAAACCAACCAAATCAACCTGGCCTCTAGGCTTATTTCTGATTTTGCTAGACGTAGGTTTTTTTTTTTGGTAATCCATTTTGCTAGACATAGTTACAAGTTTAAAAACTCCCTTTTTGTACTTTACCATTCTCTTGGATCATTTTACTAATACAGCTATTAGGGTAACTATTGACACCACTAGAAGCAGGATTACAACAATGAACAATCTATATAACTGTTCTAAAGCATTTTGATGTTTTCTTTTACTAGCAAAAAAAAAAACAGTTATACGTTTATGCAACGGTGAAGATCCACAGAAGAGACGTGATTCTCTATCAGAAGAGACATACACAGATTCAGTTCAAAACTATAGGTTTCTACAAGGAAAAAATGTTTTTGTAACTGACAAAATAAAAACAAAACTGTCAGAATTGTGAGAATTTCTGCTTGGAAGCTACTACTCTGCAACTTTCGATGATGATACAGGGTTTTTAATTGTTGATCAACACGACCACACACACGCATACCAAAGATTCTTTTCTTCAGGGAAAAAAATGAACAGGAATTGTTAAATATTCTCGCCTGTTCTTGAAGCTTTCCTCCATGAAAACTGAACTTCTCCGCTAGATCTTCATTTCCCAATCCAAACACCGTAGCTTCTCGTCTCTGTTGATAACAAATAATCTTTGCTCCAACCCGGTCTGGACTTAGAACCGGGTTTAATTTACCTGGTTTAAAGAGAAACACAGAGATAATCATCCAACGGCCAGAATGCCCCTTTAGACTAGCTTGTAGCTCCAAACTTCTAACTTGGAGCTTGCCAACCATGCCTTAAATAAGGTATAATATCCAATTAGTTAATGGGAACGAATATATGATAGTCAAACCAAAGATCAAGCTCATCAGTTATGGTTCTTCGGTTATTACAGTAATGGAAAATTGATGGTTCACTTCGTCCACTGGTTCAGAAGTCGAGATTTCCCCATTAGAATCACCCCAAGTCCTGGACTGGAACCATGGTAGCTGGTTTTCCAACCGGTACACTAACGAGGTAAGCTCGGCAGACTGGGCAAGTTTTCCTTTTAAACAACCAAGCATCAATGCACTCGACATGAAAGACATGATCACACTTGGGCAGCAATCGAATTGTATCTTCTTCGTCGAACTCGTTCAAGCAAACGGCGCACTCCAGAGCTTCATTTCCCAATCTATGATCATTAAAGTGTGAGTAGAAGAAGGTTGGAAAACTCTCGATCACAGCCGAGTCGAGCCCAGAACGTACCTTTCGTGACACAGGGCCTTCCATGCCATTAACGCTAATGCTTCGATTGCTTGCAGTTCGGGAACAGTGGTGAATGCAAATGGAGATGATTAACAAGGACAAGAAAGCGATTAAGATGACAACGAGTACGATGATCAAGGAAGGGCTATAAGAGCTTCTGAAACCATACATATTGGAAGGTGGTGGTTGACTACTGCTCTGTGCAGCTACGTAAGGTGGAAATAGGAACATGAAGAGCAAGTAGAAGTAATAGCAGATGAGTCGTCCATGTTGGACTACTTCGAAGATCGAACAATGACATCTCTGCTTCTGCTTCAGTTCGTTTCTCATGAAGGAAAGCAGGAACTGAAAGCTCATTCTTTACAGACAAGAGTCTTGTGGATTTCTTTTATGGTCTTAATTGGATACGATTAACGATGGATCCCTTTGAGCCAGATATTCTTGGGATGTTAACCTCGACAGCTTGTCGTCCCTTTCGCTTCATCAAACGAGCATGAAGCATGAGTAGCAAGAGTTGAGTCATCAAATTTGTTGTTCCTTCTATACGATGAATCAGAACCTAGCTCCTTCGTTTTATAAAAATCTTAATTCACATTTACCGATTTGATTTATATGTTTGTCTTTTACATCAAATTCAATGTTTTTCTATTACATTCGCTAGCATCCAGAAAAATCCTACATCAAGAGAAAGCTTATTTTCGTTTGTTTTAATGGGCAACATAAATAACCTCTCTAGTCTAGGGGTGTCAACTGTTTGGGTTGGGTCATTTTCAGGCTGGGCTTATCGTTTCAGGCTGAAAAACACTAAGTCCAAACATGGGCATTAAGAAAATAACAATTTTGGACCGGTGCGATTTGGATTCGCGCTGACTAACAGTTTAAAATTGGGTTTACTAACTATTTGGGTTCGGGTTTACTAGCGGTATATTTTGAGTACCTTGTTAATGTGTGGAATTTATTAAGGGTCTGTTTGATTACATGAGTCTAAAGATTTCAAATATCTAGATATTTCAAATCTATGGAGTTATAATTTATAAAATTAGATGTTTGGTTGTGGAATGAAATCTGTGGATTCATCCTAAAAAACTATTTGATCGACGTGATTTTTGTAAATGTGCAAATGCATAGCTTTTTTTAAATCTCTGGATTTCACCCCTTACCCATAAATCTACAAATTCACGTTTTTAATGTAAAAATGTGAATATCTAGATTTCATGAATCTAGAGACTTTTACAACCAAACGGATATAATTCTCAGATTCATGAATCTAGAGATTTGAAATCTCTAGATTCATATAACTAAACAGGCCCTAAGAGCATGTGAACACATATAAGCATTAAGTTCTCTCCAAGTCTCTTGTGTTAGGTGTTCAAAACCAAAAACTTTTTTTTACAAAAGAAAGTTGACATCTTGATGAATTTTAATGGGTTGTATTCGCTTACTCTTCTCCCTTTTCTTAACACTTGTAAAAATGGATCAAAATAAAGCATTAAAAGATTTTCAAATGATAATACACTTGCTAAATATTTACTATGCCCATATTCCAAATGGGGAAGGCGTTGTATTATTTACATATTCTAGAGCAAAACAATTAAAGAAAACAAATGGATACTTGGGGGTTTTCCTGTCTTTTACATTTAAATCTATTTTATTTTATTTATTTATAACGGGTTTAACGGCTTGGTTCAGGTTTGGGCTGGTTTCAAGCCAAACGGTTCGGACTAGCGCGTAACACACGGGTTGGCCAGCCCCAGCCAGTGCATTGTTGAGTCCAAACACAGCCCATTAAGCTTCGGTTCAGACCGGTTCGGTCCGAATTTAACTGTTCGGATTAGGTTTTGACACCCTTATTCTATACACGCTTTTTTTTTCTTTCTTTTTTTAAATGTTCATTTTATTTTATTTTTTGTTGAAAAGTAAAATATATTAAAAGTTTGTAAAAACACTTGAATGGAAGAAATAGCACGATAGGAAGTTCGGCAAATTTCGGCCAAAACTAAGCAAAATTCTCGGGTTTGACAGTCATCAAACTAGAAAACCCTTTGAAAATGAGATTAACTAAATGCTGCAGAAAAATAGCCAAACCTGCGAAATATTAGCAAAAGTTACTAAAAGCATCTGATTCCTCCATAGATTTTTCTACTTCTGCAATTTATTCTTCTTTCTTCTTATTTCATCCATATATCCCTAGATGATTCTATTTTGGTTTCTCTTCCTTGAACAATTAAGTTCCATACCAATGGTTTTTTGCCACACATATTGTGTGAGTATAAGACCCATTGGGGTTCACTTATGAATTATTTTATTATATTAAGGAATAGAATCACATATATTTTATGGGACCTACAAATATTTAATAAAAATAGGTAAATTATTAATAATGATTTTTTTTAACAAGATATAGGTAAATTAAAGCATCAGTAAAAAAAAAAAAAAGACTTCAACCCTAAAAAGTCATATGCAAACCAAAATTTTTATTTATTTTCTTAAAGGTAAGAGATGCAAACCAATGGTACTTAGTTACCTTACTAACTATAGACATTTTATTTACAATATAAAATCAAATAATAAAAATTATAGACGAAATAAAGAAACAAAGAATATAAAATCAAATAAAGAATAATAAAAAAAAAGAGAAAAAAGAGAAATAATAAATAAATTGAGAAATAAAAAGAGTACCTAATTGTGGGGAAATTTTTTTCTCAAATTTTCTTTAACCCATGCTTATAAAAAGGGAGAATAAATAGAAAGAAAGAAATAGAGCGAATAAATAGGAAAAAAAAGAGGAGAGAAGAGAGAGGAAATATGAGAGAATAAATACGGATTGAGGGGTAAGTTTCTAATTATAAATAATATTTTGAATATCTAATAAGATTTTTTTTTTAATTTCTTTTAATTCACATTTATAGAAATATATGAGAATAAATAGGAAGAAAAGATGTGAGAGAAAAAAGTGGGGAAAATAAATAGGAATTGAGGAGTTAGTTTTTAACTAGAGATGATTTTTATACCCTTGGCCAAAAAAGATGACTTTTGTACCCATTATTTTATGTTTAAAAATTGTTCTCAATATTATGGGGACGAAATAGTGACATTTCACACGTGAGAAGAGGAAAAAGTGGAAAAATAAAGGAAATTCATATAAAAAATCAAAAAATTAAAGGAATTAATAAAAATTTTGAAAAATCCGGGGGGCTGGCCCACCCCGGCCCCTTAGTGGGTCCGCCCCAGATCAACGGCAAAGAAAATTCACATATCTTCGCCGAATCAATGGTGTGGACAACATAAACAATTTGTGGTTTGCATAGATTTTTGTAGAACTTCGATGGAGATGCAAAGACGTCTTTGGAGATCATGCAATTAGTTCCGGCAAAAACAAAGACTGCTACTGATCGAAACACACCTTGAAACCCTTAAACTAATATTTTCTTATTTCCGAGAAGAAATCAGATAACCAAACACGAAATCAAAAACCAACCAACAACAAAACTCTTCACATTGTGAACCTATGACCATTTGATGGTACACATTCCAGAATTGTGGAATCAAGAGCCCTTTCTCGTGGGCCAAACTGCCTCCTAATGTTTGAATCTGGGCTTTTGACCCATGGGCTTGTAGGGGATAGCCAAGTGTGTTTGCTTCAAATAGAGGCCTAAGATTCTATCGAATAAATTAGGGAAAATTACATGATTAGCCACTTTTAAGTTTTCTTTTACAAAAATAACAACTCAATGTTTTCACTTAACAAAACTGGCTAAAACTAAGTTTGGGTTTACAAAACTAGCCAAAATAGTCATTTTTCTTTCCTTTAACATTTTTAACCCCTAAAATTAACCACATCAAAAAAGGAAAATCACTATTTTGTTCAAAAGGAAAAAATCACTAATTTTTCATTTCCTTTGGACATTTTTACCCCTATATTGGTATGATTAATTTTAGGGGTAAAAATGTCCAAATGGATGAAAAATCACTAGTTTTGTTAAGTGAAACTTTGAGTGGTTATTTTTGTAAATAAAAACTTAAAACTAGCTAATCAAGTAATTTTTCCAATTTTACCAAAAAAAAAATTTTCCCAATAAATTATCTGTTGGGGCTAACCATGTTGCACACAGCTTTTTTTTTTTTTTTTTTTTTTTTTGTTCTTTCAAGGAGATAAATAAGGTGTTTGAGACTAACTCAGTTATATCTGCACTTATGGCAGAAACAAAGGCGCTCAGGATGGCTATTCTTTATACTCTTGGGAAAGGAATTGACATTGGTTACTTTGAATCTGATTGTAAAGAGCTCATTAGCTTAGGGCATGTTTGGTTACATGAGTCTAGAGATTTCGAATATCAAGATATTTCAAATCTATAGAATCATAATTTATAAAATTAAATGTTTGGTTGTGGAATGAAATCGATGGATTCATCTTAAAATACTATTTGATCGACGTGATTTTTGTGAATGTGTAAATGTATAGCTTTTTTGAAATCTCTGGATTTCACCCCTTACCCGTAAATTTACATATTCACGTTTTTAGTGTAAAAAGGTGAATCTCTAGATTTCATGAATCTAAAGATTTTTACAATCAAACGGGTATAATTCTCAAATTCATAAATCTAGAGATTTAAAATCTTTGTAACCAAACAGGCCCTTAGTAAATAGCTCTGCTCCCCCTACTTTTGATATTGCCCCCATCATCCAAGATATCTTAGATGTGGGATATAAACTTGAAAATTATATTTTTAAACATATTTCTAGGTGGATCAACGAGGCCGCTGATCTCCTAGCCCGGAGGGACTGAGTCGGTGACGGTCCTAACTCTTTGGCTCATTTCCTCTCCTTGGGTGCAGTCTTTTTATAGCTCTGTTTCCTTGGCTTTGACCGCTAAGAACGGAATAGTGTTCGTGTCCAAAAGTGAACAAAGCCCTAGCTTCTAGAGTTCGCTGCTTTTCCAAGCCGGAGAAGGGCTTATACTGCTCACCTTTGTTTGATATGTTCATTCAGTACCAATACAAACTTTTTCTACACAAAAGTGGAAGGGCCACTATAGACTCAATAAATTTACTTTCTAAAACAAAAAAAAAGAAGGTGATACATGTTCAATTTTCAAGTTCTAAAACTACCCAAATCTTTATTTTCCATACCAGGAAATTGCCTTCGGCAGAAAAAGGAAAAAATGTACAAGAAAATAACTCTTCACAGGGGTTTCAATCTTCAGCCATTTGTAAGAAAGAAAAAAAATTCTGAAATTAAGTTGGAAATCTGATCTCGTTCCCTGAGCATCTCCATTTTCCACGACAGCAACCCAAAATTTGTAACCGTTCCCACAAGAAGCGTCAAACAGGGGGGCGAGTCGAAGACGATCCAGCGCCGCTGGCCTTGTTGACCGCTCTCAACGGCGATCTGAAGGGTTTAGGACGAGGAGGAGTCGCCGGAGCTCTACCTTCTGCGGTCATCTTCGATGACCTCATTAAGAAAGATGGTGTCATCGACAAGACCCAGTTCTCCGGTTTCTCCCACATTGATCTCCCACCTCTGCTACTCTCTTCTCCGGTCATCCGGTAACCCTTTCTTGAGCTCGCCACCGTTGGAAGCAAGTTAAGCGTCACCATACTCCTAGTCCGGTTCAGCTGTCTCATACTCATCACATGCTTCCTCACTTCATCTGGGAGCCGGAGGGTGAACCGCTCAAAATCTTCTCCCGGTTGGACCAGAGAGTGTCCAGTCGAATTTGACCGTGGAAATATCCCCATAAATTTCGCCCTCGTAGGTTTCGTTCTCGACTCCGCCGCCGCAGCCGCCACCGCCTGTGGTGCTTCGCTTTCTACGTGTTGGTTCTCTACATCTCCAGGTTCTGATATCGCGATTTCATCTTCCATGTCATGTATCGAAAACCCAGTTGCAGAATCTAGGTTGTCCCGGCAGACAGGGCAAGTTGTTCGATTACATAACCAAGCATCGATGCATTCAGGATGGAAGACATGGTCACACTTGGGCAGCAATCGAAGGGTGTCATGATCTTCAAACTCGGTTAAGCACACGGCACATTCCAGAGCTCCTTTACCCAAATGGTGATCTTTCACATATGAGTAAGTGAAGGTTGGGAGAGTCTCGATCGCAGCAGGATCAAGACCTCTTCTTGACATTCCACCTCTACCACGAAAGGTAATGCTTCCACGGCTATTGCAGTTACGTAAGAAGATGGAAGAGAAGCCGAAGAAGAAGAGGGCTATTACGCTAATAACGAGTGCGATTCCCATTGTAGTGCTGAACATGTCATTGCTGGGGCTGTAGGGATTGTCTTCGTATCCCCATTGAGTATTGTTCTGTGCAGCGGCGTTAGGTAGGGATAGAAACAACAAGAACAAGAACATGTAAGAGAGTCCATTCTTGAAATGGTGATGATTCAGAGTATGCTTCTGCTCCTGCTTCATTATTTCGTTCGTCATGATCAGGGAAGCAAGGCACTGACACTCAGGCCCTGTCTCTGTTTCTTTAATTTCCTCTTGGCTTTCCTGGTTTCAGTGCTTGTGGAATTGCAGCAACAACAGAGAAAAGAAATAAAACAGAGAGAGCCAACTGCAAAAAGCCCTCCTGTGATGTGAATTGTTAAAACGTGGATACCCTGCTTACCAGATTAATGGAATTTAAGACACCTGTAGCATCGTAGCTCACCACTAGTCATAGGTGACAACCAATTATGGTGGCTTGCTCACGTTTTAGGATTAAAGCCTCCATATGACTATATGTATGATTGGCATGTTTGACCCTGCAACTCAATTTTTTTAGTTTTCTTTCTTGGCTAACAAGCCTACAACATGGGAAACGCTCTCGAATCACAACATCCATGCTTGAATAAAATACTAGTATCTCTTGGATTTTTTCTACTGACCTAATACATGAATGCCCAAACTCAAATGTTATTGCCTTTTTACACGGATATGTAGTTATCTAAAAAGTATATTATCACACTTATGCAAAGCGGACGGTCGAGATCCAAATGTTGACCATTTGCAGCACAGTGCTGTGCATTAAGCATTGAGATCGAGTTCAAAATGGGATAATCGAATTGGATTGCAAAACACTGGTGAGAGAGTATTGGAACATGGCAAAGTCCCCATGCTCCTCTTGGATGTTGCTCTCATTGTGGAGCAGATATGGCAACTTCCTAACAGTTTCATGGATTTACGGATCCACCACATTTCTAGATTGGTGGAGCTAATATTGAGGGCCAAACACTAATATTCACACATAGCACCTTGACTTTTCTACTCATTGACTTTCTCGTAAAAATGTTCTCCCCTGGATGGGGCTAAGTATTGTATCTCACACATGGAAAGAGGGACATAAGGAAAATTTCAAAAATTCGGCAAGGGAAGGAAGGGGAGATTTTCAAAAATTTGGAGGCGGAAGGAGGTAAAGAGCATGACCCACGTTGACCTTCGGATAGCTTAGCCCCTCTTTCTGGAGATGTGAACTCTATTGCCCATGCTTTAGCTTGGTATACCTTGTCTCTAGCATGTCAAGCATTATAGCCACTGTCCTCTCCTTTCTTACTTGATTTATGTAATCAAGATGTCTTGAGCAATATATATAATCCAATTTCAAAAAGACTCAACGATAAAATTTAACCAGTATTTCATAATTATTCAGGGATCTATCTAATTTGTTCTCTTAAATTCTGATTCTGATATGGGTGTTTTCATTCTTAGGCATTCCAATTTGCAGATCTCAAAATGGATAAGAAAATGCAAGGAAATGGAAAGAAGGAAAAAAAAAAAAAAGAAAAGAAATTTAGAGTTTTAGATAAATATTTGACGATAAAAATAGAATTTAATTGAACAAATTAACAAAAAGGACATTCTTGATTTCTTTGCTAGGTAAAAGGAGAGGTAAGTGTCAAAACTAGTTTTAACATGAAGAAGAGTAGTATATTATGTGTATGAAGCTGAACTTTGAGAGGTAAAAATAGATACTCCAATTTGATCAGCTTCAGACTATAGCCTCCTAGATCAAATTTGAGGGATCTTTCAATTTCGCTCTTTCTTCAAGGATATTGACAAATTGGGATTGTTTAGCATAGGGTTCTTGCTCTATACAGGTATTTAATATTTGTGATAAGATTTGAAATTGTTTTAAGCCTTTCTTACTAATCTTGCTTGGAACTTGAATCATGTTTGTTATATTGTGTTTTAAAACCATGCATTAGTTTAGGGGCATATTAATAATTTCTTTGCATTTAAGTGAGGCTTTTAGGTCTTTCAACTTGGTTTTTGTAATAAGGTCTCTTATCTTTATGGTTTGTGGTAGATGATTTACGATTCTTCTTCTTCTTCTTCTTCTTCTTCTTCTTCTTCTTCTTCCTCTCTCTCTCTCTCCTGTGTGCTGCAATTCTCTATTGCTCTACTAGGGCTTGTGTTTTCTTGCAAGTGTTGCTCTATTTTGTTGAGGCTTTTGTGTTGTAAAGGTTCTTGGAGGTTTATTGATTGTAATCCTTGTAAAAGAGTGTTGTCTTGCGCGAGATTGAGGGTATACTTGTTCATTCTTTATAGTAGAACACTAGAGGTTTTACCTCTTCCTTGGATGTAGGATTGCAATATCGAAACCAAGTAAAATCTCAGTGTTCATTGTGTGCGATTTATTTCTCCGTTCTATTCCATGAATCTGAGTTGTGTGATTGAATGAAGAAGCAAGAGCTTGGGTTTCTTTCTACATTTGGTATCGAGAGCTAGTGATTCGGTGCTTGTTTCTCTCTGGCCGTGCAATCTTTGTATCATTCGAGGGTGTTTTGGATTCTTTCTCTTCGATTACTCTTTTTTTTTTCTTCTGCCTTTTGGTTTCTTGCATATTCTCTATTTTTGGTTTGTTGTTGGTTTCTTTTCTTGAATACAGGGAACCTAATGGGGACTGTGCGAGTTGAGTTGATAAGTTCGATTGGAAGGGAGACTTCAATATGTGGCGTAAAAAGATGAAGGCAGTATTGTTACATCAGAAGTGCTCGAAGGCACTTGAAGGTGATAGAGCCTTACTTGCTTCTCTGTCTAACATTGAAAAATGTGATATGCTTGAAATTGCACATAGTTTGATAATTTTACATTTTATCTAACAATGTGTTAAGACAAGTAGATGATGAAACCACTGCGGCTAGTGTTTGGATTAAATTGGAAATTTTGTTTATGACTAAATCCCTATCTAATAAGATTCATTTGAAAGAAAAATTATTTGGTTTCAAAATGCATCCTAGTAAATCTTTGGAAGATAATCTTGATGAATTTAAGAAAATTACAATTAGTTTATCTAACATTGATAAAAATATTTCAAATGAAAGCCAAGCTATAATTCTTTTGAATGCTTTGCCTAATTCTTTTAAAGATGTTAAGGCTGCTAAACATGGTAGGGAGTCTTTAACTTTAGAAGATGTTTTGGATGCTCTTAGATCTAAAGAATTAAAGATGAAGTTTGAAAAGAAAGCCTCTGCTGAAGGTTTAAATGTTAGGGGTAGATTTGAAAAGAGAAATCAATCTAATTCAAAAACAAATTCAAATAATAATAATAAATAGAAAAGTAACCAGCTGAATGGATCTCAGTCTAAGGGGAGGGTTACTTGTTGGTATTGCCACAAGGAAGGCCATTTTAGGAAAAATTGTTTTGACATAAATAAATCTTTGAATACTGGGACCACAAATAAAAAGGATACGGCTAATTTATTGGAAGGATATGACAGTGGTGAAGTGTTAGTGTTGTCAAATAGGTTAATAGACTAGGAATGGGTTATGGACTGTGGTTGTACATTCCATATGACATCTAGGACAAAGTGGTTAAGTGACTTTAGACCAATAATAGGGTTCCAAAGTCCTTATGGGAAATGATCAGACTGTGATGTAACAGGTATAGGATCAATTAGGTTTAAATTAGGGGATGGGGTCTATAAGGTTTTATAGGATGTTAGGTTAGTCTCTGTTTTGAGAAGGAATTTAATTTCTTTTAGGGATGTTAGATTCCAAGGGGGTTGCCTATAAATCTGAAATTGGTGTTCTTAAGGTGACTAAGGGAGCCTTAGTTGTTATGAGAGGGAGATTAGAGCAAAGGTTGTACATTTTAGAGGGTGAGGCTGTTATGGGTGAGTCTGATCTAGTCTTAAATAAATCTGATGATACTAGTATTTAGCATTTAAGACTTGGACATATGAATAACTAGGGGTTACAAGAGCTTTACAAGCAAGGCTTGTTGGACCCCCAAAAAGGTAACCAGTCTTAATTTTTGTGAAAACTGCATTTTAGGTAAGTCTCATAGGCTTAGTTTTACTGTATCTTCACATAGATCATAATCTATATTAGATTACATACATTCAAATTTATGGGGATCACCCCAAATTCCTAGTTCTCTCTCAGGCTCACAATATTTTCTACCTATGTTTGATGATTATTCTAGAAGAGTTTGGGTCTGTTTTTTTAAAATATAAGGATCAAGCCTTTGAAAGTTATAAAATTTGGAAAACTCTAGTAGAAAATCAAACTAATAAGAACATTAAAGTTTTAAGAATTGATAATGGACTTGAATTTTTTTAATAATCAATTTTTTAATTTATGTACTCAATTTGGTATTGCTAAACATAGAACATGTGTTAATATATCTCAGCAAAATGGGTTGGTTGAACGGATGAATAAGACAATATTAAACAAAGTTAGGTATATACTGGCTTATTCTGGTATAGGTAAATCTTTTGGGCTGAAGCTATATCTATAGCTTGTCATGTGATTAATAGGTCCTCCTCCTATGCTATAGCATCTAAAACTCATATGGAGCTTTGGACAGAAAACCCCCCAATCTGAATTACCTAAAACCTTTTGGTTAGATTGCTTATGTTCATACTAAGCAAGGAAAATTAAACCCTAGCTAGAGCTGTCAAGGGTGTTTCTATAGGATACCCTCTAGGAATCAAAGGTTATATGTTGTGGCTTATTGTTAAAAGAAGTGTGTCATTAGTAGAGATGTTGTCTTTAATGAGGCATGTTTTTATAGAGATGTGTTACAAAGAACTAGAGAGTTTGATGAATCAGATAAAGTTAGGTTGGAAGTGGAGAATGCGGCCCATTCTAGGCAGCATGAGGATGATGCTCAAGATCAATTATTTGGTCTACATTTGGATCAAGATCATGATCTAGAGCATAATGATAATGATGGTCTAGAACTACCTTCTGATGTACCCTTAGAAACTGAACCTAACCTAGGTGGTCAGGCAATGACCCTTTGTTTGATTATTTTCTTTCTAGAAATAGGTCTAGAAAGACCATTAAACCACCTACTAGGTGTGCTCATGCTGATCTTATAGCCTTTGCACTTCAGGTTGGTGACTTAATTGAGCTCAATGAGCCAATTAGTTACAAGGAGTCATGTGAGAGTTCATTTAAGAAGGACTGGCTGAGGGTAGTGAAGGAATAATTTGATTTTTTTGATGAAGAACCAAATCTAATCCCTTGTGAACAAACCCATATGTAAAAAGGTCATAGGTTATAAATGGGTTTTCAAAAGAAAACCTATTGTCCCAGGTGTTAAGAATGCTAGATTTAAGGGTAGGGCTATAACTGAAGGCTTTTCTCAAGTTAAGGGCATAGACTATCATAAGGTTTTTTCTCCTATTGTTAAGCATACATCAATTTTATTGAAGTATGGTTTGAAACAATTAGATGTCAAAACTATTTTCTTGCACGACTCTCTAGATGAAGAATTTTTTATGGAACAACCTGAAGGCTTTGTAAAAGGAGCTTTTGAAAATAAAGTTTGTTTGCTTAGGAAATCATTATATGGTTTGAAACAATCTCCTAAGTGGTATAGAAGATTTGATGACTTTGTTTTGTCTCTTGGCTTCTCTAGAAGTGGCTATGATCATTTTGTTTACTTTAAGATGCTTGAGTATAAATGTTTTATTTGTCTACTAATTTATGTTGATGACATGTTAATTGTTTATAAGAATATTGATGATATTAATAGACTGAAAGAGTTATTGAAAGTTGAATTTGATATAAAAATTCTTGGACCTCCTAAAAGAATTTTGGGAATGGATATTGTTAGAGATAGAAAAATTAAACTAATTATATTAAAAAGGTTATTGAATTGTTTTCAATGCATAATTGTAAGGCTGTTAATGTGCCTTTGGGGTCTCATTTTAGATTGAAATCTATCAATAGTGATTTGTCTAGTGATGACGTTGTCTTTATGATAAATGTATCTTATGCTAATGCTATTGGCAAATTAATGTATGAAATGATAGGTACTAGAGTGGACATTAATTATGGTGTTAGTGTTGTTAATAGATTTATGGGAAAACCTTGCAAAAACCATTGGGAAGCTGTGAAATGGCTTCTAAGATATTTGAAAGGAACTTCAAATCACTTGTTTACAATTTACTTCTAATGCTTCTAACAGTTTTCTTGTGAAAGGAAATTATAATTCAGATTATGTAACTGATTTAAATAAAAGAAGGTCATTGACTGTCTTTGTATTTACTGTGGGTGACAATGTTGTAAGTTGGAAGTATAATCTACAACATATTGTTGCCCTATTATCCACCAAAGCAGAGTATGTTATATTAATTGAAGCTGTAAAAGAGGTTTTATGGATTAAGGGAATTGTTAAGGAGCTAGGATTTGAAGTTGAAGACCCTATTGTGTTTTGTGATTCATAAAGTGCAATACATTTGTCAAAGAACATTATTTACCACGAAAGGACCAAGCACATAGATGTTCGGCTGCATTTTATCAGAGAAATCATTGCAAGTGGTCAAGTCAAGATGGAAAAGATCTCTTCAAGTATAAAATCCTGTTGATATTCTAACCAAGTGTGTCCCTATTGGTAAGTTTAGAGAAGGTTTGAGATTGCTGAAAATTCAGCACTAGTCTTTTATGTTTTGTTTTTTTCCTTTTCTTGAGTTAGTGTAGGGGTAAAGTCTCTAGTATAGAGTCTTAGGTTTTTTCAGTCTTAAACCAAGGTGGAGTATGTTATATTGTGTTTTAAAATCATGTTTAGGAGCATTTTAGTAACTTCTTGCATTTAATTGAGGGCTTTTAGGTCTTTCTACTTGGTTTTTTGTATAGGTATTTTTATTTTTATAGTTTATGTTGCCATTATTAGGCGATTTACGGTTCTTCTTCCTCTCTCTCTCTCTTGTGTGCTACAACTCTCTGTTGCTCTACTAGGGCTTGTGATTTCTTGTAGGTGTTGCTCTCTTTTGTTGGGGCTTTTGTGATGTAAAGGTTCTTGAAGGTTTATGGTTTGTAATCTTTGTAAAAGAGTGTTGTCTTGTGCGAGATTGAGGGTGTACTTGTTCTCTTTATAATGGAAGACTATAGGTTTTACCTCTACCTTGGATGTAGCTAGGATCGCAAGATCTGAACCAAGTAAAATTTGAGCGTTCATTGTGTGCGATATATTTCTTTGTTCTATTCCGCAAATCTGAGTTGTCGGATTGAATCAAGAGGCAAGGGTGTGGGTTTCTTTCTACAATGTCTTGGTATCCCAACATTCGAGATGGTCTGACCAATCATGTTCTCTTTTTTGATAAATCCGTTGTGCTTTAGTAAATCTCACAGCGAATTGATTGGATTTCATATGGATGACCTAAGAGTCTTGGAGGTCATCGATCTTGGACCCTCCTGTTTAGACTAGCTTGTAGTTCCAACTTCCAAGTTTCCAACCATGCTTTAAATAGTAAAATTGCTTCAGTGTTGCACCATAAATACCTAGTACAGTGCAATCTATGGTTGAGGTAGAAATGAAATCTTGACCACTAGTTTTGCCTCGTTTTGCGAAAAGTTTTTTTTGTTGGTAAAATGTAGTTGCAAAACGAGTGGTCGAGATGAACAAGTTTAGATATCGACCGTAGGCTGCACTTTACTGCAAAGAACCCAAGTAGAGCTCCTTAAATAAGGTATAATATACAATCAAAAAATGGGAACTAGGGGTGCCAATTTGCAGCCTAAACCGTTAAAATCAAATTGCACTGGCCATTAGTTATACCCTAACCAATCCTTAATGGGCGGAATTTGGGCTGAGGGGGCACAACCCGCACCAGCCCGAAACCGAACTGCAACGCGTTATAATCCATTTTATAGTTTGACATTAAATACTATTTGAATTGTAATATTACCAATTGATAGTTGGTATAGAGAGTCAAAAACATTAAGCATGAATTCAAAGATCGAATAGTCATTCGACTACTAGAAGGATTAGGTATAAATGTATTAAGTTTGTTTAAATTGAGTAAATACTTATTATCACAGCCCACTCACCGGTATCACTCCCATCCGATAACCCGTAGGTGCGATCCACAATGATGATAAATACACAATAATTAAGAGCAAAAACAATTTAATAATTAAATAAAAGGAATATGTAAGTGTCCAAAATTCAATGAGGAAAAAATATAATCAAATGATGAATAAAGTAATATGTCCAAACAATGTATTTCAGCAAAAGCAAAGGGAATTAAAAGTTTAATTTCTATTATGTTCTCTTTCAAGAATGGCAGTCTTCTTTTCTAATTTCTCCATGAATGGAGTCATCCATCCTTCCTTCATCATCTTATTGAAGTGACGAGCCACCTAGACCCTTCTACCATCATTGGGAGCTATAAACACATTCCATGCACCCACAAGTGGCTTCGTGTTGTACATCGCTACATCTCATTGGCGCCTCCAAAGTTTCTTCACAAGGGTCCTCCCAGTCATTCAGAATTTCTCCTGGTCCAAATTAGCCATCTGAATAATATAATATAAACCACAGAAAGGATGAGTTTTGATGAACTCAGTAAGGCACAAGTCTCATATACATGTCAACATCGCATTATGGTAATTAACATAAAGAAGAGATGATATGCATAAATATGGATGCATCTAGTAGCTAACTATGCAGGTCTCTAGTATGGCAAACATGCTTTAAGATATAACATCAGCCCTCCTCTAGGTAGGTCTAGTCACTATGATCCCTCACAGACTGGTTACCTCTGTTGGGATCTCGGATAAGGGGTTCAGTCATCATCAATCAACCATAGTTGGGGTTTAAGTCCACACTCTCTCACCACAAGCATTGGCATAAGTATTGGCACATGTCAAAGATTCTAATCCAATGTAGGGTCCTACAATAATATACTACATGTGGTCCAGATACTTCCCTTATGACACCGACCAACTCTATTCAGTATCCTTCTCCACCTAGGAATGAGAATCCTCATGGATTGGCTACCTCTGTTGGACTCAATTCCCTAACCCTATGGTCATCAACATATTTTTGGGGTGGATGCTCTCATGTTCCCTCACGACTCTCAAGCCGCTTATTGGACGCCCATCAGCCCAACCCTAACATATGTAACCCTACCAATACATGATCAATAGTGGACCGTTGAATCTCCGCATATACTGGCTACCGTTGTTGGATGAAATAGAGTCACGTCACCGTTATCACGGGTCATTCAGCTTCAATACCCCTGTCAAAAGGGTAGTAGCATGTATGGGTACCTAACCATGCAATCTAGACTTCCTAGGTATGTCATCCAACACCCATGATAGTGCTGTCGGCATCAAAGAGTGGTGTCACATACCATAGTCCCTGATATCCCAAGCTATGGATACCTAGTAAGGATATCCTCGATCATAGTCACATCATCCCATTATTCATTATCACATAACAAGTCATCCAACATCGCATAATAAATTGTTTACAATAAGTCATCATTCACAATATATTATAATCGATGAATCATCTAAATTAATGTAACAACAAGTCATACAACCATTTATGCATTTGAAATTTTACAAAAATCATCATAATACATGTCAATGCATATATTTAGAAATGTGACCTTACTTGTCAAAGTGAAAAAGACTATTGAAAGTGTAGTCAAACCTCACAGACAACAAGTCCAGTAAACCTCAGAGATCACCTATAATAGGGTTACAAAGATACATTTAGAACAGAAGTCAAAACAGAGCAACAACCAAGCTGACAAGGTTTTTGTGACCCAACCGGTTGCTTATGGTGGTTGGTTGGGTTAGTCAACTACCCTAAGTGACCGCCCCTCTTTCAGGTAGACTCTCAAGTCCGAAATTCCAACTTTTGATCACCCATCCTCGATCCGATTTTGGGATGATCAAAATTCATATTTCACTCTTAACATGCTAAAGAGTTTATCTCAAATAAAAAACACAAAGAAGAATGGTTTAGAAATCACGTCATCTCCTTCAACTAAATCAACCCTCAATCCAAATATGTGAATCTGTTTTTGGGTATGATCTAATCGAGATCGTCGATGGAAAGACTCTATCCATCACGATTCACCATTTGCAGAATCTTGGAGGAAAGAAAATACATTAATACTCAAGAGATAAATAAGAAGAGAATGTGATCAACTAACCTCCAATCGATTCACGAGACAGATCAAGGATCGAAGCTTCACCGTAAATCGAGCATTCTTCACCATCAAACACGTGTACTTTGCCTCAAAACTGTCCACAGTAGCCTCCATGAATAAAATAATATGAAATTAAGTCGTGGATGGCTATTTATAGAGGGCCGGAGCAAATCAAGATTTAATTACCATAAGCAGACCCGACCAATCGCTTGGGGCGGTTGGTTGGGTCAATCAAACGCCTTAAGCAACCACCCCTAGTACTTTTCAATACTTGGGTGCCTTGCTCAACTAGTTGATCCCCAACACTAACTTAAACCAACATGTGGGGGAATTCTTACCTTAATCACAGACATCTTCAAGCTCAACTTGACTCAGGTTAAAGGTCCACCTTCCAAGTCTATCAGGGTTTCTACTGGATCATCTTTGGGTTCCCAATATGGCAAGTTCTTCATCGGCAGAATCCAAATCCATGGGCTCAGGGCATGGATCATGGGCTTCAATTCGGATAGTCCAAAGCTTAATCCGGCTGGATCTTCAAGTACTCGGACCTGTAATACAAATCCTGGTTTAGAATTACAAGATGTTATCCAATCCGGAGGTATTTCGTTTACATTATCAAACTAAATTCCAATCCAAAAAACCAACGGATTTCATAGAAGGAAAAAAAAAATCTACATTCTTATAGAACAAGAACCCAATTACAAGACAATCAATTATTGCACAAAATGAAATTTAAAAGGATTTTTTGTTTGAGGATTTGTTTCTGGAAGACTATTCGGTGGAGCCTAAGGAATGAGCTTGCAATCTCTATGTTAATGTTGCCTATTTGGGTTATTTAACTTCTATAGAGTGGGTAGGCTTTCTACAAACTTAAATGACTTTTAATTTTTTTTAATAGAAATTGATCGATAGCAAGTTTGTTTAATATGGAATTTTGGCTTTTGTTGCAGGATGTTCAATTATTGTTTTCCCCTTTCTTGCATATCATAAATAGTCAGTCCAAATTGTTAGTCAGCTCGAAGCCAAATCGCACCAAACCCAAATTGGTCTAAAACTGTTATTTTGCTAATGGGCCGTTTTTAGGTTGAATGTTTTTCAGCTTGAAACCGTTTCAAACTGCACCGTTGACACCCCTAATAGGAATGCATATATACAGCCATATACAATAGAAGGTGGTGGTTGACTACTGCTCCATGCAGCTACATGAGGCATGAGGTGGAAATAGGAACATAAGGAGCAAGTAGAAGTAATAGCAGATGAGTTGTCCATTTTGGACAAGTTCAAGGATCGAACAGTGTTTTTTTTTTTTTTTTTTTTTTTTTTTGTGGTCTCTAATCTCAATTGGATAACAATTTTTTTTAACGAAGGATCCCCAATGAGCCGGACATTCTGTGGGATGCTAGCCTCGACAGCTTGTGTCCCTTTCACTCCACCAAACAAGAATGGAGCATGAGTCGCAAGAGTTGAGTTATCAGCTTTGTTTTTTTTTTTTTTTTTTTTGTCAATATACGATGAATCAGAATCTCCTTTGCTTTATGTTCTTAATAAATATGTACCGATTTGAATTTTATGTTTGTCTTTTACATCAAATTCAGAGTTTTTTCCATACATCCCCATGCATCTTTTCACACATACCTAGGGGGTAGCATCAATTAAAAATAAGAAAGCTTATTTTTGTTTGCTTTAATGGGCACCATAAATAACCTTCCCGGAGTGTCCCCATTTCATTTAGGTACTTAATATAAGCATTAAACTGAATGGTTTTTGTTTTTTTATTTTTTGGATTTGAGGTTTATTCGGATTGGTTTACGCGCACCTTGACTACATCGTCAAGGTTTTTTTTTTTTTTTTTTCAATGAATAATAAATTCATTAATCAAATGAGAGAAAAGGACAGGAGAGAAAATAAAGGTGAGCCAAATGAAAAGAAAATAAGGCTCAACAAACGACTTCAAACCTTAAAATAAAACTGAAAATACACTACTAGGCAAAAATGGACAAAAATCAAGACTAATAAGCAAAGTTATACTTATGGGAGCAAGAAATTGGCTTCACGAATTGTGGGCTCATTACAACAAGGATTTCGAGGCGAAGCAAATGGAACAATAGCAACAATGTCACACGACGTAGAAATATTGTAGGAAGAAGTCGGGTCTGTGCAAGCATTAATGCTCTAAACTTCATGTTAACTAGAGCTAGCCAAATCCAGATCATCTCTCCCAACGGGGTGCTCCCCGACGACTGTCGACCACAAATTGCAGGGGGCCCACAGGATTTGGGTGATGAGTTTTTTTTTTTTTTTTTCATTATATTTTATTATTTTTTACTTATGGGCTTTTCATAGTTTGTGGTTGTAAAGCTGCCAGGGGAGCACAGAGTACTCCTCGTCAAGGGAGATGATCCACAATCGAGCTAGCCACCTATTGTCATCAATCTGGCTTTTCTATCTTAGACAAAGAGGAGCAGAGGAGGAAATGACAAGCAACGGCTATGAGCCAGCTAGTTGTGTTTTGTTAAGACTATGATTGCATGTTGGGCATGCTACAACAGGTTCAAACCGGTATTCTCATGCCATTTTTTTATCATCTTTTTACCAAAGAATTTTGAGCAAATTACATTGGCACCCCAAAATAGAGGGCTTAAAGCATGGACACCCTACTTTATATTTAAAAAGCACATGGACCCCAAAATTGAATTCTCATTAGATATATTTGTCTAATTTATTGCTAAAAAATTTTCAAACACTTTTTATTATAGGGATTTTTTTTAAAAATAAATAGTGATTTAATTGTTTTCAGTATATCCAATAAAAACTCAATTTTGGGGTCTCTGTGCTTTTTAAACATAAAGTGGGATGTCAATGCTTTAAGGCCTCCATTTTGAGGTGTCGGTGCAATTTGCTCAAGAATTTAAGAAGTATTAGGTCATTACCAACTAAGAAACCTTTCATAATACATATTTAGAATTGATTCATGTAAAATCAAGAGCCCTTACTTGTGGGCCAAATAGTCTCTTAATATGTGAATCTGGACATTTGGCCCATGGGCCTGTACTAAATATATCATCTATGGAGAGAGTAGCTTAAGTAGGGGTGTAAATGGATAACCAAAATATAAACTCGAATTCGCATCCACATCCATTTAGTGGTATCCAAATCCATCCGATTACTAATAGGATGCGAATATGGTAATGCTCCTTTCCTACCGATTACTGATCCGTCCGATTAAATTATCCGGTTAAGTTATTTATTTGTATTTATTTTTCTTATTTTATGATGTTTTACTTGAGATATGTGACTATTTTTCTAGATTCTACTAAAATAACCAACAAAGTTGCGAAGTTCTTAAATTTCAAACCTAGCATCACAACTCATACTATCATACTATTATTATAAAAGTACAAACTCATGGAAGATGGCTAGATTTTTTTCTTCCTAAAATATCCTTAAACTTTTACTAAAATGATATAATTAATTATGTCTAAGATTATAATTTAACACTCATAAATATAATTAATATAATATTTTTTATTATTGATATTTACTAATAAATCTTCAAAGGTTTTGCTTGGGAATCCCAAACATTTGAAACCTTTGGCCCATTACAAAGGAAATAAAAAAAATCCATCAAACCCAATGATATTCATTTAATTACAATCATTATATATAGAAAATATAATAATTTTTATTAATTGATATTTACTAATGGATCTTTAAAGCTTTTGCTTTAGAATCCCAAACGTTTGAAGCCTCCTATTTGTTTATTTATTTTTTTTTGTTTTTTGGGAGAAAATGGTGATTTATATTGAAAAATGTTGAAGCCTCTTAGTTCATCCATTAAAAGAAAAGGGGGAAAAAAATCCATCAAAATCATTGATATTCATTTAATTAAAATCGTATATATAGAAGAATGAAAACAAATTTTTGACTTTTACTTGACACCCTTGAGAGTTACAACATTGAAATAATAGATCATCAATAATAATTCCATTAACCTTCTGATTGTCATGTAGAGATTTATCTTCTCCTAACTCTTTGCCTTCTTATAAAAAAAATAATCTTTTCTTATATGTTTTGGCCACGTCCGTTTCCGCTCCGAAGAGGAAGGTTTGGATCTTTCAATCTTATGTCGTGAGGGATGCGCTCCCTAAAGGGCCCCTACTCTCTTGAAATTTCAAAAGTTAATTAAATACACTCAACAAAATTAATTTAGAAATTAATTGGACACTTTCTTGAAATTCATCATTAACAATAAAACTGACTAAATTAAATATTGAAGGCATCATCCATGAATTCAGTGATTTTTTAATGACCAAAAAAAAAAAAAAAAAAGAGGAAGAAGAAATGTCAACTACCATAGAGGTTTATCTGCAAAAAGCACAATAGTTACACCAAAGACCAAAAAACTAAGAACCCGACTATTGGGCCTCTCGATATTGCAACAGATACTACCAAGCCACCCACCCACCTCTTCCCCGACATCTCACGGTTTTCTTTCCATTTCTTTTCTTTCTCTTCCCCCCCCCCCCCCAACTCGCAGAAACTAACTCTTCGTTGGCGACCTCAATCCTAATTCATCTCCCAGGTTCGATTGTCTTCTTCATGTTTTCCTTTGGGGGTCTGAATTTTGTATCATAACCAAAAATCTTCCATTTGGTTTTCTGATTACCATCCCCTTGCATTAATCTCAGTTCAAACTGTTTGAACGCAATGTAAAAGGAAGATTTGGATTTGAGAGCTTTTTCATGATTCTTGTGAGTTGATTTGCTTAGGATCTTTATATTTGTTTTATTTATTCTTAGTTTGGTATTTAATTGTAAATTCAATAGTGTGGATGGAGTCAAGCAGTCTATTTATTTGGTTTCTACAAAATACTTCCATGCTTTTGGTTGCAAAATACCTAGAACTTGTAAGAAATGTATGAAATTATTTTTCCTAACAAAGATTTTCTCCTCATCCTTTACTGCATTGTGATAATTTTTCTCAACTTTATTGTACTTCTACATCACTATCAAATTTGATATGAGTTCTACCCGATTGTTGCCTGAGTGCAAGCGAGAATGCCAATGGAAGTGAGGTTTCTACTATACATTATAGGAAGAGGAGAAAGATCAGGCTGAACTTCGTGATTTATTACAGCACTTTCCTTGTGATGTCTAAAAAGTTTAACATAATTTCACTATTCTGGGCTTCAATGTGGAGGGAGTTTCATGTGAAAACAATTGCTAATCTTTAGAGATTGCGGATTGAAATGTGTGGTACTTTCAATGTAAAGCCTTTTAGATCTTGTTTTTGCACCCAAAATCTGCACTCCAATGGCATTTCTTTAGCTTGGCGTTGGCTTTCTCGCACTTACGAATCGATTGAAATCGGAATTTTACAAGTATTGTCTAAATTTTAATCTATCGTTTTCTTGGAAGTAAAAGTAATTTTGGTCGTTGATGAATCAAGGGTTGAAGGGTTTCACTAGTAAGATCGAAAAAACCATTTGTGTACTTTTTTTTTTTTTTTGGTAAGAATTATTTGCGTCCTTGCGATGAAAACATTTAGGTTTTAGACTTGAATTCAACTCAAAGGAAAAAAACATAAAAATTTTAAACTCTACAAAAAATTAAAAATTATATTTCATGACACACCATACGTGCATATGCACGTGTATCATTACTAGTAAAATGGTAAAAATGTCTACAAGTAGTTGAAAACTTGTATTCAATCTGTATTTATGCATATTTAGAATAATCTATTTAAGAAAATAATTATCTGACTATCATCCGAATCGGACTGAATCTGACAAAAAACCGATAGGATATTATCCGAATCCGTCTGAATATAATAGTATGTGGATATTGTACCAAATCTAATCCACTTACAACCCTAAGCCCAAGTATGCTTGCTTCAAATAGAGGCTTGGGATTCTATCCGATAATCATTTGTTGGACCTAACTATATAGCATACAGGTACTCCAAAAATAAGAAATTTGAAATCCATATCCTCACCACTAAGTTGCCCTTACACTCATATAGTCACTTATATGAGTTTGGGACCTACACTTACAAAAACTATCTGTATCAAACATATCAATGTTTGGATTCTTATTGAGAAATTCATGGGTTTAATTAGACTCTTCGAAACCCATGGGGTTGATACTTAGTTTCACTATCTTGAACTACCCAAATCTTTATTAATTCTCACAAACCAAAAAAATTGCCTTCGGCAAAAAAAGGAAAAATTGTACAAGAAAATGACTTTTTACAGGGTTTCAATCTTCAACCATTTGAAGTAAATTTTTCTGAAATTGTATGGGATATGGCCCCCTGAGCATCTCCATTTTCCATGAGAGCAACCAAAAATTTATACTGTTCCCACAAGACGAGTCAAACAAGGGGGCGAGTCGACGCCGATTCAGTTCCATTGGCCTTGCTGAACATTCTCAACGGCGACTTAAAGGGTTTAACACGAGGAGGAGTCGCCGGAGCTCGTTCTTCTTCTGTCATCTTCGATGACCGAGGAGAAGGTGCTCTCATTAAGAAAGATGGTGTCATCGACAACACCCAGTTTTCCGGTTTCTCCCACATCGATCTCCCACCTCTGCTACTCCCTTCTCCAGTCGTCCGGTAACCCTTCCTTGAACTCCCTACCCTTGGAAGCGACACCATACTCCAAGTCCGGTTCAGTTGTCTCATATTCATCACTTGCTTCCTCACTTCATCTGGGAGCCGGAGGGTGAACCGCTCAATGTCTTCTCCCGGTTGAACCAGAGAATGCCCGGTCGAATTCGACCGTGGAAATCTCCCCATAAATTTCGCCCTCGCCGGTTTCGTTATCGGCTCCGCCGCTGCAGCCCCCACTGCCACAGCCTCTGGTGCTTCGCTTGTTACTTGTTGGTTCTCTACATCTCCTGCTCCTGATGTCGCGATTTCTTCATCCGAATCATCTTCCATGTCATGTACAGAAAACCCAGTTGCAGAAGCTACGTTAGCCCGGCAGACAGGGCAAGTTGTTCGATTACATAACCAAGCATCGATGCATTCAGGATGGAAGACATGGTCACACTTGGGCAGCAATCGAAGGGTGTCTTGGTCTTCAAACTCGTTCAAACACACTGCACATTCCAGAGCTCCTTTACCCAAATGGTGGCCTTTCACATATGAGTAGCTGAAGGTTGGGAAAGTCTCGATCGTAGCAGGATCGAGACCTCTTCGTGACATACCTTCTCTGCCGTGAATGCTAATTCCACGAAGGCTAATGCCGGGAAGGCCAATGTTTTCACCATTGCAACTGCGGCAGAAGACGGAGCAGCAGCCGAAGATGAAGAGAGCTACTATGATGACAACGAGTGCGATTCCCATTGAAGGGCTGAAAAAATCGCTGCTGTAGTCATAGGGGTCATCGTTGGATTGCCATTGAGTACTGTTCCCAGTGTTCTGTGATGCTGCGTAAGGTAAGGTTAGGAACAAGAAGAACAAGCACATGTAACAGAGTTCATTCTTGAAGGCTAAAATACGCACAAACCCGTCAAGTAATGAATGGTGGCGATTCATTATTTCGTTCGTCATGAGGGAAAGGAAGGAACTGATACTCCTACCCTCTTGCTGTTTCTTTGATTTCCTCTTGGCTTCCAGCTTTGAGTGCTTGTGAATTGCAGAACTAACAGAGAAGTGAAACAACACAGAGAGAACCAACTGCAGAAACCATCTGTGATACTACCTCTTGTTAAAATGTCGATACCCAGTTTACAAAATTAATGGAGTAAGACACAAGTAACTATGGTGGCTGGCTCACGTTTTAGGATTATTACAACTCTTATATATATATATATGATTGGGAAGTTTGACCTGCAACTCATATTTTTTTATTCTTTGGTGGCTACAGCGTGGGAAACGCCTTCAAATCATAATATCCATGCTTCGATAAGAACAGAAAACCAAGTATCTTGGATTTTCTCGTTCAATGACCTGATCTAGACTAGAATAATATGGACCTGCATGAGAACACAATCTCAAACGTTGCCTTTCAGCTTTTCCTTGTGATTCACTGCACTACAATTACAGCAATTTGTAATCATCGATGACCTCATCCTATATATAAGATTCTTTACATATGCATGTTGATATTATATATGCTACCAAGCAGCCAAGGAGGTGATAACCAGACCCTTTAAAGCCCAGTTTGGAATACCTTCAATCCTCTATAGGTAACCACCATTAGGTACGAGGTGCGAGCCCGTGGTTACGGATGTTCAGAGTCTTCTGACTGCCTTCGAAGATCAAGCTCAGCCATGACTATGCTGGAAAGGATGACTCAACATCAAGTGGCATCGGCTGTGTGGTCTGCAATCTCCTCGGTGCTTTATAGATGGCTCTCTCCAATCTCTGTGCCGGTACCCCACTACTCCATGTTAGTTGGAAAAGCCCAAGTTGTTCGTGAAGGCCTAATGACTTGTGTAAATGTAAGGCTACATGGAGTGATGACCGAATCAAATTGCAAAGGAGTTGTGAGAGTATGGTATGTCGCAAAGTCTCTGTGCCACATTTTGAGAGATGTAAACACAATTTTGCTTGCACTCTAGTTTGGAAGGTTGTGTCCATGGCAAGTCAGACATTACAGCTAATGACATGTCTTGAGCTACTCTTGCTCCACTTTGCTATGGAATTTCCCTTTTTCCAAATCATGTCATATAGATTCCTAAGATATGACCTTTTGGCTTGAGAAGGAAATTTGATCCCTACTAGTAAAGGTTAATACTGAATTAAGTTTTTCTTTTTTTTTTTTGGTTTTTTCTTTTAAGGAATTTTATTGTATTCATCCTTATCATATAATAAGGCCACCGGGCTCCGGTTCATAAAATAATTTCCCGGCTGCATTTGCCTTCAAAATGAAACAATTCTAAATCAGCAAAAAGAAAACCAAATGGAATTGCAACTTGTGAATTGTGATGAGATAAACAAGAACTTTTTTTTTCTTTTTTTTTTTTTTTTTTTTTTTTTGTGTAGAAAAGAGATACAAGAGTTTGGAATCATCTTAAACTAAAAGACATAAATATTTTAGACAAGAAATACTTTCATGGGCTCTCAGTCTCAGCCCCAAACCAGTCACCATCGCACGTCTCCTCCATAATTACAAGCCCCGCAGCTCGGCACGTCGGAGGGCCACAACCGTCGCACCACGCCCCACTCCAACGCACACTTCACATTGAATGGTTGCACACTTGCACTAGTGTGGCACACGAAACAAAGCCGTCAATTGCAAGTCAGTTCTTCGTCAAGGCGAACAATACACGGTTGCGAGGGATAAGTGTGGGTTTAAAAGTTTCTGTTCAAAAAAAAATTCCTACATGAAGGCCACTAATATAAATTTTCACCTCGTCAACAGCTTACATCATGGGCTAGATTCTACACACGTCCTTTTCATTTGCACAGAGAAATTTAAATAAATCCTAAACAAAAAAAGTCAAAATTCGTACGCCATTTCCTGGCTCCATTCCATGAATTAGAGAATAAATTAAAGTGTCTTTAGAACAAAAATCAAATGAATTAAAGAGAAGTCAGTCAAATGGGTGGACGAGTGGATGACAACTCAGTTCCGTCAGGATTCGTTCTCGCTCCCAATGGCGACCTTAACGATCCAGCCCGAGGAGTCACTGACGTAAACGGTTCTGTTGTTGTCTTTGGTGACCCACAAGAAGAAGAAGAAGAAGCCGCCCTCATGAAGAAAGGTGGTGTAATAGATAACACCCACCCTTCAGGTTTCCTTCCTCTGCTACTACCTTCGCCGGTCGCCACTGATCTCCTTCCTCTGCTACTACCTTCTCCAGTCGTCCGATAACCCTTTCTAGAACTTCCTAACCTCGGAAATATCACCATCATGCTGCGAGTCCGGTTCAGATGAACACTAGTTCGGTTCAGGTGGCTCATGTTCATGATTTGCTTCCTCACATCCTCAGGTAGCCGGAGGGTGAACCGCTCGAGATCTTCTCCAGGTTGGACCAGTGAATGACCCGTTGAATGCGACCGCGGAAATCTCCCCGTGAATCTCGGCTTCGTCGATCCTGATCTCACTGGACGTTTCTGCATTGAAATCTGATTAATTACGTCTGGTGCCACTGGAACCACCAAGGGTTCTTCATCTGTTCCATGAACCGAGTGTTGCTCGTTCGCCGGATCCGACAAGGGAATTTCCAAATCCGGATCGCCGGTTTCTATGTCTCGTACCGGCGCGATTGTCGTCGGTGTTTCGTCTTGTACCGGGGCGAAGTTAGCGCGACAAACTGGGCAGGTTGTGCGTTTAGAAAACCAGACATCGATACAGTCGGGATGAAACGCATGGTCACACTTGGGTAGCAATCGGATCTTATCGGCGTCTTCGAATTCGGTTAAGCACACGGCGCATTCTAGAGCTCCTTTACCCAATTTGTGATCCTTCACGTACGAGTAGGGGAAAGTTGGGAAAGTTTCTATGACGGCAGGATCGAGACCTCGATTTCCCCTTCGTGACGCTCCGCCATGCACGCCGTCAGGGTTAATGCTTCCTCTGGGCTGAGAGCACTGACGTATGTAGATGGAGAAGAAGCCCATGAAGAAGAAAGCACTTATGAAGACGACGAGTATGATACCCATCGAAGGGTTGAAATTGGCTGCCAAACCATAAATTGGCGGTGGCGAGTGAGTATCGCCATCTGCGGCGACGTAAGGTAGTGAGTTGAAAAGCAGGAACAAGAAGATGCAGGTGAGACCATTTTTGTTTCCCACAAACAGTTCAAGGACGGAAAGGAGACTCTTCTGCTGCTTCTGCTGCTTCTGCTGCAAATGGTTCGTCATGAAGAAGAACAGCAACTGGTTTTCATTCCTCTCAGGGCTTGTGATTTCTTATGCTGATTGCTCACGGATTCAAGAGTGAAATGAAAGTGAGAGATTGAAGAGTTAAATTACTCTTCCGTCTCTGTCTTGTGGTTCAAGGAAGGAAGCGAGACCATCACATAGTCCGCTCCTTCTCAGAAGCAAGGGAAACCAAGCCTTTAAAAAGAGCGCGATTTGTGGGTTCTCAGATTCCGCTATTGATGGTCTACATTGCGAATCAATCCTACGTGGGCCCTGTCTTCTGATGGATGCTAAACGGTGTTAATGTAAGCATATGCATCACAGCATACGCGTTAACCGTAGCCCTAGTTTGTACCTGTCCTTTGGTTAACCAAGGTAAGCTCGCTCTAATTTGGGGTTCTTTTTAAAATGGATACCAAACGCGTAAAAAAAAATTTGAAAAATATCAGTAAATGAAAATGGAAATTAATACCAAAAGACATCTAATTATCTCCAATTTTTTGAGGATGACAGCTAGCACACAGATTTTTGGAAGATGATGGCTGACGTTACTAGGTGAAGGAGGAGGAAGAAGTGACAAGTAAAGTGGGACCCATATCAAAAAGGTGGGACCCGGACCTACCTTGCCGAAAAACACCTGTAATTAGAATTTAGAAAGTGTAATTTCATAGCTCAGTCATAGTACAGCTGACATTGTGGGGTCCGTAATTTCTAGATTATCTTCAAACAGTTAGACGATTTGATTGAAGCCTTTGACGACATGGGGAACGCCGCCAAATCTCAGCTTCCATGATTAGTGCAAGAACCGAGTAGTACGTACCGCTAGCGTGGAATGAACGATCTACACTTGTTAAGGAGCGAGCCTCGATCATCTCCTCATCAAGAATGTGCTCTTCCGAGGATAATTTTATATTTATTTGATTGTATAAATCTCCTTTGGAATTATGAAATTTTAGGGATTCATATTTTTACACTAAAAATGTGAATATGTATACTTTAAATATAATTGTGTAGACATTTTTAAGCTATAAAAATGCTAAACATTTGCATATTCTTAACATCAGGATGAATTAACATGTTTCAGTTCATAGATTCAAGTTAATCAAACAATTAATTTTATGAATCATTACTTAAGGGTCTGTTTGGTTACATGAGTCTGGAGATTTCATATCTATAGATTTCAAATCTACGGAGTCATAATTTATAAAATTAAATGTTTGGTTGTGGAATGAAATATGTGGATTCATCATAAAAAACTATTTGATCAACGTGATTTTTGTGAATATGTAAGGGCCTGTTTGGTTACATGAATCTAGAGATTTCAAATCTCTGGATTCATGAATCGAAACCGTGGTTTAAAAATCCAGATTCATGAAATCTAGAATTCATATTTACACTAAAAACGAATAGATAGCGTAGGGAAACCGAGATTTCAAAAACATACATCACACAAAACCATCGATCAAATAATTTTTAGGATGAATCCACAAATTTCATTCCACAACCAAACATCTAATTTTATAAATTATAACTCCATAGACTTGAAATCTATAGATTTGAAATCTCTAGATATTTGAAATCTCCAGACTCATGTAACCAAACAGGCCCTAAATGTATAGCTTTTTTGAAATTTCTGGATTTCACCCATTACCCATAAATCTACATATTCACGTTTTTAGTGTAAAAAGGTGAATCTCTAGATTTCATGAATCTAGAGATTTTTACAATCAAATAGTATAATTTTTAGATTCATGAATCCGAGATATTTGAAATCTCTAGATTCAAGTAACCACCAAACAGGCTCTTAATGAATACCATATGTGCCCTACCTTCTTCTGTATGGCTCAAAAATATTAGGGGAGGATATTGTTCTCTCCTAATATAGAGTTGAATCAAACTTTTTGGAAGCTTGCATTCAATTTTGCTTACGATAGCCACGACTTGAAAGGGTTATGCATTTAATTCTGCTTACGATAGTCACGACTTGAAAGGGTCATCTTTGGAACAATTATAAAAATACAAAATTATCTAATTTACAACCCCGTATGTCAAATAAAATAATTAAAATTGATATCTTGATTTTTCAAATAAGAAACAAGCATTTTTACATTTTTAGACTACAACGTCGTTATTATGACATTTATTTCACCAAACAATAGTGAAATACTATATAATAATGTAACCCTACTGTATTATTATTAATTTCATAAAAGCTTGCTTTCTTCTAACTGAAATTAGGATTCGGTTTTTTTCCTCCATATATTATAAAGGTACACAAAAATTAAGTTGAATTAGCTTTTCTAGATTAATAATCTTGGTTTTATTTTTTGGGGAGGGGGGAGGGGTGTAAAGAATAATAATTTTGAATGTGTAGACCAAAATTTGAAACAGTATGGTTTCCAACCTTAGACAGCACATACAATAAGATATAACACGACATCTTTGGAACCTATATTTTTTTCTTTGGAACATTATATTTTACTTATTTATTATGATACCCAATATGCAATTAGCTCTTACCAAAGAAACAAAAAAAATTAGCTCTTACCATAGAAACAAAAAATTCTGCAACTAGCCATTTTCTAATATCATGGGGGTAGGATTGAGGAAATTTGAACAGAACAAAGAAACATGACTAACAAAATCATTTTAGTGGTGATGTGTCTAAAAAATGATTTCTTCTTAAAGCTTGCCTGCAAAACAAGGTTAGACGTGGGCCGATTCAGGTGGTGGGAAGCCACCTCCGAAAGTTAAGTCAGTAATAGTCAGTAATGAATTACCACAAAGTTCTGGCTAGTTATAAAGCCTAATTGAATAACGTTAATGGAAGGAAACGATTCAAATATCTTTGATTTGTTTGATACTTTAGTTTATATAGGGTTTACCTTTTATTTTTTATCGTTGGATTTGTTCAAGATTCTTCTTGGTAGCCGTCTGATCGTAGGATTTTCCACTTTTTTTTTTTTTTTTTTTTAAGTTAGTTGTAGTTTCAATGTATGGCACAATCGTGTATCCCAAATTCAACGGGAGCACGTCTCTTTCCATAACCGTCAGGTTCCTTCACATTTACGCTACTTATTGGTTCAACCTTTGAACCAGTCCCGAACGGGGTCCTTGACCCGATTGTGGTTGAACTCTGTCTATTATTATTTATCTTTATCAAGTGGTAACTACATCAGTAACCAAATATAAGTTTAGTGTTATAACACAAGTAGCTGCCAATGGAGGATTAGTAGAATGGTTGAGAACTTCATTTTTCAGTGGAGAGATCGTAGGTTCAGCCATACATGAGACTGTACCCTACATTGCTTGAACTTCAAAAGGGGTAAGAGAGAGAGATCTATTTCAATCACATTCTCTTCTTCCACCTAAAAAAGAGAAGTGGAGTTTACTTTTTACTGTCTAATGGTATCTGGATCAATCCCTCCCTACCTCTTCTTCCCATTGGAAACACATATTCTCTAGCAAGCTACTTGAATCAGATTCTGGTAGTAAATAAAGTGAGAGAAGTCACTCTGTTGATACCCATTTGATGGCTTTCTTAATTTTTTGTTTTCAGTATTCTCTTCCTGAGATTCTCCTTATACCTTTCAGAGAATAGCATAATAGCAACAGAGATGAAGAGTGGTGAGAGAGAACATGATCAATTAAAGAATCAATAAAGAAAGCCAGTAATAAGTTAGGAAAAACCCACAATTAACAGATCAATACAGGCTCTAGCTGCACTCTTACAGCCAATGAAGGGGTTGTTTGTAATGGATTTTTTCAAACAATTAAAAATCTTATGTCTTGGAAAATGGATAAAACTAATTGAATTTAAAGCTACATAATTTATGAGTTGGAAAATTTATTAGAAGTATAAAATGAGAATTTACAATTTGAGACATAATTAATTATATTAATGTAGTTAGGGAAGGAGGCTATTTTGGGAAGTAAAATGTAGCCATGACTTTTGAGTTCATGCTTTTATAATAGTAGTATGATAGTATGATATGATAAATGATATATATATATATATATATATATATAATATATAATTTTAGTGAAGGATAAAATGGTTTCTAAGAAAGAGTGTTGTGTATGGTTTTGACCTGATTTTCAATAATATGGGAGTTACCTACATAACCAAGGGGATGAGTGCGGGCTGACCTTGGTTGATTGGGAGGTTGTCTCCTACGATCAAGTCAATACTTGCACAATAGGGGAAGACTCTTAGTAGTTGCAGAGCCTTGGATAAAATTGTATGAACTAAGATTATCTTGAGTAAGTGAAGTTAGGGTTCATAGGGATCAATCTGACCATTGAGAGTCATGGATCATGGCTGCCTACTTTGTTTGGTTTGTCCAATCAAACGGAATTTTGGACGGACTCTAGGTTAATTTGCCTCCTATACGTACGCATCAAGTCCTACAATCCTAGACAAATAAAGATTAAGTAAATATGTTTACGATCGCAAGACGTCTCCTATTCGAACGTGGTTGCCCTTGAGTCGAACCCACCTTTAGTTCTTTGTCCTTGAACCCAATCGATTGATTTGGGGTCCTAATTGGTATAACCTAGTACAACTAAATGCAAAAGGCCTTTGTACACTAAAACCTAATAACCACTTAACATTCAGTTAATTCATTCTCTATATACATAGAGATTTTCTTATTGACACAATTTTTAATAATATTTTCTTACTCTCTTGCTTTATTTTTTAAATATCATTTAATGTAAATGTCAAAAAGCATTCATATTTCTGGAGATTTTTAATAGTCTCTATATAGTAAAACTTGCCTTCATGAGAGAAATGAGAGACTAAAACATTGACAGAATCAGCATCGTTAGAAGCATTCGATTTTTCATTTTCTTTGTCTTTTGTTACCTAGGCATCTTCAGTTTGGTCCTTCAAAGGAGGAGAGATTTTGCAGGAAAGCCAAAGCTTGTTAGCGAGATAGTTTGGGTTCTTAGGTGTTGTTGGGGAAGGAGTGACGAGATTCCACAATGGATTTGTGGAGATCTTTTTAGGGCCAGGAGGGTTGGGCTTGCTTGGGAATACTTTGAGGACTTGGGAGTGATGGGTTTTACCAGAAAGGCATGAAGGGTATGAAGGTTGGTAGGTTCTAGAGAGGATTGGAGCGACAAAGAGGAAACTTTTTGATATTTTCCAGCAAGAATGCTAGACGAGAGAGGTGAGGAGTGACAGTAGTGTTGTGTGAATGAGGAGAAAAAAATCCATTATCGTTTTATGGCTCCAACAACAAGTAGTGACTGCAAAACGAAGGGTTAGGGGACCGTTGTCATTGAAGGATACTGATGGTGGAGAAGTTGCACAGGTAGAGAGAAGGGAAAGGGGATTTACAGAGGTGAAAGGGGTTGGAGATGAAGTTTCAGCGAGAATGAAGGGGAAGAGCATTCGAAGATATTTTACGTAACAAGGGTAAAATAGTTATTTAGGTTTAAATTTAATAGAAAATGTAAGAGTATAACAAATAATTTTCAATTTGTGAAATAGGGCGGTAGTCAATAATATTTCCCACATAAGGGACAATCAAGAATTTTCATCACAATTTATGGGGCACCAAGTAAAAAACAAGTACAATAATTCATATGCTATTGACTCACCACTATAGAAGGAGATCCCACCCTCTAAAAAAAAAAGTACAATAATTCATATTTTCTGTTTCAAACCCCTAGTGTAAATCCTCACATATGCTACACAATCTTGGTTTTAGTTTATTATCATTGTTCTTTGCCATTAAGAGAGTTGCTCTTTTCGTCTGCATATCAATAGGGTTAAGTACCTTGAAAAAAATAAAAGAAAAAACGCCTACAGCCGAAGCTACAAGAGTGCACCCAAGTGCGAGATAAACCTGCAGATGTAATAAAAGAATTGAGTACCCAAGACAAACCCTAGATATTAAATCCTCAAAGATCAGACTATCCCCACATTCATATGAATCACAATCATCTAAACAAAGCAACATCTGACTGAAATTCTTCAAAGATTCATAGCTTCAGCCACTTCAGGTGGGATTGAGATTGGAAAACCTAAGTGGGTTTGTCTCTCTCGTTGTAACTTGTGTGGTTTAGAAACTACGATGTCTATGGAGAAATTGCAGGTAATCAAGTTTCAAAGAAGGTCGAGCTTAGTGAACTGGGTAAGGTTTGCCATCTTTTGGCGGGGGTGGGTCAGGGATATATAGATGAGGGTTCAGAAGTCGTATGAGGGGAAGGGGTGGGGAAAGAAGATGGGTAAAGGGATCCTCTGTTCACCCACCTAGGGGTTGGGTACACAGTGAGTGAGAGGGGCATTTGGTCACTCACATGGGTGAGCGTACAGATATTGTAATATTTCAAGTTGACAAAATTGGGCCAATTGAAATGCTTACCACTTAAGTTGACAAACAAGAGTTTCCACCATGGTACCGTGTGTTGGCGACACACGGCGAAAAATCGCCATGTCGCTGGGGGGCGACACGAAACCAACAATAAGTCGGCGATATATCGCCGACGATCGAATAGTCGAATGATCCAACTCCACCATCCCTCCGGCTACGACTCCTAAATACTTGTTCTGATCGAAGCAGATTGATTCACACGCAATCACCGACGCTGAGACTCGTCTTGTGCAATTGTGCCTCCACGGAAGGGTTCTTGAATCTCAACCTCTTCAACAAATCCTCCATTGCAATTGGGGCAGACTATGGAATCTCGACCCCAAAGGCCCAAACCCTAACGAAACGACTGCATCTGTAGCAAGAAGAAGAAGACCCCGTCGAGGCCATTTTTTGATTCTCTCTACGATGCCCAGCAGGGGTTGTGGAACCTCAAAAAAAAAAAATAAACCAACCTTTTGACGAGAAAGATACCAACTTATCCCTAAATTCTCAAGCACAAAAGCGCCTCGCCAATGGTTGAAATTGGTCTGATAAGAGATAGCCCAGAGAAGAACTTCCAAGAAGAAAGATAAGCAATGATTTTCCTTGCCCAAGAAGAACTTCCACCAAGCTTTGTAGCTCTACTTGTTGCCCAACAATCAAGCTCCGGATACCAGATCACAGCTTAGGGTTCAGCTTCCAAAAATACGATGATGGCACCTTACCCAGTTACCCTCTCAAATAAAACAAAAGTTGTCAAATTCCTCGATTTCAAATGCACCAAAAAATAGGGCGACATGTCGCCTGTGTCGCTCATATCACCAGGGTTAGACACGGCGACACCAAACGACATGTCGAACCATGGTTTCCACCCAATTTAAGTGGACAAAATGACAAAAAAAACTCCTCTTCTTCTTTCTTTTTTTTGGATAATTATCACTTGATATAATTGTAAAAGCTTTTATATTCAGTTTTAATCTTTTTATTTTTTATTTTTTATGATCAAACATAGCATATAAACACAAAGAGCAAATTACACTGGCGTCCCAAAATGGAGGTCTTAAAGCACTAACAACCCATTTTATGTTTAAAAAGTATAGAAACCTCAAAATTGAATTTTCATTCAATATATTTGTCAAATTTATCATTAAAAACAGTTACATCAGTATTTATTTAAAAAAATACCTTTATCCGTATGAGTGGCTCAGATTAGAGTACTTATCATGGGAACCGTGGATGACTGGGACAAGTACCCAGCACGACACAGTATAAACCAAGAGGAATCAAATTGCATGACGCAAATCGGCCGACCAAAAAAGTGGCTAACCAATCATATCAAATGATGATTTATCACTCAAGTTAGACTTAAAAAATTCCTAAACCTACATTGGTACCAAAAGATAGAATCCTATCACGCTATTTGCTATTTCCAAGGCACTCCAATTATTCAGTAGTCTTCATGTTAGGCAAAGTACGGACTTGATTATTGGAGGCAGCACCCAACCGACCAAGTTATTGCAGGTTTATTGGTGGGCAAGTCAAAGCTAGACGCAACAATCTTAAACATCTATTTGATTGCCCTTAGAAGCATGGAACGAAGTTTTGCCGAAATATTCCATTTCGGTGGTTGCCGAAACCAGCGAATCGGCAAAATTATTTCGCCGATTCATATGATAAATATCGTCCAAATTTCGTAATAAAATATTAAAAGTAATTGAAAAGACATGCATTAATTGCTCATTTGCTCTGCGGTTTTAAATTTTCATTTTGCGTGGTAAACAAGGCTTGAACCTCATCTGAGCATTTATTGCTCAAAGGCGTGGGTAAAGAAGGCTCAACCACGTGGAAGTTGGAACCCAATTTCCGATTTAACTATTTGAATGACAAGTGACTGGTGAGTGAAATTTCGAAGCAATTCAAGCTCAACGACGAGTGCAAACCGGAGAGGCGGAATTTCGAAGCTCCGAAGCAACGAGCACAGACCCGAGAGAGGAAGCCACGAACGCCCATGGCTCTCTTTCTACGTGATGTCTTGTGTTTCTATGTTTGTAACATCTTCACCCTCCTTTTCGTTGTCGAAGGAAATTCATCTTTGGAAGTTTGCCGCAAAGTAGGGTTTTTATTTTTGTTTCAATTAATTTGTTGTTTGATGTGTTAGGGGAGGGAAAGCGTGGGACTCCGAGTTCGAATATTTGATCCTCTCGTTTTTGTTTTTCCTTCTCGTATCGGATTGATTGCAACGGCATTGCGTTCATTCATCGTATTGATATCCGGGTTGCAGAAAGTTGAATCCGGATCATTTGTCAAGTGTTTTAGGCGGTTGATTCAAACATTTCGCTGTAGCGGAATCGGCGGCGATTTCCGGCGATATTTTGCCATCTCGTTTCGCCCGTTAGCAACGAAATAACTTTCCATGCTTAGAAGAAGCATTGAAGACCCTTAGCCCTTCTCTCTCTCCTTTCTCTTCTTCTCCTCTTGTTTCTTCTCTCTTTATGTTTTACATTTTTCTCTCTCCTTTCTCTTGTTATTATTTTTTTAGTATAACAAATATACTCTTTTAACACATTATATACGGATTACACGACGGGTCACTCACTGGTCCAACCGGGAGAAGATCTCGAGCGGTTCACCCTACGGCTACCTGACAATGTGAGGAAGCAAATCATGAACATGAGCCACCTTAACCGAACTAATGTTCATCTGAACCGGACTTGCAGCATGATGGTGGTATTTCCGAGGTTAGGAAGTTATAGAAAGGGTTATCGGACGACCGGCGAAGGTAGTAGCAGGGGAAGGAAACCTGAAGGGTGGGTGTTATCTATGACACCACCTTTCTTCATGAGGGCGGCTTCTTCTTCTTCTTCTTGTGGGTCACCAAAGATAACAACAGAACCGTTTACGTCAGTGACTCCTCGGGCTGGATCGTTAAGGTCGCCTGGAATTGGGAGCGAGACGAATCCTGACGGAACTGAGTTGTCATCCACTCGTCCACCCATTTGACTGACTTCTCTTTAATTGAGTTGGAGTGGGGCATGGTGCGACGGTTGTGGCCTTGCAACCTGCGGGGCTTGTAATTGTGGAGGAGACGTGCGAGGGTGACTGGTGAGGGGCTGAGACTGAGAGCCCATAAAAGTATTTCTTGTCTAAACTATTTATGTCTTTTAGTTTAAAGATGATCTCAAACTCTTGTATCTCTTTTCTACAAAAAAGAAGAAAAAGGAAAAAAAGTAATCTTGTCACAATTCACAAGTTGTAATTCCATTTGGTTTTCTTTTTTGCTGATTCAGAATTGTTTCCTTTTGAAGGCAAATGCATCTGGGAAATGAAAAAGTGTGCTGACCTAAAAAGCCATCCAACTTAATTCAGTATTACCTTTTTCCTAATAGAGATCAATTTTTTTTCTTCTCAAGCCACAAGATCATATCTTACGAATATACTAAGATCTTACAGGGATTGTGAATCTAATACCCATTAGTGTATCTCCCCTTGTTGATCTCCTTCCTTCACTACTACCTTCAATTTGCTGGTCGTCATTGACCCCCTCCTTCCTATACTACTAGCTTTTCCGGCCGTCCAATAACCCTTTCTCAGCATCAGAATTACCACCTTTATGCTCTGAGTCCGGCCGGTTCAAAGGAACAATAGTAGTCTGATGAAGGTGGACTTATGTTCATGATTTGCTTCTTCACGACCTCAGGTAGCTGGAGGGTGAAGCGCTAGACATCTCCCGGTTGGACTAGTGAGTGACCCGTCAAGTGCGACCATGAGAATCTCCCTGCGAATCTCAGCTTCATCGATCCTGATCTGGATCTCCCTGAACGAGTTTTGCATTGAAATACGATTAATTGCCTCCAGAACCACAAGGGGTTCTTCGTCAATTCTATGAATGAAATCTAGCTCGTTCGCTCCGAACCCTAATTCGAATGTCGGTGGGATATCTAGATTCAGATCGCCGGTTTCTACCTCTTGTACACATGCTCCTTTTTTCTTCTTCTTCTTTTGTATAAGAGCACTTTTATATATAGAGGATGCGAATATTACATATGCCATCAGAAATAGTTGAATTGACGACGACCGTCTTCAATAAGAGGTGTTGGTCTTACTAATCGAGCAACTTTGCATTGGTTACACACATCTTTTCATTGCGTTAACAATTTAAAAGAATCCATGTATAAAATATCAAGAAAAGCCAAAATTTGTAAACCATTCCCGGACTCCATTTTATGAAGGAGAGAATAAAGAGTGTCTTAAACTCCGATCTTAATTAGTGGTGCGTCGTGGTGCCCTATCATTGAATGCACGCCTTGTGGATTCTATTCAATCTAATCCACTTAAAATATTATCCAATTCATTTTAAAGAAAAATCAATTTTATTCACTCAAATTGTTATTTTGATTGGTTCAGATTTAATAAAATTCATGTGACATGCATCCAATGATGGGCACTATGGGGACCACTAAAGCACGAATCCCTTAAACTTGAAGAACTAATAAAATCACAAAAAAATCAAATCAATTAAAGAGAACACAGTCAAATTGGTGGGTGAGTGGATGACAACTCAGTTTTATGAGGTTTTGTGCTTGCTCCCAAAGGCAACCTTGACGGTTCAGTGCGAAGAGTCATGGGCATATCAGCTTCTGTTGTCATCTTTGGTGACCTAGAAGAAGAAGAAGAAGCCGCCCTCATGAAGAATGGTGGTGTCATGGAGAAGACCCACCCTCCAGGTTTATCTGCCATATCTCCCCATGTTGATCTCTGTTGATCTCCTTTCTTCGATGGAACCGGTCGTCATTGACCCCCTCCTGCTCTCTCTGCTACTAGCTTCTCCGGCCGACCAATAACCCTTTTCCCGCATCGGAATTACCACCATCATGCTCCGAGTCCGGTTCAAAGGAACAGTAGTAGTCCGGTGAAGGTGGCCCATGTTCATGATTTTCTTTCTCACGTCCTCAGGTAGCCGGAGGGTGAACCGCTCGAGATCTTCTCCCGGTCGGACCAGCGAGTGACCCGTCGTATGCGACCGCGAAAATATCCCCTCAAATCTCAGCTTCATCAATCCTGATCTGGATCTCCCTGTACGGTTTTGCATTAAAATACGATTAATTGTATCCGGAACCACAAGGGGTTCTTCGTCAATTCTATGAAGGGAATCTTGCTCGTTCGCCCTGAACCCTGGTTCGAATGTCGGCGGGATTTCCCGATTCGGATCGCCGGTTTCTACGTCTTGTACCGGCACAATAATTCCGGGTGTTTCGCCTTGTACCGGAGCGAAGTTAGTGCGACAGACTGGGCAGGTTGTGCTCTCAGAAAACCAAGCATCGATGCAATCGGGATGAAATGCATGGTCACACTTGGAAAGCAATCGGATGTTATCGTCGTCTTCAAATTCGTTCAAGCACACGGCGCATTCCAGAGTTCCTTTACCCAGTTTGTGATCCTTCACGTATGAGTAGGGGAAAGTTGGGAAAGCCTCTATCACGGCTGGATCGAGACCTCCTCGACTTCTACTTCTCGACGCTCCACCTTGCACGCCGTTAGGGTTGTCGATAATATCGAGACCTCCTTGACTTCTCCTCCTCGACGCTCCACCTTGCACGCCGTTAGGGTTGTAGATAATGGGCTCAGAGCGCTTAGCCATGCACATCATGAAGAAAACCATGAAGAAGATGAAGGCAAGGGGGATGGCGATCAAACCCATTGAAGAAGAGCCGGAATTACCTCCATAAATTCCATCCAGAGCCGGAGGTGGTCTTGGCGATGGATTAAGGTAGCCATCATAACAGAAGATACAAGGAGATACAGGTGAAACCGCCATTTTGGCCTACTGGGCTTTTACGCGCAAACTGTTCAAAGAGGATCTGCTGCTTCTGCTCCAATTGGTTCGTCATGAAGAAGAGCAGGAACTGACTTTCATGCCTCCCAGGCTTCTGGTTTCTTATGCTGGTTACTCACGGATTCATGAGTTGAATCAAAATGGAACAGATACATATATGAAGGATGGAAAGATTGAAGATTCAAATGTCTCTTAAAGAAATTCTGTCTCTGGGCTCTAAAAGACGATTTGATTGAGGTCTTGACGACAAATCTCAGCTTCCAAGATTAGTGCTGCACAAGTAAACATTGTAGTGGGGCTTACCTATAAAATATTTTAAATTATTAAAAATAAAATTTCAATCAATTCTCCAGTGCGTCCTACCCCTATATAGGGGTGTAAACGGACTGGAATCGGAATGAATAATGGTAATACCATATCTATATCTTATTATATTCGAACATATTCGGATAATATCCTATCGGTTTTTTGATGGATTCATTCAGATTCGGATGATAATCGGATAGTTATTTCTTAATTAAATTATTTTAAATGGGAATGAATACAAATTGATACAAGTTTACGTGTTTACATCTTACCATTTTATTTGCGAGGACTAGGTTTGAAATTTAAGAATTTAGCAACTTTGGTAGCTATTTTAGTAGAAAATCTAAAAAAAATTAGTCACTAGCACAGGTAAAAAATTATAAAAATAAAAAAATAAATGTAAATAAGTAAGTTAATCGGATAATTTTATCGGACGGATAATAATCGGTAAGAAATGGGTATACCATATCCGCATCCTATTAGTAATTGGACCGATTCGGATACCCTTAAACGGATGTAGATGTGAATTTGAAAGTTGATTTTGGTTATCCGTTTACACTGCTACAGTCTTGTATAGATTTAGAAATGTCGAGGGAGGATATTGTTATCCCTGATATGGAACTGATTCGAATTCCTTGGAAGCTTGCATTCAATTTTGGGTAGGATAGTCACGAGTTCCAAAGGTCAAGTTTTCGTTTTTGGAACAACCATAAGAATGAAAAATTATCTAGTATACACCTATATATCAAATGAAAATTTTAAATTAAAAGCTTGATTTTAAATTAAAAAACAATTTTTTTGGTATTAGAAACAAGCATCTTTAACATTCTATATAAACTACAATGTGATTATTATGATTTCAAAACGAAGGGGATGAGTTCAGGCCAACCTTGGTTGATTGGGAGGTTGTCTCCTACGATCAAGTCAATATTTGCATAACAGGAAGAAAACTCTTAGTAGTTGCAGAGCCTTGGATAAAACTAAATGAATTGAGATTACCTTGAGTAAGTGAAGGTAGGGTTCATATGGAATAACCTGACCATTGAGAGTCATAGATCATGGCTGCCTACCTTGTTTGGTTCGTCCAATCAAGCGGAGTTTGGACAGACACTGGGTTTGTCTCCTATGGGTACACGTCAAGTCGTGCAATCCTAGACAAGTGTAGATTAGGTAAGTACGTTTACGCTCGGAAGATGTCCTATTCAAACGTGGTTGCCCTTGGGTTGAAACCCCCTTTAGTTTTTTGTCCTTAAACCCAATCGATTGGTTTGGTCCTAATCGGTATAAACTAAGCACATCTAAAGGCAAAATGCCTACCAACAGGGGTTGGTCCAAGTGGTAAGTAGCTTGGTCCACTTAAGCAAGGTTTAAAAAAAAAATTCGCTGAGAGACTCACCCACCACAGCCAGGTGTGCAACCTGAGTCGAACACCGGATTAGTTAGGGCAAGGCTTGGAAACCGGGGTTGGCAAACCAAAAAAAAAAAAGAGGCAAAATGTCTTTGTACACTAAAACATAATAACCATTTAACATCATTTTAGTTGAGGGGGCAATAATATTTTATAAACTGTAGAGTTCAATATACCATAATACAAGGGAACGTCAGTAATTATCCCACTATACAACTGTTAAAACTTAAGTTAATTCATTCTCTATATACATGGAGATTTTCTTATTGACGCCATTTTTTTAGTACTTTCTTACTCTCTTATTTTATTTCTTTTATATTATTTAATGTAAATGTCAAAATATATCATCAAAAGAATTTTAAAAATATATATTTTATCAATAAACATTTTTACATAAGTATTCTTATAAAAATAATAAAATTTTCATCAGTCAAACAATTTCATTATTAAAAAAAAATACTAATACCATTTATATATAAAAATAAATGATAAGAAGTTGTCAAATAATTGTTGTCTTTTGACGGAAAAAAAAAAGAGATTCTTCTCACCTAGTATTTTATAGTGGTTTGACTTTGCAAGTCTATGTTCACTCCTCTGTTGGACTCAAGAGAGTATTACACTAGTGATTTTCTTTCAATATGCTTAGTAGAGATCAAACCCTTATAATCTATGTTCAGTAGAGCAAGACGTTCTTTACAATCTTTGTTTTAAATAGGGTAAGAGCACCATTTACAATCTTTGTTCTAAATAAGGTAAGAACACCATTTACAATTTTTGTTCTAAATAGGGAAGAAAACCCTCTATAATCTTTGTTCTAAATAGAACAAGAGCACACTCTACAATCTTTGTTCTTGATACGAAGGAAATATGATCGAACTTGGTTCGTACTCGGTTTGACTCTCGACCCCGATTGAGACGGAGGGAATCGACCGCCGAGGAGCCGGGTTCAGGAGATAGCTTGCTGAGGAAGAAAACTAAATCAGCTACAGGCACACCCTAATCCGACTTATGGATTAGGTTAATTATTCTAATGACGGCAGACACAACTTGGCCGCACTATCATTATTGAAGGGATAATCATTGAATAACCGGAGGTTATCCGGAGTCCTCTACTAGTTCAAACTCGCGAAGTCACGCCAACGGATCTAACCGCAGAACCACGACACCCGAAGAAGGCTCAAAAGGGCATCCAACGAAGAAGATTCGAAGGTACACTCTATATAAACGTTATTTACCTACAAGGTGAGGGAGGACACCAGATCCATATACACACCTTTGGACGTAAACACTCATATGCTTACGATCTAGATCACATTCCCAGTTTTTCATTCCTTAGCTCGTGCGCTGCAGAGCCATTTGTGATTAAGTTCATCAACTGACTTAGCCTTCTGAGGTGGACTCCCGACCCCAATGGTCGAGCCACACCGCGCGCTTTGTTTTGGGTCATTACAAGGAGATTTAAGGAGGATCTTGACGGCCCTCTTCTTTGTCTAAATAGGGCAAGAGCGCCCTCTACCAATTGTAATGAACATAGACTAGAATTGAACAACAACACAATATAAGAGATGTAAGATATTACCTAACAAGGGGAGTGACACTTTACCCCTTGTGTGAGTGTGATGTAATGATGAATGAATGTTTAAAGGAAGGAATGCACCATTAATAAAGTACCAATAGCCTTCAATTACTTCAAGCTTTAGTCTAATGACCTTACATGACAACTTTGGAATGTTCTTCAAAGTTGAGTGAAGTTGGAAGGCAAGTGATCAATGTTTCTTCACAAATTGAGAGCTTGAAAGTTGTGAGGTAGAAAATTACTTAATAGGCAAGGTGAAAGCACTAATTTGGAGGGTAGTTGGGCTTATAAAGATGGCTTTCAATTGCATGGCCCAACCTCCCAATGGATAGAATTTTTCTCCCAATTTTTAGTCCAAACGAAGCTCTGTATAAAAAATTAGCAGTTAAAACTAGTTGCTAGGGCTTAAGCTATACCATACGAATGTCCGTCTGACACCCTATGACCAAACAGGCGACCTTCCGGCTTAGATAGACGTCCATCTGCAGTGCAGAGTGCACAGTAAGGTGCATTCAAGGGCTTGATTGGGTTTTTGGTATTTTTAACCAACCCTAAGCCTCATACACTCTCCTAATATGTCTTGGGTCAGTATGGGGGACATGATATGTGTATAATTTAGTGCAATTACATATGAGTGCATGTGGAAGTATCTTAAGTCCTGAATTTATCTAAGTCTTAAACTTGACTTGATTTTCGCATCTTCTTGTGCTTTGATCTTGATATTCATCTTGACTTTGGTTCCTTGTCCAAATTTTCTTGATCTTGACTTGGGTTTGAGCATCCGGTGAGTTTGGTCCACATGCTTGCATTTTGAGCTAAACAATCACAACTTAATATAGACATTAGTAATTCATGTTTATTATCATCAAAATTAATGAAGGTTGATGTGGCAATGTTAACATGTATTTTTCAACAAACCCCAACAAACCCATACACTCCATAAAGGGCTTTATATTTTTAAAATAAGACCCCATAAAGAGGACTTAGAATTTTCCAAGTAAGACCACAAAAGGGCCTCGAATTTTTCATGTGAATGACCAAAATGTCCCTCCCACTTAAGTGAATACAGAATCCCTTCACCCATCTTCTTCCCCCACCCCTTTCCCTGCCAGCGACTTCCGCAGCCTCATCTAATTTGTGGGCATGTATTATGGGTTTGTCGCCTTAATTCCTTGCATGGGACCCACTTGGAGATTTCATCAGATATGGGGTCCACGAGAGAATTTGGCTCACTCATGTATTTGAAATTCATTTCTATGTCATGTCATTATTCTATCATCCTTGAATTCCCCAACAAATTAGACATGTCGGTGTCTTTGTACCTTAGCCAAGGCATAATCTAATATCATACTTTATAGGAAACTTCCTTATTCTCGGTATCCCAATTTTCGCTTGCACCTCAATAGAACAAGAATTCGGAACGCGGGTAGTACCAAAACAACCAATCGAATTATTTCTTGTGAATTGTAATGGATATCCTAGAATTTGGAATTTTCATAAACTAATAAAAGGTAATTTGGTCATTTTAAATATCAAAAAAGAATGAGAGGTAAAAATTCTCTTTCTTCGGGGAATCAAAGATAAAACTTGTGAGAGGAAAATAAGAATAAATAGAGAATAAGTATAAAGAAGGGAAGACGTAGAAAATTTTCCGTTAATTATGTAATTTTTTCAGTTCTACAAAAAATCTTGTAAGTCTGCTGTCACCATCGTGCTTTTCCACCGCAACCACAAGCCCCGCAGGTCATAGGGCTGCAACCATCGCACCTTGCCCCACTCCCAACACTTTACATTGAATGCTTGCATGGGGTGTGGTACCTTTGGGACATGGCAATAGCAAAGCTGTCAATTGCCCCATCCACTCGTTAGGTCTCCATTACCAACTAGCTTACATCATACTTTAGATTTTTTGTACAAGGGTACTTTTTATATATATAGAGAGGATGCAAATATTACATATGCCACCAACACGAGTTGAATCCACGACTTCTTCATTAAGAGGTCGTGGTCTTACCAATCAAGCAACTTTGCATTGGCTACACACGTTCTTTTCATTGCATGAATAAAATATTATATGAAATATTTGTACACCATTCCCTGTCTCCATTCTATGAAGGAGAGAATAAAGAGTGTCTTAAACTCGTATCTTAATTTAATGGTGCATCGTCGTAGTGTCCTACCATTGGTTGCATGCCATGTGGATTATATTGGATCTAATCTACTTAAAATATGATCCAGTCATTCTAAAGAAAATTTGATTTTATTTCACTCAAATTGGTTATATGTGCACATGATATTTTGAATGGTTAAGATTTAATAAAATTCATGTAACATACATCCAATGGTGGGTACCACGGGCACCACTAAACCATGATCCCTTAACTTATAGAAGTAATATAAATCATAAAAATTGGATCAATTAAAGAAAACTCAATCAACTCGGTGGGGGAGTGGATGAAAACTCAGTTCTGTCAGACTTTGAGCTTACTCCCAGAGGCAACCCTGATGGTCCAGCGCGAAGAGTCATGGGCGTATCAGCTTCTTTCGTCATCTTTGCTGACCCAGAAGAAGAAGAAGCCGCCCTCATGAAGAATGGTGGTGTCATGGAGAAGATCCACCCTTCAGATTTCTCTCCCATATCTCCCCTCGTTGATCTCCTTCCTTTGCTACTACCTTCGCTGGTCGTCATTGACCTCCTTCCTCTGCTACTAGCTTCTCCGGCCGACCAAAAGCCCTTTCTTAGCATCGGAAACACCATCATCAAGCTTCGAGTCCGATTCAAAGGAACAGTAGTAGTCCGGTGAAGGGTGGCTCATGCTCATGATTTGCTTCCTCAAGTCCTCAGGTAGCCGGAGGGTGAACCGCTCGACATCTTGCGGTCGGACCACAGAGTGACCCGTCGAATGCGACCGCGGAAATCTCCCAGCAAATCTCAGCTTCATCGATCCTGATATGGATCTCCCTGAACGGTTTTGCATTGAAATACGATTAATTACCTCCGGAACCACAAGGGGTTCTTCGTCAGTTCTATGAATGGAATCTTGCTCGTTCGCTTCAAGCCTTGGTTCGAATGTCGGTGGGATTTCCCGATTCGAATCTCCGGTTTCTATGTCTTGTATCGGCACAATAGTTGCGGGTGTTTCGCCTTGTACCGGAGCAAAGTTAGTGCGACAGACCGGGCAGGTTGTGCGATTGCAAAACCAAGCATCGATGCAATCGGGATGAAAAGCATGGTCGCACTTGGGCAGTAATCGGATCTTATCGTCGTCTTCGAATTCGGTCAAGCACACGGCACATTCCAGAGTTCCTTTACCCAATTGGTGATCCTTCACGTACGAGTAGGGGAAAGTTGGGAAAGCCTCAATCACGGCAGGATCGAGACCTCCTGGACTTCCCCTTCGTGACGCTTCACCTTGCATGCCGCCGTTAGGGTTGTCGATCATGGGCTCAGAGCACTGACGTAGGTAGATGAGGAAGAAACCCATGAAGAGGAAGACGGCAATGAGGATGGCGAGTAACATACCCATTGAAGAAGAGTCGAAATTGTGTCTATAAATTCCATTCAGAGGCGGAGGTGGTGGAGATTGAATAACATCGCCATCTGCAGCCACGCAAGGTAGCGAGCATAACAGGAGGAACAAGCAGATATAGGTGACAACGTTTTGGCTTACTGGGCTTTTACGCACAAACTGCTGCCGCTGCTTCTGCTCCGATTGGTTCGTCATGAAAAAGAGCAGGAACTGACTTTCATTCCTCCCAGGCTTCTGGTTTCTTATTCTGATTACTCACGGATACATATAAAGGATGGAAAGATTGAAGATTCAAATGGCTCTTCTAATTCCGTCCGTCTTGGGGCTCTAGGGAAGGAGGGGAGACCATGACACAGTCGGCTCCTTCTCAGAGACTCAGAAGCAGAGGGAGGGCAGACCAAGGCTTTAAAAATAAAGCGAGTTTTTGGGTTCTCAGTTTCCATTTTTTTATGGTGTGCATTGGGTATCAGCGTTTGGCTTGGGTGGTGCGTAATTAATGTGCAGTTCCTTCAGCCTAAGATCTCGACCAAAATTTCAATCTTGACCGTCATTTTGACAAAAGTCTAGATTTCAATCTCAACTAAAATTTCAATCTTGACCATCCATTTTGACAAAAGTGGGAGAAATTTTTTTAATATTGTGCGAGACGGGCGGCACGGATTTTGTGGTGGTAAAACCGTCGGGGAGCATTGATCCGGATTTGACGATCTGGTTATCAATTTAGGCATCTATATGTGGGCCCTTTCTTTTGATGATACTAAACTCTGATGATGCATGGATATGCATAGCAGGGGATGTTGTTTTAGTTGTGCCTGTATTGCCCATCGTTAGATGCATGCCATGTGAATTTTATTCAGTTTCATCTATGCAAAACACGATTTCATTTATCCTAAAGGAAAAAGAGTTGTGTCATTTACGTGGGTTAAATATGTATATAGTATTTTCAACGGCTGAGATAGCGTGCATCGGGTGATGAACATCCATGCAACACCACGTTAGACGTACACTGCCTATGGTAGCGTACGTGTTAACTGAAACCCCAGTCAATGAAAAATCCATTGTTTTAACAAATCAAAACCTCTATCATAATTAACACCAATGCCTGAACTGTTTTACTCTCTTATAAAACTAATAAAACAAACAAACAAACAAAGAAGCCGGAACTTGATTGTTATAGACTTAACGTTCATTAAGGGCTTGTTTGGTTACATGAGTCTGGAGATTTCAAATCTATGGAGTTATAATTTATAAAATTAAATATTTGGTTGTGGAATGAAATATGTGGATTCATCCTAAAAAACTATTTGATCGACGTGATTTTTGTGAATGTACAAATGTATAGCTTTTTTGAAATCTCTGGATTTCACCCCTTATCCATAAATCTAGAGATTCACGTTTTTACACTATAAATCTACATATTCACGTTTTTAGTGTAAAAAGGTGAATCTCTAGATTTCATGAATCTAGAGATTTTTACAACCAAACATGTATAATTCTCAAATTCATGAATCCAGAGGAATCCAGAGATTTCAAATCTCTGGATTCATGTAACTAAACAGGCCATAAGATAACCCAGAAATGTTAGATTCCATCCTCTTAATGTTTTCTAACATAGGAAAAAAAATATGTGAACATCCCTAGGCTAGACTATAAAGCCAACTCAATATAAATAAAGCTAGAAAAGTAATTATACAATCAAGATGGCAAACAACGTACCATATGGGCTCCCCTACTAAAAATGCAATGTTCCCAATTTTTGAATCCTCTTGTACATTTTCTTGTTTATATACATGTTTTAAATAGTAATCCCACTTGAGTTTTGAGACACTTATCATCATTTCCGCACTCAAGAAAATCCATTTCAACTCGAGCTCTACTTGGGTGACACTTAATAAAAAAATTCTTTTTTTTTTACGTGAAACGAGTAGTTGAAATTTTGCCTCAACCACAAGTTTCAATTTGAACCGTAGATTGTACTTTGCTGCACAATAAGCAATTTCATTTCACTGCTCATACCCTTTTTATGTTTTTTTCTCTTTATAAAATGGCTGCTTCTTTTCACAGTTCCGGATTCTCTCACTTACACTATTTTCTTTGATGGGCTCCGAATCCTCTCTCTCTCTCTCTCTCTCTGTGCGGAGTGAAAATCTTTTTCTCTCATTGTGAGCTTCACACTATATTAAAAATCAAAATTGCATCAGACATGCACATTTATTGTCAAGCGAAATTTCGGATCGTCGGATACGAAATTTCGATCTGACAGCTCAAGTTATTTACATGACGGTCCTACGCGACTGAAGCAAGGCCCATTAAAAACCCACCATACTGCTTCTCTTGAAGACTTTTTATGCACAGGACATTCTAGTTATAGCATAGGTTTATAGCTATGGAGCCTTCAAAATAACAAGAAGACTGGATGATAAGCCTAATAAAATCTCAAAGTGCTCAACTAAATGAACCATCTACTCCATCAAACAAGACCAAGGAAAAAGAAATTTCTAAGTAGAGGTAAATCAATATAGCAGAATCATGCGAATGAGGTTATCTAATTATATCCCTTTCCCACTGATACCCTTCAGAAGCGTACGACTAGGATAGGTGGGAGACATCAAAAGAAACTCCTACCATGCCAAACTTATGATTTCCTAGTGTATGTCATATAAAGGTTTTGGACTAAAGTTTCTCATCATTTTCAACTCTGTAATCCAATTGAGAAAACCAGATGAACAACAACAACAAGAAGAAGAAGAGCAAGTGTTGTCCCAACCAAATGGAGTTAGCAACATGAATTTCTGCCTTTCCAATCTTAAGGGCATACTTAGATATAAGGCCTAGGCTATGCATGCATATCCTTTCTCACAACTTCTCTTAAAGTCATCTTAAGTCTGCCTCTAACTCTTCTAATTCCTTTAATCTGGATTAAATCATTTCTATATACAGAGGCATTTACAAGCATCAGTTGAATGTGACCGTGCCACCTCAGATGACTTTCTTGAACCTTATCACTTATCGAAACTACTTCTAGATAAGCTATAATATGATTATTCATTATCTTATCCTCCTAATTTTGCCACTTATCCATATTAGCATCCTCATTTTCGTTATATATGCTAAGTCTATCTATATGATGATTCTTAATAGCCCAACACTTTTTCACCAATATCATATAGGTGGTCATATAACGGTCCTATAGAATTTTATTTTGAGTTTCAATGGAATACATTGATCACACAAGACCCTAGACACACATTTGCATTTCATCTAATGTATTTTAATTATTTGGGTTATTTATGATTGAACTAATATCCTAAAACAATCGCTTTGAGAGAATACCAGATAATCATGACCCCTAAATCCACTATTCATGGTCTGGAAGACATATATAATATTAAATCAATCACCTAAGCATGTATTGAGTCAAAACCCTAACCAAATTTGCTCTTATATATGAAAAACTTCACCTAAAGAGGAATCAGGAGCAACAACAAGTCTTCTGATGATGGGGGTCTCTCTGCCCAACAAGCAAGAAGGGGAAGTGCATGTGGAGGCAGGAGGAGGAAATTGAGAGATTCAATTTATGAACTATTAAACATTTAAATGAAGATCTAAAAATATAGTATTTACACATATACCCCACTCTTTTGATTACCACTATTGGATCTAATTGTGATCATGACATAATGTAAATCTAATGATAAAATAGATATAAGGTATTTTGGTCATAAAAATGACAACTTGTCTTTAATTGATCTTTTGGGATATCTCAAGAGACATATGCAAAGTGTCATCTTATTGGAGTAAAAATAACTTGAGACCAAACCTCATGCATATTTATTATACTTAAAAAAATATGTATTAGGAGTCACTAACCTTTATTTTTTATTTTAATATGAGGTTTATTTGAGTCAACTTCACAAACCTCGAATATATTTTCAAGATAGGTTTTTTTTTTTTATTTTTATTTTTTATTATACAATTTAAGTATATGATAGAGTTTCGCCTCTAGTTTTAAGGAGATTTGAGCGTTTAATGTCATACAATGAGGCATTGATCTTGAGTCATGACAAAATTAATTTTCTTATATCAGATTATTAAGTTTATCATAGAAAAGTAGGTTGTGATGCTTACTTAACAACCTCATAAAAAATATATATATATATATATCCTCCATGTATGAAAAGGAATCTATTGATAGTTATTGGGAGGAAAAGCTAGATATAGGACTATTAATAGAAATAGTTAACAAAGACTCATAAACCGGACACCACACCTAATAAGATATATGGATATATAGTGAATGTCTTTCTAGTATAGTGGTGGTGATGACAACCTTCAATTTAGAGGCAGTAAGTCTCAAGAAAATCATGGGTTTGAGCCTCCATCCCTATGACACCCATTTGGACCAGTCAGTCCTCAAACGTTATGACTGATTGATGATGATCATTCAAAAAATAAATAAATAAATACATTGGCATTTAAGTCAAAGACTATTCTTCAAACCTATTTCGTCCTCATGCATGCTACCATGCTTAAAAAAAAGAAGCATGCTGTGGTGCAAGTAGGGCAGCAATTACCAAGTGAAGTGCTTGGATTTATCCAGTTTGACATAAAACATACATATGCAAACATGCATTTATACTCTAGCACGTACTGATCGAGTCAATTCAGATATTTCATTGAATAGATAACTTACCCAGGAAAATTTAAATTCCATTATATGTGAACATTTGGTTGTGAGAAAGGATCTCTATATACAATACAATACCTAGGTGGTCAACAAGTCAATTATGATAAGGTTCTTCCCCTGGCATTTAGGAGATATATGCTGCAGAGGGTATAGAACCCAATAGGCCAATTATCAATATTGAAGCCCAAACTCTTATACTAAAGTATATCTAAATGTGGGTTTAAATAAGTTGTATCAGACTTTCTCTCTTTGGTAATAACTGTATCTGATTAATGGTTGATCTATTCAAGTTATTTTCTATACTTTTTGAAATTATTAATCTAATTTTAGAGTTTACCTGAAATTACCGATATCCTCTTAAGTTTCGCTAGTTAATTGAAAATGTAGCATCTTTGTGTTTTTCAAAGACTCTAAAATAACCTTGAGGTTTGTGACTTGTAGGGCTGCAACAGGGTTGGACTGGGTCTGACTTTTTCGATCCAAATCCCAACCCTTTATATATTTGGCTAAACTCATTCCCTAATTCAGAATCTAAAATTCTTGTCCCATGGCCCAGACCCTAAGTTTTACAGGACCAAGTCAAGCTCATTACCTCCCTAATTGTTCCTAATTGGCCGGATCGGGATAGTTGACCCTAACATTGTCTCTAATTGGCCCTGATTGTTTGTCTCTTATTGGGGGACCTTAAACCCTAACCCAACCCAAGAAATTAAAATTTAAACCCAAGCCACAACTCAACCCGGCCTTATATTTATTTATATTTAAGAAACAAAATAAGGAATCCTGTGTATGTATTGGAATTGAACTGAAGACCTATTAGAGATGAAAAACACTGTTCTTACCAACAAACCTTACACTAAGGTTATTATTACATTTTCAGTGAAACTTAATCAAAGCCCGCCCTTCAATGTAAAAAAATGAGACTAAGGTTGGATTAGGTTTAGGGCAGGTTGGTGCCAAGCTAGATCAACAAGGTTTTATTAACACCTTTATTGTTTGTAATCAAATTTGAATCATATAATAATTGATATGTATAATGTAACTTACCATTAATTTTGAATCTAAATTGTTATTCAATTCAAACAATATAATATATGAAAAATATTGATATATTATAGATGTATTATATAAAAAAAAATAATAACTAACAAATATAATGTGATATTAATGTTTAGAGTTTTACACCTTTCATTATTCTAATTTTAAAATATGTTTGACACTAAAAAAAATCTTTAAGGAGGGATAAAAGGGAGTCTTTTATATAATATATATTATACTATCATGCTATCATACTACTATTATAAAAGTACGAACTCAAGAGAAATGGCTACATTTCGTTTTCCCCCAATACCCCTATGTATTCAATCAATTAGACATTTATATTAGTAATAAATAATGTCTACAATGGTCAATTTTAAAATTCTTGAAATTAGTATAATTCTCAATTTCTCCCCTTCTCCTTTTTCTATATCATCGATACTATAAGTGATTGTTCAGCTTTCCAAAAAACCATTGTATATCCACTAATGTTGAGTTCTTTTAGTACAATATATTACATGTGGGTCCCAACCAAACTGATACCATTAGTCGCCATTAAGTGTATTCAAATTTCAAACATTGAGGGATAAAATACCCCTCAGGTTATTTAATACAATGTGTTATGACTAAAATGCCCTTTAACTATTCACAACATATATTTAAACTACATATTAATTAACATTTAATGAAAAATATTATTAATTAATATATCTAAAAAAATGTTAACTAATATATAGTTTAGAAAAATATATGTTGTGAATAGTTAAAGGACATTTTAATCATAACACATTGTATTAAATAACTTGAGGATGTTTTTATCCCCCAACTTTGAAATTTGAATACACTAATGGCAACCAACCGTATTAGTTCGGTTGGGATCTACACATAATATATTGCACTAAGGGGATCTAACATTAGTTTATGGTCCACTAAGGGGATCCACAAGTACAAATCTTAAAGAAAAAAATATTTTTTTTATCGTAACATATTAAAAAATTTAAAAAAAAAAAACATTAAAGTAAACGAAAAGAAGACAAAAAAGCATAAATAGCGAAGTAGAGAAGAAGGGACTCATTAGATCATAATAACTTAGGGTTTGGATCAATGTTAATATAACACTTAATTTTAGAATGAAAGCTAAATTTAGGATTATGGCAAAAATCAGGGCTATGATCAAAACAAGAATTAGGGTTAAAATCAAGGTTAGAATCAGAGTCAAAATTAAGGCTAAAATCATGGTTAAAATTAGAGTCAAAATTAGGTCAAATGAGACAAATAGTAATCATAGATCCACCCTTGGCCCTAATTTAGAGCCAAAATAATTTGGCCTTGATCAGCCCTCAAGGTCAAAATCTTGAGCCCAAGCCCAAGCCCTATTCGGGTTTAGGGGCGGAACAGGGAAGCTCAAAGTTGCCAGGGCCAAATTTGCATTCCTTGTGACTTGTTTGTCTCATCAGAAATTCAGGATCTAACTCTCTGAAATCCAAAATGACAAGAATACGAAGACAAAATGAGCATTCATTACAATTTTCTAGATAAAGGTAATATCATCTTTTGATTCTTTAATTCTAATGAAAGGCAAAATGAACATTAAGCATTCAACTTTAATAGCCTTTTAAGTTTTAACTCCATTCTAAGTAATGGGAAAATAATAACTATACAAAGAGCAGGGTCAGTTGATGAACCTCATCTTTTTTCTTTTTTCTGTTTTTGGTGGGAGGGGGGGGAGTGGGGTGATTTATGATATCTTATTAGTTTAAGGGCCTATTTGGTATCTAATCTCCTTCTCATTTTTTTAATATTTTTTAATGCAATTAGGGTTTCAGCAAAATTAAATGAAATTTGAAAGTTGAAAATTGAAATCATGTGAAACACTAAACAGTAAGGGTTATTGTTCAAATTCAACGGTTCATTTAATAATTTAATTTAACAGGTTGTGGTTCAAGCCTTTTGGTTCAAGCTAGTGGGCCGCACATGGGCTGGCCAGGCCTGGCCCAGCCTGAAACCATTCAGGATGAAGACTCTCAACTCAAACACAGCCCATTAAGGTTTGGTTCAGGCTATAATGGGCCTGTTAGGTCCGATTTTAATGGTTCAAGTTGAAAATTGACACCCCTATTTCTGATAATATTTTCACTGAGATTAATGAAAACGAAAAGGACTCACGAAGACAATGAGTCCAAATCTACAATCTAATTTAGTTTTCAACTCTTGCTTCAAAGTTCCATGTTTCTGCAACTAGGGTTTAAGTGAAAACGAATAAGGGATTTGGGTGATGGTTTGAAATGAAATTTTGGTTGGTTTGATTCAAGATAAGTCGGTTACGGTTCGGCTTCAATCGAGGTTAAGAGGGTTTTCTTTCAATCTGCTTCATTTTAACATTTGTTCATTGCAGAGGATCTAACTTTGAGTTTGTGCCAAGGAAGAGTATGTTAAACTTGTCTTTTCTTTTTAAAGGTTTATTTGCTTTAGCTTTAATGTCTTTACTTGCAGCTAGAAGATGGAATGTATTCTCATCAATGTCTTATCTTTATCTACTTTCAATTTGGAGATTGAAGCTTAAAGGCAGTAATGAATCTATAAGACTTAACTCCACACGCAATGTAGTGAAACTCTCACGCCTATATATGAAAGTGTCATTAAACTCTCCTCTTTCTCCTTGTCAGCTATGAAATAAGTCTTTTCTGAAGCTTGCTTTTATCGATCTTCTGGACTATTAACTCCAAGCCTGTGTTGTTAGAGCGAGTATTACACTTTGACACATTATTTCCAGTTGCAAAATTTCCAATGTTGAGTATTTGTAAGTGAACTCAATCATCCTTAATTTTATTAATTTATATTATCACTATAGAGTCTTTCATGTCTTATCCTCTTCTTCTGCAATGATTTTATTATTTCAACATCATTTAATTAAACTTATCTGATATTTTTATTTGTAGAAAAGATTATATGATCTTATTGTTAGAAAATGGGTATATGAAATAGCACATAAGTCAGTATTTTCAAGCACGTTATAGTGTCGCATTCCTTAAGAATATATCCCCCCCCCCCCCATCACTGTGTCCAATTAGGTTAAGCGAATAGTCTCCCAGGATACAAAAACCCAACTCTAAGTTGAAATCAGATTTTTATTATGCACTGACACATTTGAACACAAAGTGTTTATAGAGGAAAATGGCAGCTTGTTTTGTGAATCACGGTACCTATTGGTAGGGCGGACCTACTAAGGGGCCGCGGGGGACCATGGCCCCCCCCCCCGAATTTTTCAAAATTTTGATTAATTCCCTTCAATTTTGGATTTTTTATATTAATCTTCTTCATTTTTCCACTTTTTTCTCTTGTCACATGTGAAATGTCACTATTTGGCCCCTCCTAAAATATTGAGAACAACTTTAAATGTAAAATAATGGGTATAAAAGTCAATCTCTAGTTAAAAACTAATTCCTCAATTCCTATTTATTCTCCCCATTTCTCTCACACATCTTTTCTTCCTATTTATTCTCATCTCTTTCTATAAACGTGGACTAAAGGAATTTTTGAAAAAAAAATCTTATTAGATATTTAAAATGTCATTTATAATTAGAAACTAACTCCTCAATTCCTATATTTCTCATATCTCCCTCTCATCTCTCCTCTCTCCTCTCTCCTCTTTTTTTTTCATAATTATTCTCTTATGTTTTTCTTCCTATTTATTCTTCCCTTTCTTTAGCGTGGGTTAAAGAAAATTTGGGAAAAAATCTTCCCCACAAAGGTACTCTTTATTTATCAATTTATTTATGTTTTTTTATTTGATTTTATATCTTTGTTTCTTTATTTTGTCTACAATTTTTGCTATTTGATTTTATATTATAAATAAAATGTCTATAGTAGTAAGGAACTAAATACCAGGTTGCATTCTACCTTAAAAAAATTTGGTTTGCATCGACATTTAGAGTTGAGACGGATTTTATTTTTTTGTTTGTACGATGCTTTAATTTATCTACATCTTGTTGAAAAAAACTATCATTATCACTAATTTACCTATTTTTATCAAATATGTGTGGGCCCCACAAAATATATGTGAGTTTATTCCTTAATATAATAAAATAATTCATACGTTGGACCCTCAATGGGTCTTAGGACCCATACAATATGTGAAAAACCATTGGTGCTTTCCCAACTGGATTTCATTCTTGCCCCCAATATTGAATCCCGGTCCTTGCCTAATTGGCAGAGAGGTACGTATTCTGTAAGTTCATGACTCTATATAGATAGGTATCCCTTGTATAGTCATATCATATGACCAAATATGTGTCATCAAATAGTTTAGCCGCACGATCTGATGGTCCATATTGATCGGATGTATTGACGTGGATATACCTTTTTGATGGTTAGACTAATGATGATAATCTGACCTTCGGATCTTCTTGGATTCAGAGGGATCTATCTCACGTTGTCCTCTTTCGTACACTACACACACTCAATAGCGTTCATTTCTATTAGAAATTGGGATAGGCAGCACCTATTAATAAACAAAACATAAATACTTTCTTAATATAGAATTATAAAGCCACTTTATTTAATTAAAAAGAAACCAAGAAATAATCCATTACATTAAAAAAATTAGAACACATTTGAATTTGAATTTCAACCACCCATAGAGTCTCTCTGCATGTATTAATATCTTCTTCCTCTGCAATGATTCTGTTATTGAAACATCATTTCATTCACAGATTAACTGATCTTATTACATTGATTAATCATAAGTCAATTGTTGTAGCTCAAATCAACTTCACTTTCTGATTTTTTTTTTTCCTTATTCCACCTGCAACTAAATTGTGTTGGTTTCAGTCATTACTAGTTTGCTCACTATAGTGAAGAAGACTGGGTTTATGTCGGCTTTCGAAGAAGAAGTTCAGAAGCTCTGGAACGAATGGGAGATCCGGGTTCTGATCGTTTTGAGCCTCGTATTACAAATACTTCTCATCTACTTTGGCGGCTTCAGAAAATACAGTGCCAAGAATTGGGTGCGGGTGATTCTTTGGTTATCTTACCTGGGTGCAGATGCGGTAGCAATCACTGCCCTTGGTGCCCTCTCCCACAGTGAAGAAAAGCCTGAAACCAGTCAAATAACGGCTATGTGGGCACCATTTCTTCTGGTGCACCTTGGTGGTCCAGACACCATCACAGCTTACTCCTTGGAAGACAATGAATTGTGGCTGAGGCACTTTCTTGGATTAGTGCAGGAATTCGGTATTGCAATTTATGTCACTGTTAGATCCTGGGCTTTTACCAAAATCTCGATTCTTACCGTTCTCATGTTTATCCCTGGACTTGTCAAGTATGGGGAAAGAACTTGGGTTCTGAGGAGGTCAAGCAAGAAAAATTTCAGAGACTCTATACTTGGTAAAGCAGATGCAGGGCCCGAGTATTACCAGTTCATGGTGGATTATGATGCTAAGCAGGCCAAAGGTTACCGAGTCACAGTGGGAAGGATTGAAGATTATACATTGGATAACAAGGATTCAAGCAATGCACAAGGTGCAGGGGACGAATCTGACCTCTCAGAAGAAGAAATCATGTCTGAAGCCAGAAGATTCTTTGAGAAATTCAGGAGTCTCTTTGCAGATCTCATCCTAAGTGCGGATGACTGGAAGGAAACCAAAGAATTCTTCCAAAATAAATCACCAAGAACAGCTTTCAAGATGATTGAGGCCGAACTTGGGTTCGTCTATGATTTACTTTACTCAAAAGCTCCCTTGATTTATTCCCATCAAGGCCTTATTCTACGTTGCATCAGCTTATCATCCATACTCACCCTGTTCGTCGTCTTCGTGTTGGGTGATGACCATCACTACCGGCATGTGGACAGAACCTTAGTCTACCTTTTGTTCATCGGAGCACTTGTTCTGGAGATTTATGCGTTTCACATCCTGATTTTCTCTGACTGGGCATACCTTTGGCTACAGAAACACCAGGAAGAGAAACAGAAACAGAGGATTCCAGAAAAAGTATTCAATTGGATGACGAAAGCAATGGCTTCCAGGAAAAGGTGGTCTAACACAGCGGCACAGTATAACTTCATAAGTGTTTGTGTGAAGGACAAACGACCCAGACCTCCAAGTTGGCTACCTGGATTTGTTAAGACGGTATTGAACAAGCTCCAGATTGACAAATTAATTGAGGATTGTCTCTACGTATCCCCTAAGGAAATACTCTTCAAGTCAAAAGAATTAATCTTCAAAGAGCTCCAGAGAAGTGCAAGAAAAGTTGAGACGGTTGAGGATGTCAGGAACTTCTGCAGCAGGAGAGGTGAAGGTGTTCTTGAAAGTAATGGTCATCTCCGGGGTAAGCTTCAATGGAGTCTGAGTGATGTTGAGTTTGATCGCAGCATTCTCTTATGGCACATTGCTACAGATCTCTGTTACCAATGTGATGATAACGTTTCTTCCTTCACAGAATTACAACGTGAAACGAGCAAATTATTATCGGATTACATGTTGTATCTTCTCATGATGTGTCCTTTTATGCTGCCCGAAGGGATTGGCCAGATCAGGTTTCGAGATACTCGTGCAGAAATAGCTCATGTTTTGCAAGTTACGAAAATAAGATTCGACAAGATTAAACTTTGTGAGAAGTTGATTTCAGTGAACACAGATATTTTACCTGCTGAAATTAAAGGAGACAAATGCAAATCTGTACTGTTCGATGCTTGTAGGCTTGCAAAAATCCTGCAATCCTTGGAGGGGGACAAGTTGGATAAATGGGAAATTATGAGCACTGTTTGGATCGAGATGCTCTGTTTTGCTGCAGGTAAATGCAGAGGTTCCATCCATTGTCACCAACTTGGACGAGGTGGGGAATTCATCTCTCACATATGGCTTCTAATGGCGCATCTTGGTATTGCAGAGTTATTTCAAATTTCACAAGGCCATGTCAAAGCCATGTTGATTTCTGGATAACTTTACATACATATATGCTAAAATAAACCAATAACTGGGGTGGAAGCATATTTGCAGAGTTATGTTTCTTTGAAGCTAAAATTTGTAATGTGCTTTGTACCATTTTTTTCAGTTTTTTGTTCCTGTTGCTGTTGTTCCTGTTGTTGGTGGTGTTGGTGTATCATTTAAGTTGTTATTTCTTTAACTATTTATTGTCTTATTATGTTGAAAAGTTGAAGGGTTTGAATCTGCATTTTTCTAGTCAGGAATTGAAGTTGAGATTATGAATGGAATATAAAATTAACGTATGATCAAGGAAATAATGGCCTAATTAAGTCTATAGCAGATGTGGAAGAGTTTCTTTTTTGAATGAGCAAGTTAAAAGATTCATCAACCAAAAGAGGGGGAAAAGAAAGGGGGAAGATACATAGCACAACTGGAGACTAACCCGGCCAAGGAAAAGCAACAATGGTGGCGACATGAAGCCTCATATAGAGCTGAAGAAAGTAACAAGAAGAAAATAAGGCAAATAATTCACACTTGCTTTGTTCTTCTTCTTTCTTGAGGACCTGAAGCCAACAATGTACTCTCATTCTTCATGATAGCAACCCTTAAAATGTTGAAATTCTCCCACACCCAACACACTAGGGGTGCCCTCAAGGATGTCAGAATCCTCAAACCCCTTAGGGTTCTCAGTCACCACCATTATCATCAGAGTCTCCATGAGCTTTGTAATTATAAGGACCATCAACTACAACCTCCCCAGGAAGAAATCAAATGGCTCAAGAACATAGGGGATAACGCGGAGGAGGAGCTACAGATTCCCGGCTCCGAGGGCCAACATGGCGGAGGAAGGGGTGGGAGGACTAAGAGGGGTGCAAAAAGAGGGAACCCAAAAGGGATGGAGAGAAGGAGGTTGGGAGATGGGCCAGGCCCAGAGAAGGCAAAGGTCTCACAGGGGCCCAAAATGGGGATCTGGGTTGGGCCCAACTTCATAATCATCTCCCCATTCTCAAGTGGGGTAAGTTAAGGAAAATGATGATGACAATTTGTAATGCCATTAGATGAAATGCAAATGTTGAAAATAAAGTAAATCATAACCTGTAATAAGAAAACAACTACTTCAAGCCTTTTAAAATTTCCAACCTCATTCCACTGCTTTGAATCTCCACCACAACTTGAATTAAAGAAAATTATAGAGAATTAATCCTCAACTACAATACTGTAATAAAATCCAGTCTTGACCATTTTGTCTAATACTTCAAAAAAATAAAAAATAAAAAACTCAAGAGAATCTCAACAACATAAGGAAAAGGAGTTTAGTCCAAGAGAAAAGTGAGTGTGCAGTGCAACAGAAGTGGAAGGGGTCGATTTAATGAGAGGGGGTGAATTAGAAAAGAAAAAAGGGAGATTGGAAAATTGTGGAATAAAGGAAGTTAAAAAAAATAGAATAAGAAAGGAATTAGAATCATAGAAGAAAAGGAAATAAAGAGATTGGAGGAAAAGTAGAGAAAAATATAAGGAAAATCTCAAAGGTTGGCTCAGTTGATAAAAGAAAAAAGCCTCATACTATGAGGTCAAGTGATCAATAAACTACCATGACAATATATTTAAGATACGTGTAAGCTAGTCCAGATGAATTTCAAATAAAAAAAATTAAAAAATAATAAAAGAATAAAAAGGGAAGAGGATAGTAGATGAAACCTCCGACAAACATTTAAAAATAAAAAAAGGAAAGAAAAAGAATAAGAGAGGAAGAGAACAATGCAATGAAAGAGAGATACTTTGAGCAATGAGAGAGTGAAAGAAAATGGAAATGGGAAAAAAAAAAGAAAAGCACAGAATAAGAGGGGAAGAGGAAAATGGAATGACAGAGATATTTTAAGCTATAATCAGGGGAACATTGAAAGAAAACGGAAAAGGGAAGAGAGAGTGCGAACTTTTTCTTCCTCCTATTTCTGTCTCTGCTCTCTCTTCTTGGCCAATTCTTTGCTTGCCGCCCATGCTGAACTTCCTACAATGAAATCATACCATCAATAGTGAGAGTATTGGATTTGAATTACAACTACCCATGGTCCCATAGAGACACTTGGATTAATTATATAAAATTAATAATCATCTGGCACTCATACCTCTGCAATAGACCACCTGATGAACAAGAGAACTAGAAGGGTGATCTGTCCATACTGCCAAGGAAGCAAGGTATCCATGTTAATTATCAACTACCAGACGTTTTTGCTAACAAAAATAGAAAGAAGATACAGTATTTAATACTCTCTACCCCTCTAGGATGGATAGAGAGTGGGATTCACAGAAACATACTGAACACATTAATAGGAAGTAAAATTTGTTTAAAGACCTTTATTTGTAACATGGGAAGCAACCAGAAGGGCAAATGGTAGTAGTCAATAGCAGCAGGAAAGACGACTAGGATTGGGTAGAGATGAAAAATTCTAAGGAAAGAATGAGCAGAAAAATGTAAGCCGAGAACAAACCCGTAGCGTGGATCAAAAGAATAGCGGTAATCCATATCTGGCCCCAGCAAAGGGCTGTCTCTGATCTCCAGTCTTCTTAAGTACCTCTTCCCACACAGCAGATGAATCACGTTATTTGAAGACTTCAGTTTGGGGCATTTCCAGATAACCAGCTCTCGAAGTGATGGGAGATTCTCCAATCCATCTGGAAGCATTTCTAGTTTCGAACAATTCGAAATGGTCAGCAGTACCAACCGTTCCATGTCTTGAATACCATGAGGCAGAAGCTGGATGAGGCTATGACATCCCCATATGGTCAGCTTCTCAAGTGAAGAGAGGCATTGCAGCCCGCTGGAAATATCTTTTAGGTTTGGGCAATCGATCAACCAAAGCACCTGTAAGGATTTCATGTGTGGCAGAGTATCTGAGAACCAAGCCAGGTTAAAGCATCTCCGAATGTACAGAGATTGAAGCGATGAGAGTCCTCCCAGAGTCATTGGTAGAGCTTTCAGATTATAACAATCAGTAATATCCAACCGACTTAGGGTTTGGAGGTTTCCCAACCCATCTGGTACAAGTGTTAGATTAGGACAACCTATTATATCCAACACACGGAGGCTTTCGGTGTTCCCCAAATCCTCTGGTAAAATTTCCAGATTATCACAACCCTTTATCTTCAGTGTGTCCAGTGACCTCAAGGCCTGCATCCCACTTCCAAGCAAAGACATCAACCTATTGCAACTTGAGATTTCCAACTTTCGAAGTGAAGAGTGTTGGGAAAAAGACCGATAGACGGTTCACTATTTTCCTTCCTGTGTAAAAGATCGACAGAGAAAAACAATACAAAAATGTATTCGTGAATAGTGCCCGTGTGAATAGTGTTGTGAATAGTGTCGGTGTGGGGCCCACGTGAATAGTACTTGTATGGGACCCACGTGAAATATAACGAAGGAAATAATCACAAAGGAAGCACCAACACAACAATATACGTGGTTCGGCTTTGCCTACATCCACGGGTGTAATGGGACCTTCACTATGAGAAAGTTGAAATACAACTCTTGTACAGTGCTTGGATTTACAACCCAACCCAACCCTGTATCCAAAACCGGATACCCTTGTACACCCTCTCTCAACTCACACTCTCAACTCTAGAGGAGTGTTCCCACACTTGCCTTACCTTCACTTGGCTTGCCTCTCCCTGGGTTTCCTCCCCCTCTGCGGGCTCCTCCCCTTCCCCCCCCCCCCCTGCCCCCCCCCCCCCCCCCCCCCCCCCTCCGGGGGGGGGGAGGGGGGGGGGGGGGGGGGGGGCTCCCCGGCCCCCTTGGGCCGCTTATATCGCGTCCTGGTGGAGGGGGGGGGGGAGGGGGGGGGGGGGGGGGCCGGAGCGGGGGCACCCGACTGAGGAAGGGACAGAGGAAAGGAAAAAGGGGGGGGAAAAAAGGGAAAAAAGGGAGAGAGTCGAGAGGAAGAGATGAAAGACCAGGAGGAGGAAAGAGAAGCAGAGGAGATAGGAGGAGGAGGGAGAGGGAAAAGGGAGAAAGGAGAAACAGAGAGAGGTAGAAAACGACAGGAGAGCGAGAAAGAGAGTGGAACCAGGGGCAAAGAAAAAGAACGGGGAGGGGAAGAGGCGGGACCGGAGAGGTGAGACCAGGAGGGGAAAGGGGACAAGAAAGAAAAAAGAGGAGGAGGAGGAAAGAGGAGGGAAGACCAGGGAGGGAAGGGACAACCAAGAGAGGACGAGAGAAGACGCGAAAACGAGAAAAAGAGGGAAGAGAGATATCCCAAGGGAACCAAGGAAAAAGGGAGGAAGGGGAGGGGAAGACAAGGGCGGAGAGATGAGTAAGAGGTGGATGTGGCGTGGAGGAAGGGAAAGGGGACAAGGGAGGTATCTACCCAAAAAAGAGGTAACAAAGCAAACCGAAGTGAGGGGTCCAAGACCAAAAGAGTAAAGGAGGATAAAAGAAAAGGAAGGAAGAGAGAGGAGAAGAAAAGAAGAAGGCGGGAGAGGAGGAAGAGGGAGAGAAGGAAGAGGAAGAACGGCTGGAGGAGAGGGGAAGGAAGAAACAACAGAAAGAGTGAGTGAGAAAGAGCAGCAAGAAAGAAAGGAAAAAAGACCAAGAAGACAAGTCGGGTGAGTAAGACAAAAAAAGGGGGGAAAGAGCAGGGGAGAGGAGGGAAGAGCAGAGGGCGAGAAAAGAAGACCGAAGGAATTCCCTAACCATCCAAAAGTTGGAGAAGTGTTTGCTTTGTTGGTTTTGTCAAATGTTGGAGTGAACCAACACCGGAGAAGAGAACAAAAGGGGGGTGGGGAACGAGGGGAGGGAACACAGGAGTAGCACCCAAAAGGGTGGAGAACACGAGAGGAAAGAAGAAAAAGATCTAAAAGAAAACAGAGAGGAAGAAGGGCAGAAAAGACACAAGGGGGAGAAGGAGGATATAGAGAGGCTTGGGGGGCTCGGGAGCAGAACTAAGTAATATCGAGACCGTTGGGAGTGAGCAAATGGACATCGAGCCTGGCATGACAACGGGAAGAAGAGGCAAAGCGAAGAAAGGTGGGAGGACAGGGGGCGGGGGAGAAAGAAAAATAGGGGGCGAGATAGGTATAGGCCCTCGGAAGGGAAGAGGGCTGAGAGGAGAAGGCGTTGAGGAGGACCAAAAGTGCGGGGAGACCCAACCGGGGGACCCAACGGGGATCTTGGCGAGGGATGACCGACGAAAGTACGAAGGATCCGGATGAAAATCTAGCAAGAGGAACGTCCTTAGTCCTAAGTTCTCAAGTGATTTCAACGTGGTATCCGTATTTCCAGGTTCTTCTGGAGGGCGATACAGGGCGAGTGCGATCGTTCCGAGCACGAGAGACAGCGAGAGTGAAGGAAGACAGAAGAGGGACCTTCGAGTCTATTAAGACGCGGGTCTTTGAAGAAATGTGACGAAGAAAGGAGCTTGAAGTGAAGGAGAATCAAGAAGGGGCTCTCAGGGGGAACCTGAGGCCAAGGAAAATTTGGAAGAGGCCCTTCAAGAAATGGAGAAGTTAAGGCGGAGAAAGCTGAGATGGAGTCCATGCGTGCAACCGCGAAGAAGTCGAGGGAAACTGTGGGGATGAGGTGCCGAGGTGGTCCAGAAAGAGATCATCACCTACCCGGCACTTCCGTCAAGAATCTCCAGGTGGTCTCTCGCTCACCACCGCCCGGCTTAATGAGCTTTCAGGTTCTCCGAGGGTGATATTCCTAACCGAAGGAATTAGGCGGAATGCTAGACGGTAGGGTTTATGAGACTCTTGAAAGAGCGACCGAAGGGGTTAAATGAAGAACCTTCAGCCCTCCGACCCTTTTCTCTATGTTGATGAAGATCAAGCGGGGGCTCGGAGAGAGTCTTGAGAAGGAAGCTCCCGGTGGCGACGGGCTTGGTGAAGACAATCCTCGAACTTGAGAATTCTCCCGAGAAGTGAAAGACTTCAACCTTTTCTTCCTTCCGTTTCGAGAAACGTTGGAATTTTTATAAACAATGTTGAATTTGCGCAACTTTGCGCTTTCTCGTAATATTGGTCCTTGTGGCCAAATGTTTTGAATAGTAGCTTAACTTGTTGTTTTATTCAAACCGAGGCAAAGCTTCTCGTTGACTGGTCTCGTGTGTCTTCTCCCTTAGCGTAATGCCTTAGGGTTGATGATGTTTTGATTTCTCCGAGCCTTTATTACAAATGGTCCCGAATATGGTCCCGAATGAAGGTCTTGGGGAGAAATGTATCTCATGGATAAAATTCCATCTCATGAGAGTCTCACTTGGATTTTCGAAGAGGTGGGGAAAACCGAGTGGCACCCGAGCGAGGTCCGAGGTAACGATGAATAATTCCATCTCATGAGAGTCTCACTGGACTTCATGAGAGGTGGGGAAAACTCCCGAGTGGCTACCCGAGCGAGGTCCCGAGTGTAACGCCATTGAATAATTCCATCTCAGAGAGTCTCACTGGACTTTCATGAGAGGTGGGAAAACTCCGAGTGGCTACCCGAGCGAGGTCCCGAGTGTAACGCCATTGAATAATTCCATCTCATGAGAGTCTCACTTGGACTTTCATGAGAGGTGGGGAAAACTCCCGAGTGGCTACCCGAGCGAGGTCCCGAGTGTAACGCCATTGAATAATTCCATCTCAGAGAGTCTCACTTGGACTTTCATGAGAGGTGGGAAAACTCCCGAGTGGCTACCCGAGCGAGGTCCAGTGAACGCCATTGAATAATTCCATCTCATGAGAGTCTCACTTGGACTTTCATGAGAGGTGGGGAAAACCCCGAGTGGCTACCCGAGCGAGGTCCCGAGTGTAACGCCATTGAATAATTCCATCTCATGAGAGTCTCACTTGGACTTTCATGAGAGGTGGGGAAAACTCCCGAGTGGCTACCCGAGCGAGGTCCCGAGTGTAACGCCATTGAATAATTCCATCTCAGAGAGTCTCACTTGGACTTTCATGAGAGGTGGGGAAAACTCCCGAGTGGCTACCCGAGCGAGGTCCCGAGTGTAACGCATTGAATAATCATCTCAGAGAGTCTCACGGACTTCAGAGAGGTGGGAAAACCGAGTGGCTACCCGAGCGAGGTCCCGAGTGTAACGCATGAAAACCATCCAGAGAGTCCAGGACAGGGGGGGAGGGGGAAACCCGAGTGGTACCGAGCGAGGTCCCAGGAAGCAGAATAATTCCATCTAGAGAGTCTCACTTGGACTTTCATGAGAGGTGGGGAAAACTCCCGAGTGGCTACCCGAGCGAGGTCCCGAGTGTAACGCCATTGAATAATTCCATCTCATGAGAGTCTCACTTGGACTTTCATGAGAGGTGGGGAAAACTCCCGAGTGGCTACGGCAGGTAGGGAAAACCGAGAGCCACCGAGAGGTGGGAAAACCCAGGGCTAGAGGAGGTCCAGGAAGAGAAAACCACAGAGAGTCTCACTGGACTCAGAGAGGTGGGGAAAACCAGTGGCTACCCGAGCGAGGTCGAGGAAGATTGAATAACCACTAGAGAGTCTACTGGACTTCAGAGAGGTGGGGAAAACTCGGGGCAGAGGAGGGAGTGTAAGCAGAAAACCACCGAGAGTCACGACCGAGAGGTGGGAAAACCGGTGGCTGGGAGGGAGTGAGAGAACCAGGCGAGGAGGGGGAGGAGGAGGGAGGGGGAGAAAAGAAGAGATAGATGGACAATGAAGACGTGGATTTATTGAAAATCAAATGGTCTTTGACTTTACTGAAATGTTAATATTTGGATTAATTTATTGATAGAATTCGAAGGCAGGAAAAGTGATCAATTGTTGGTGGAAGTTTTAGCTGAGGCTGGTTGTTTGTTGAGAGATAAGGCCTTATGTGGGTGAGAGCTTGCCTTGGTTTCTTGGGTGAAGGAACTGGGAGCACTAAGTCACGACGATGTCTTATTTTAGAGTATTGAAGTATCAGACGGTTTGATATCTTTGATTGGATGACATGCGTATGATAGATCAAGATTACCTCAAGCCTTCTGTTTGCTTCTTCATTGAAGTGGATATCTCTTTGATCGAATACCCAGGAAAGTGCGTGGTAGGCTAGCGAAAAGGTGTTTCTCCGTAGGAGTTCTAGCCGTGGAGGATATGACCAAAGGACGCTTGGTAATTCTTCACCCATTTGGTTGACTTGTCTCCAAGCGCTTTTTTATTCCATCCAACAGCGTCCGATTGGTTATTTCAACTTGCCCATTGCTCGGGATACGCCACGGATGATGTTCTATGCTCAATGTGATATCTTTCACAAAAATTCTTGAAGCCGGCTCCGATAAATTGCCTTCCATTGTCGGTCACAAGGATCTTTGGGATTCCAAATCTGAAATGATTCTTTCTTGAAAGAACTTCTCCATTTGTTTCTCAGAATGGATGAGAGAGGTTGGCTTCCACCCACTTAGTGAAATAGTCGATTGCCACGACCAAATATTCTCTATTGTTGGCGGCCTTAGGGAGCTTTCCACCAGATCCATTCCCCACATGGCGAAGGGAATCGGACTGGAGACAGATGTAAGAGGGACAGCCGGAGTCTTCGGAATGGATGCATGAAGTTGACATTGCTTGCATTTTCTGACATATTCTACGGCATCTTTCTGAATAGTCGGCCAATAAAGGCCTTGGCGTATTATTTTATGGGCCAAAGCTCGGCCTCCCATATGCGCTCCGCATATTCCTTCGTGTACTTCGGCTAAGGCATATTGAGCTTGAGAAGGGCCAACACACTTTAGAAGAGGGTGTGACCGATCTTTTATAAAGTTGTTCTTCAATAATGGTGAACTTCGTTGCTTGATTTTTAACTCGCCTTAGCCTCCTTGACGTCTTCCGGAAGGATATCGTTCTTCAAATATGATATTATTGGGTTCATCCAACTAGGCTCTTCTTCAATATCCATCGCCTCGCCTCCGAATGCTAGGAATTTCTAAACTGCTCAATATAAACGGCTGAGCCTAAGGTCGAATATTTGGATAAAGCCAACTTGGATAACTCGTCTGCTACTTCATTTTCCTTTCTCGGAATTTGCTTTATCTCAAGATGATCGAAATAATGGCGACAATCATCAATTTTGGCTAAGTAATTTGCCATTCTTGTTTCCTTTGCCTCGTACACGCCACGAACTTGATTCACGATCAACTGAGTCGCCGGACTTCCAATCTCGGACTCTTAGGGCTCGGGCAAGTCTTAGTCCCGCTAGTAGGGCTTCATACTCGGCCTCATTATTAGAGGCTTTAAAGTTGAATCTTAAAGCATAATGAATAGTGAATCCATCCGGGCTGATAAGCATTAGTCCTGCTCCACTCCCCGAAGAGTTGCTCGAGCCGTCAACATGTAAAGTCCATAACTCGGACCGGGTGAATTTTTACTCCCGAACTAGGCATGCTATTCTCAAGAATGAAGTCGGCCAGAACTTGTCCCTTTATGGCTGGACGAGTTCTATACTCAATTTGATACTCGCTCAACTCAATAGCCCATGTGACCATTCTTCCGGCTAAGTCTGGTTTCTGTAGTATCTTCTTCAACGGGAAGTTGGTCAAGACTACAATTGGATGAGCTTGGAAGTATGGTCTGAGTTTCCGAGATGCGATTACAAGTGCTAAGGCTTGTTTATCCACATCCGGATATCGTGTCTCGGCGTCTATTAAAACATGACTTATGAAATAGATAGGGTTTTGTGAAGTACCTTCTTCTTTTACTAAGACCGCGCTATCGCCGCTGGAGAAATGGCTAAGTATGTGAATAATTGTTCTCCCGTGAAGGTCGGGCTAAGAGAGGTGGGGTCCCGAGCTTCTCCTTAATTTCTCGAACGCTTGCTGACATTCATCGGTCCATAAGGTATCCTTTGCCTTCCGAGCTCTTTAAGAGCTTTGAAGAAAGGAAGCATTTCTCACCCGATCGTGAGATAAATCTGTTTAAGGCTGCTACTCTTCCGGTTAGACATTGGATGTCTCTAACCGTCCTTGGCGACTCCATCTCGAGCAAGGCTTTGATTTTCTCCGGGTTTGCCTCAATTCCTCTTGGGATACCATAAACCCAAGGAATTTTCCGGAAGAAACTCCGAAAGCACATTTCTCCGGATTTAGCCTCATCTCGGTATGTTCTCAAAGTATCAAAAACTTCTTCAAGATCTTCCAGATGACTTCTTCGGACGATACTCTTTATGAGCATATCATCCACATATACTTCCATATTTCTTCCTATTTGGTCCTTGAAGACTTTGTTTACCATTCTCGATAAGTGGCCCCAGCGTTCTTCAACCCGAATGGCATTACTTTATAAAAGTAACTTCTCGATCCGTCATGAAGGCCGTGTCCTTCGTCCTTGGAATTCATCATAATTTGATTATATCCCGAATAAGCGTCCATGAAGCTCAATACTTCATGTCCCGCTGTAGCCGATCAAAAGGTCGATCCGAGGAAGTGGATAGCAATCCTTTGGGCATGCTTTATTCAAGTCCTGTAACTGACACATTCTCCATTTGCCGTTGGCTTTCTTCACCATGACTACATTCGCCAACCAAGTTGGGCATTCTATGGGTTTTATAAAACCCGATTGCTCTAGTTTCTCCACTTCGGTCCCGATGGCAGCATGTTTCTCGAGCGAAAAATTCCTTCTTTTTGGATCATTGGAATTGCATCGCCCTTATCCATAAGCTATGTCGCAATCTTCGATCTATTCCGGCATGTCTCGGCCGACCATGCGAATACATCTAGGTTGTTTTGGAGAAACTCGGTGAGCTCTTCCTTGAATTCCGAGGCTGTTCGGACCCGATCATAGTCCCTCTCTCGGGAAGATCCGATGAAGTTGAATTCGCCAAGCTTTCAACGTTCGGCCTCCGCATAGCTTCTTCATCCCGGTCATCCCGAATTTCAATACTCATTGATTGCCCGATCTCTCGGCTTTTTGACTTTCTTAAGATAATTCACATAACATTGTCCGGAGAGTCGCGATCGAAGAGCACCCCCGACTCCCGCTGTGGTTGGAAACTTCAACTTCATATGTGTTGGAGAAACCACCGCCCCAAGGCGTAAGAGTTGGCCTCCCGAGTAAAACGTTGTAAGCTGAAAGGTCCCGAACCACCATGAATGTTGCTGGACGACCGCATCCCGAGGGGAGGTCCCGATCCTTAGATCCAATTGGATAGTCCCTTCGGATATGGCGGACGACCCGCGAACCCATATAAGTGAGTCCCGCATGGAGTCATCATCTCGCCCTCAAACTTCAATTTCTTAAATGCTTCATAAGATAGTAAGTCGGCGGAAGATCCCGTGTCCACAAGAACCGGTGAACTTCTCGGTTTGCCAATTTCACTTTGATAACTATAGCATCGTCGTGAGGAGAAGTGACGCCCTTGAGATCTTCGTCGGTGAAGGTTATTGGATCCGGGCATAAGTCATTTCTTCGTTTTCTTGGCAATTGCATCGATCCAACGAACCGTGCCTTTTGCTCGCCTTCTTAATGGATTCTTCCGTCGGATTTCCCAAAACGATGTAAATGGGGGAAAACTCCCGAGTGTCGGGTTTCTCGGGATTTTATCGCCCTCTCGGGACTTTTGGATCCGAGTCTTTTAGTTGATCTAGGTGGGGACTTCTCTCGATCTTGTCGCTTCTTCGAAGATATTTTCAAGTTGCCCTCCGGATGAGCTCTCGATCTCGATCTTTAGATTTCTGCACCATCCGTATGGTGACCGTAGTCTTTGTGGAAACGGCAATACTTAGTCATATTCCTATCTTCGGGTCGGGCTCTTATCTTGCCCGGCCACTTCAAGTTGTCGTTATTTCGATCCGAATAGAATTCGACCTCTTAGTATTAAGAGGTGTAAAGTCTCCATTAGCGAGTCTTTCTTTCCAAACTCCCTTTTGTCATCTCTTGCCCGAGCATTTGAATTTTGACCTCTTCTCCATAATTCTCTTTTCCTCACGCCTCTCGTAGACTCTTCCCGGCTCGATAACTCCAACCGTTGCTTGTTTTTGGCATTTCTTGAGAAGTGCTCCATAAGTCCTCGGCTTGTCTTGGAGTAATACCTCGAGCAAACGTCTTTGGGTTATTCCACCCATAGCGCATTGTACGCCACCGTATCATCCAATTCTTCAACTCAATAGCCACTTTATCGAATCGAGAAGAAAGTCCCGAACGGACTCATTTGGTTTTGCCCGATGGCAAAAAGGCTATCTCTGCTTCTTACTCCCGATGCAACCGGAATCGGGCAATAAATTTCTCCCGAGTTCTCGAAAGTTTTGGATGGATCTTGGCGGTAGGCTAGAAAACCATTTTATCGCCGGGCCTTTGAGAGATGCCGGGAAAGTTCGGCATAATAGCTCATCTTCTCGGCCAATAACAGCCATGACCGATTTAAAATAACTAATATGTTCTCGAGGATTGGACTTACCTTCAAAGGGAGTGAATGTCGGCATGATAAAGTTCGGTGGAAGAGGTGCTCTCATGACTTCTTTCGAGAAGGGTTCTCTATCAACCACATCATAGTCGTCATCGAGGTCCCGATCATCAAGCCGTCTCTCCATGGCATCTAATCTTCTCCCGAGACCATGCGCCTCTTGACGCTCTTGCGGAGACCGAACACTTCCGAGATCGAATATTGGGAAGTTGGTCCATGAGAAGATCCATATTGACTAACCGACCCTCTCGGGTTATTAGATCTAGAATGGCCTCTTCCGTGGCTTTCTCCTTCTTGCTCCCGAACTCCTTCATTTCTGCGCCCTTTTCTAGGTAAATCTTGAGTTTGTCTAAGCCCACCAAACGGTGGAACACACTTCCCTCGACCGATCCTCTCGGGGACGTGGCTCTTCAATATGCACTCCTTGAGATCTTTCTCCAACTCGTTCGGCTGGCCTTCTTGGTATCCGGGATTTCTCCTTTCTTCATTCGCCGGACGTTGCCTATCCCGAGTCCGACGGACGGCTTCACGCCTCGTCCCTCTTGGGAATTTCTGGGGGTCCGGATGGTACCCCGATCTGATGGACTAAGCCTCGAACAACTCCTTGGAGTTCCAACATTTGTTGTTGGACTTCTCTTTGCATATTCTGCAAATCGGCCACTGTCGCTGGAATAGGAGGTTGACTCGAACCGCCTTCTCCAAATGGAGTTGGAATAGTTAACGGGGATTCTCCGGAACTCCTTCTGACCTTCCTCTCGGAATAGGAATTTGTCGATCTAGAGAAGGGAGAGTTTGTTCTTCAACACGTCCGTTTCTGTCTCCCTTTCTCTCGCTCGAGTGAGAATTTGAGAACTTGCCACCCGAGGTGTGGTACGTCTCGTCATGACTTTTTGTGACGTTTCCCACGACGGTGCCAAATTGTTGCGTATAGAACTTCTTCGAGAGCCGGATATTGAGATGACCACCTTAAGAGCTCTCCAACCAAGTTGGAATAACTGAGATGCCTGCACACACAAAGAAAGCAAGAACGGTCCGGCCTAGTTTTGGCCGGGGAACCCCCTCCGACGCTCAAATCAGCCTAGGTAACAATAATGGTTCTTGAGAGAGTTCTCAAGAACGTAATGAGTAAGTACTCAGATGAAAGTTCTCGTTACCTTTCTCCATGTTGGAGGTAGGTTTATATAGAAGTTACCTGGAGGCGGCGATTCCTTAGATTCCGGATCGATAGTTGAGGAGTGAGTGGAGTAGTGGAATAACGGCTCCTTCTTTGTCGCACCTGATAACGCCGTTATGTTGACTCACCTCCCCAATTCTCGGAATAGATATGCTGAGTGTTTATGCGTAACTAACTCTTCTTGACTTAGTCAAGAGAGTCTTCTGAGAAATGCTAGAGTTGGATATTTTTCCCAAGTGTGGCACTTCTCCAACGAATAAATGAACCTGCCCAAGGGGGAGGTGTCTCTCCCGAATGAGGCCCTCGGGACCTTCTTCAGGGATGAGGTGAGCCATCCCACATGGGAGGTGTCTCTCCCGAATGAGGCCCTCGGGACCTTCTTCAAGGAAGAAATCAGATAACTAAGAGAGGTGCATTTGTCCCGAGTGAGGCACTCGGGACCCTTTATGAGGGAAGAGATGCACCACGGGGGGGGGGGGGCTGGGGGGGGGGGGGGGGGGGCGGGGGGGGGGGGGGGGGGGGATATCCACCCAAAAAAGGAAAGGGGGGGTTGTCGGAAAGAGATTAGGAAATCGGATCCACTGATCTCCAACTCTTCAAGTGAAGTAAGCTTGGCAATGCCCCTCGGAAGACCCCTTAATTTTGGAAATGCAAAAATACTGAGTTTCCGCAGCCATCTCCAGTGTTGCATCTCTTCTGATAAGAACACGAGCATAGGACAGTCACCGATTCTGAAGTGTCGAAGAGATTTGAGCTGTCCAACGCCCTTCGCCAATTCCTTTAGATTTCGGGAACTTTCTATCTGCAAGTCCTGAAGCAATGAAAGGTTTTCAAAGCTACCTTCCATTAAAACCATTGGATTCACACAATTTTCTATGTGTAGTGTCTCCAGTGATTGCAGGAGCGACATCACATTCTCAGGTGAAAGTATAAGATTGTTGCAACTTTCAATCCGCAGATTGGCAAGCTTAGGATGATTATCAAGATCTTCCACTCGTGAAGACCCAACAACCTGTAATTGGTGCTCTTCTTGATGATGATTTGCAGCCATGTTCTCTCCAACAAGGGATTTCAGCTTATCACATCCATTGAGTTCCAAGTGCTCCAACTTCATGAGACCCTTGATTCCTGCATACTCCAGATTTTCACTATGTGAAATCTGTAGTTGTCGAAGAGATCTCAAGCCTGTCATGTCTAAAGACTTCACATGGTGACATGAGTAAATAACAAGTTCCCGTAAATTTGAGAGATGATGATGGTGAAGCGAACTTGTCATGGTTACATTGGTAGTATCATTGAACCATGTAGGGAACTTGGTTCCACCAAAATAAAGTATCGTCAAAAGTGAAAGATTTTGGTGAGGTTGGAGCTCCTCCAATAAAATGTCTTGCTGTTTCTTGCTATTCTCATCAACTGCTGATTCAAGTTCCCATTCTAATGTCAACTCCTGGAGTTTACTTTTCTCATTCAATTTTGCTGCTTTAGCAGCTTCGCCATTTTTCACATTGTTGATGCCAATCAAACTCAAACTTCCACCAAGTTGTTGTAGGCATCCCAGTTCTTCAATACCAGCAGCAGCAGCTTTTTCTTTAGTAACATTATTGTTGCCACCCACTTTGAACAAAGTTAAAGTTCGAAGGTTGCTCAGTCACCTTAAACCTCTTGGAATGTCGAGTACACTTCTTTCAATTTCCAGATACCTCAGGTTGCTCAGTTTCTTCATTCCTTTAGGCAATCTTTGAAGAAGTCTACAGTTTAACAGCTTGAGAGTCTGCAAATGGTAGAGTTTGCAGAGGGAGTCAGGCAATGCTTTGAACTGACCATGAGAAAGATCAAGATACCTCAAGTGCTTTAACCCATCTCCATTTAAAAATGACACCTCATGTTCGCTGACATGTGTAAGTTCTAGCACACGCAAGTTCCCAAACCAACAAGGCTTTACTGACCACAACCGATATTGATTATCAGAGGAACAAAGATGTGTCCTATATGAAAATGATAATTTTTGCTTTGCAAAACTATGTAAATCATTGGGAGAATTAGGCATGATGAACCGGTCGGATTCCCTTTCCAGCTTGCACTCTAATGGCTCACCATTATCATCCACTTTGACAACTTCAAGGAATGATCTGAGCACCAATGATTTAAAATATGCATTACCAATATCCTCCTCATCTTCTCCTCCTCCTCATCTTCTCCTCCTCCTCCAGTACCATTATTTCTGGATATGGAGGAAGATGCTTCTGCTTCTTCCAGCAAACTTTCAGCCATCCACAGCTGAATCAATTTCTTCTTCTCAATTATAGAATCCCCAGAAAATATTGAATAACAATACGAAAAGCATCTTCTTAAGGGTGGCTCCATGTCATTGTAACAAAACTTCAGTGTGGAATACTCTATATCGGTACTTTGACTCCACAGTGCACTCACAGTGTGGAGGACATCCATCCACTCTTGTACACTTGTCTTGAAGTGCATCATGGAACCCAAGGTTCTTAGTGCAAAAGGATTATCTCCACATCTCTTAACAAGTTCCCTTCCTATATGGACTAGTTCCTCACTCACCTCTCCACCTCCTCTTCTCCCAAATGCTTCTACCCTGAACAACTCCCATTCTCCTACAGGAACATATGTAGCAATTGTCCCTGTTATTGACGAAAATTTTTTAAATGGTGTGGTTACAATAATCTTGCTCCCTTTGGAGCCGACTCTTAACAAAGTTGTAACATTATCCCATATTTCCTTGCTTACACCCCCTCCCCATACCATCCAATACAAGTAAAAACCGTTTGCCAATCAAAGCCTCTTCCAACATAGACAGTAAATTGTCCCAAGTTGTTGAATTATCAACAGTACTTCCATGTGATTTTTCAATTATTTCTCTTACCATCCATTTCACATCCAAAGAACGAAACACATCAACCCAAATTCTCAAATCAAAATGTGACCTTATTGATTTGTGATTGAAGATCAGCCTCTCTATGCCTATCTTGACACTTACCGGTGCTCCAACTATGACACAGAGCATTTCTTCATTGTTTGGATCAACTTCTCAACAATATTCAAAGTGTCCATTTTTCTGCTTTTAACTACTTGCTTGTCTTCCACATCCCCTGTATATACTGCAGAAGCATGGTCTGTTTCACCTGCAGTTAGTGATAAGCCTAAGCCTGAGCCTGAGCATATGTCATGCTTCTCGAAGGATTTCATTTGTTCTTTCACAACATCTATCTCATGTTGGAATTCCTTGATTTTGAGGGTCATTTTGCAACGGAGCAAAAGTGGGTAATGGAGTGACAAGGGCTTGATGCTAACCTTTTTGGTTGTCATGCAATAATCTGGGATCTCCTCTTTCTCCTTCTCCTCCTCCTGACGAATTTTTATGGCCTCATAAGAGAACTCGTCTACCACCTCATCAGCTTGAACACATAAGTCTTTAATCTTGTCAAACAACAACCATGCTGCTCCACCTCTTTCATTCTGCAAATGCCACCATTCTAGATCCATGTGTATAGCTTTGATCTCTCTTACAATTCCCAGAAGTTTCTCGTACTGGTCCCGATCACCGCCTTGTCATTCCAGAACGGTAGAGACCAACTCCTTACCAACTGCATGATAATTCGTCATTGCCTTTTTTCCTGTGTAAACAAGAGGAGCAGAAATTCATTAGAAACCCAGGAAAAGAAAAGCTAAATTGCCAAAGTAATCCAAAGTGTTAAGAGATCATCAACTCTTTACCAGCTACACAATAATCTCTCAGTGCCATCATCTTTCCTGGGTAAACAAAGAACCAGAAATTCAGAGCATAAACTGTAACGCTCTCCCAGACCAGACCATGAATGCATACATTTCAAACATTCCTTGCAGCGACAGAAAGAAAAGAATGAAGTTAATTAAGCAATGGCAAGCACTTGTTGAAGCTTTATCCTAAGAAAATGATTAAAGTAGACTATACAGCTAGAGATGCCTTGCCATTATTATTTGTCCATGTAGTTAAAAGAAGAAAATTAAATACGAATTAACTTGATTTTGCTACTCAAACATGTAAAGATATGGTGGGGTAAATCAAGCACTCATTTCATCAAGAAAATAATAAAATGTACTTCTTTTGGGAGCAATCCTTCCACCAAAGAAAGAAAAAGAAACAAAGTATGCTAGGCGGGTGCGTCATGGTGCCACTATTGAGATTGCATCCTGTGTCTTTGATCAAACTGGATCGTTTAATATGCAAGTGGATATTCATACACTAAAGTAAAAACAACCAAACCTAACCTGAGTTCCATCGAACAAACCAAACCAGATGATTGAAACCCATCTATTCTTCTTCTTCTTCATCATCATCCAACTATCCCTTCTTTTATCTGCAACTAGGGTATATTTCAGTTAAAAGATTAGAATGAACGCGGTAGAAAAAGCTTACACGATCAAACCCAGTGAAGGGGTGAGCAAACAATTCCAAATGATACCAAACACTAGCTATATCCAACGAAAACCAAGATTGATTCTTACCAGATAAAAGCTTAGCAAATTCCAAACCATTGAGAACAAAACCGATACTCGCAAACCCTGCTGCTGCAAATGTCTTTGTGTAACCGCAACATATAGCTATATCAGTAAGGGAAACTGTAAGGGAAGTTACAGTTTCGTCTTCTCTGCCAAGTGCTCACAGACAAGGTTTAAAGTATACACGATACTATACGATATTAGCCGATATGTATCCATATTTGTCCCAACCGGATACGATACATCTCAATACTCTCTCCATTATATTACACTAAAATACATTAGTCATAACGATACAATTACGTCTCTTAAAATCTCCTTACCGAAATACTTTAAAATTTCCTCTCTTAAAATCTCTTTACCGATACGATACTTTAAACTTTACTCAGAGATTCCTTGCACATATCTTCCATCACAATTAATAATTTGCTCAAGTCGAACATCATGGAAATGGATAACATGAAGACACCCTGGAGGAAGTTTGGAGGCTTGAATTGAGTTGCAGAATTCCAGCTAGGGCGACTTACAACTGTTACAACCTATTAGCATTTTCCTCATTGGAGTTGTTAATTGGACGATTCTTGCTTTAGGATTCGAACCATTTTTACACTAGGTTGTGGAATCACCTCGATTCCGAGTCAATATAGAACCAAATGGTTTTTTTTATTTTTTATTTTTTTTGTTGGCCCTAGAATCTGATTCCAGGGAATTAAGGAACCAAACACAGGCCTAAGAATTTTGCCGTGTCCACCGCTAAGATAAGTAGTAACCTAACACGGATTCAGGTCAGCTATTTCTTCTTGATAAGTGCCATTGGCGTGGGAGCGCATCTATCTAACTCACTTTTTTTTTTTGGTAAAGATATCAAAATCACTTGTATGACATCGCCCGCACAAATGCACAATCATAACCGGCAATTTCTGACCCCTTCCAGTCTCAATGATTCGTCTAACTTAGTGGTGCCTAGGGTAGTAACTTTGGATAGACACACTGGAATAAAAAACAAAAAAATTAAAAAAAAAAAAGGTCACAACAATTTTGTAATCTAGTAAATTACAAATAAATTGGCCCTCCTTTTTCAAAGTTCTGTACACCTAACGGTCGCCAAATGTTGGTGGTTGGGTCGAGGAACGGTGGCCAGTGGTGGTTGGGTCTACGAAACGAGAAAAGCAAGATGCACACCCTGTCCCTAGAATCCTCATCTCTTTCTCTTTCTCTTCTTCTTCTTCATCATCCTCAGACAACATCCACACAAGTACCCAAAATGCTCTCTGCAACTCCATGTCTATATTCGTCTGATCAATTGTCTTCGTCAGTCTCATTCATCTGTCAAATAGGACCATCACCAACAACCTCTGATGGGATTACGAGAAATTCCCGCCTTTTTTGGTTTAAATAGCCACCATTATCTTACAGCTTCAAACCCTTTTCGTGAAAATCTTGTTAACAGAGATGAACCTAACAGCGTCCACTTGAACGGCTTCACTTCTTCTATTGTTGCCTTCTTGGGTCGGCTTGTGTCCAAAAGTAAGCATTGAGAATCGTATGCTATTCTTATGTTACTTTTCTTTCCCAGTAGTTTCTGTGTCTGATTTGTGGTTCTGTTCTGTTTCCAAATTGCATAGAGAAGCCCGATGGTAGTAGAAGGACTGAAGAGGAGGATAAAGTATACAACTGGTTATATGCCTTGGCCCGGACGGAGAAGAGCTTAGCTTTTGAGTATGTTCATGCCACGGAAAGAGGTAATTAATAGAATTTAGATTACTTTTCTTTAAACTACTTTTTATCAGACATAAACCTTGAATAAATTTGATTGTTTGAAGTAGGTGTTTATTAAGTTTGGATTGTAAAAATTATTATGGGAAAAACACCAAGTGTTTGTTGAAATGTGATATAGCAAATTTTGGGTTTATACTAATACATGCTAAACAGTGCATATTATTGGTTGATCTGCAGTGATTGCATAGGTGAAAATCTTTAGCCTCATAATGTGTTCAGAGAAACTTTCTAGTGAGAGGAGTTGAATAAATATTAAATGAACTCTAATAAAAGTAAGTAGTAGAAACTAAATTTATATTTTCCAGTCAAATTAGTCAACTAAACATTCTTTTGGATCACCGACTTATAGACCCAATATAAATTGTATTTCAGTAAGCTTTTTCTACTAAAATTGTATAGAGCTAAACCACTAGCTGAGGAAGTCTCTCTAGATGCCATCCATTTTAGGGGCACAATAGCATGCTGGGTGGTGTTCTCTTTAGATGGCAGCTTTATGGTTTGATGCTTTTTATCTGCCTGACATTCCATACCATACGTCACTGCCAGTCACAAGACTGTCCTATAAAATTTTCTTTTCAGTTTTGAAGGAATTTGTTGACTGCACCACACAGTGTGCACCTCTTCACTTCACCCATCCTCTTTTAGTTTTCTGTGACACACCACCCTTTTTAATGATTGGTCAAGATACACCAACAATCACTTCACGGGATTTCATCAAGTTTCACAAACTCATTATCTGTCTTAGCATGACCAGAGTTATACACTGTATACTCTGTCTTCATTCTACTTAAAACGAGAACTTTTGAGTCCAAGGTTGATCCACACAACTCCAAGTTGCAATAATTTCTGCTTTTGTTTCATCCACCAAAACAATAGTATCAACAAAAAGCATGCACCAAGGAACCTCTAGTTGAATCATCACGATGAACACAAAGAAATAAGGACTTAATATTGATCATTGGTGGAATCCAGCTGTAATTGGGAATCCACTACTTTAGCCTCCCACAATTCGTACACTTGTCACTTTACTATCATGCATACCTTTAGTGATACTAGCACTATTTCCCTCAAAAGTCACTTGGCAATGTTGTTCAACTTAGTCCATAGGATAAGAGGAACTACAAGCCATCACAGTAGTCAAGCTATGTGACGTAGGTCACCAGACCTAACCCAAGAGGAATCTCAGAGCCAGAAGGAAGTTCTATGCCTACTGCACAGCAGCCTAGTTTGCTGCTCAGCAGCATAAGAGGCACAGTTCGATATCAGCTAGTTTTAGCTGTCCTACTCAAGTCTAGCTGGGAATATTTCTAATTAGGAGTTTATTAGTAGTCATATTCTGTTTTATAATTATTATTTGAGTCAATGTAAGTTGATATAAGAGTCTTTTTAAGTTAGCAGTAGAAGTCCTTTTTGAATTTTAATTGGATTTAGAGTACTATTAAGAGTCATCCTTAAGGCTATAAATAGATGGTCTATGCTTGTAACAAAACTCAGATTTGAGAAGATTATTAATAAAGAGTTTGTTGCAGCCTAAGATCAAGGTGTCGAGCAAGCAGTCTAGGGTTTCGAATGGAGTGTTTCTCCTTGGGCAGAGCTTGTGGTCTGTCTGCATCACACCATCAGCCCCTTACATGACTTACGGGTTAATAACAAGTCAGCTTTTACTCCATTCACCTTGCCCTAAGTAAAACTGCTGTTTCTACAACCTCTACCCCCATTTGGCCCCTCCCTTCTTCTCCATGCCCATAGAATTCATATCTCTCAAACCCTCATTTAGGATTCACCCTCCTTGTAACCTCCCCAACCACCAATACTTGATCCCAGCCTCAGCCATGTTCACTACCTTAGAACCCTAAAATATGAGGTCCCTTTACCTAACTTCTTTATACTTGGAACTTCTTTTCTTTTGTGGCTGCAAATGCAAAGGTTCCTTAGGAATTGCAGTTGTTGAACTTTTGAGAAGCTACCAGACCACTGTTCGTAAGACAAGGATTACCGGTTGTTTTCCGTAGAGAGGACTACTTGCTTTTTCAGCATAGTCTGTTTCTTTCTTTCTTTTTTTCCAACAAGCCTGCATCTTAAACCATATGAATTGCTTTTTGCCTTTTAATTAATAAAAAAATCCTTCTGGTATTCCCTGTATGCTTTTCCAAACCTTATGACTATTATAACAACTAGAAAGGGAAGACTATGCAACTAATAACTATAGTTATGTAACTAACTCAGGTCAGATGTTACCAAGATATGGTAGCTAAAATTTTCAACAATTTCCATATAGAGCCCATTGCTGAAAAGGTTGTAATTTATTTTTATTTTTTGGATGAATAAATAAATTCATTAACCAAAGGAGAGATGTTGGAAGGGGGGGGGGGAGGATGGAAATTACAAGAGTGAACCGAAAGAGCAAACCCAGCCAAAAGGAAAGGAACACTAAATCAGCAGAAGAATCAACCCTCACATGGAAAAAGACCTGACAACAACAGGGTCAGGAGTATACAAACTTTTTCATGTTGGTTACACCATAATTGTTATACTCATTATAGAAGTTTTAATCTTAGCTGAAAATTCATTATAAAAGTTTTAATTATGTTACTGTTGTGGTTATGCGTTATCTTTTTCCTCTAAATTTTGCATCAAATATGAAAGGCCAAACATTAGTTTCTTAAATCAACAATATACTATCAGACACTTCCAGGTGGCTCCATCCTTCTTATTTATGAGAAACTAAAGCTCTTTTTAATGTAACCATTGTAGTTTCCTGGTCCTCCATTCAAAATTTCAGACCAAGCTGATTTTTAATTCATCACTCAGATTTCTCCCTCCGGACTCTATTTCAGATAGTACTGCAACTTATTTTGTTGTTGGTTGCAAGACAGCAAAGGCCGTATCATATTAATGGAGCCATTATTTTGATTATTTGGCTTGTAATATACTATATCAAGATGTTTCCATGTCTGTTACTGTACCACAACTATGGATACTTTAGTGAGGTCAACTAAGTCCCAATAATTCACTGTCAAGCACTGGACATGGTTATGCTATCCACATATTTTTACTAATTAAGTCTTCAAGTTTCAAAAGTATTGAAGCCCTTCTTTTATTTTATTATTTAGAAGGTATCTGAATTGTAGAAGTATTACAATCTGTTTTGCAATGTTCTAGTATTCTGAGGAAGGCATCTCCAATCTTTTCTTGAGATTATATTTCTTATAATTTTATCCTTCTTAAGCTTTGATTTTCCACCTACAGGTTTGAGCTTCAAGGAAGCTGATAGGAGACTGAAGGAAAGTGGTCCAAATGTTCCTCTTGATTATACTTTCCCAAGATGGTGGCAGCTTCTGTGGAGTGCCTTTTTTCATCCTTTCAATATTATTCTGGTTGTCTTGTCAGTCCTCTCATTCATATCAAGTGATTACACCAATGGGTGCATTATGCTCATATTGGTTTTCATCAGCGTATCACTAAGATTTTTCCAGGTAATTGTTTATTTTTCTTATGGGTATCACAAACTCCTGTTCATCATCTCCTTGTGTAATTCCTCACTGAAGTCAGTATGGGTTTCAGAGCTTCTTCTTTTTTATTTTTTCCTTTATTCCCCAAAAAGAACTACAGCTGAAATCTTCCAGACTTAAGTCAACCTGATGTATGGTCATAAATGCCACATATAACTTTATTTGGTGGTCAATGAAAAATGTCAACTATTACCTGGAAAAAATGAAAATATGACAACTGGTCCAGGGAAAACAAGATAGAATGATTAAGAATCTTCTAAAAGGGTGATATTCTCTCCTAGAATCTCTCTTTGTTGGAAGTGTTGGATCGTGGTGTAAAGTAAGTGCTCAAATGACTACCAATACCACCCATATGGATTTTATTGGTTTTGTATGTCCCTTTCAGGAATTCAGTAGTTCAAAAGCAGCCATGAAGCTTTCGGAATTCTTAAAATACCCAGTAAAAGTCCAAAGATGTGCAGGTCGAGTTATTCAGACTGAATTGATAGTTCAAATAGACCAAAGAGATATTGTTCCTGGTGACATTGTCATCGTTGGACCAGGTGATCTCTTCCCTGGGGATGTGAGGCTTCTAACTTCAAAAGACTTGGTTGTAAGGTATGGTGGCCAGCAGAGCATTTCTTTCTTTGTGCATGAAGATTACATGATTTTGTCATGCTACATTGCCATTTTCTCAACAGTCAAACATAGAAGGCATGACCACCATCCTGCTTGTTGAACAGTCAGTCCTCATTAACAGGCGAGTCTTGGACAATGGAGAAAATAGCAGACATTAAAGAAGATGAGACAACTCCTTTGCTAGAATTAAGAAATATTTGCTTCATGGTATGCAATTTCTTTCAATGTTTCATCAAGTAACAGGATAGAGATTTGGATACTACCAACATACAGGTCCCAGTTTTGATTATATGAAAGAAATATATAATTATTTAATTTATGATGTACTGTTTCTGGTGCTTTTAGAACAGGAATGCCTCTATAAAACTTGAGGTTGAACTATCACATGTTCAACTTCAAATAATAAAAGTTTCAGTCATTGAAAACTTCAAGAAATATTCTTCAGTCATGGCATTACAAACTAGGTTGATTTGAGCTCTTGAATTTTGCCCACAGTTATTTTCATTGAACTTGAGTTGGGCTAATGAACTTGTTGAAGTTCATGCTATGCTTGGCTCTTTGTGGACTCAATCCTCTGACTCTCAGACTTAGCTTCACTTGTCCAACTTTAAGTTTTTGTAATACTGGGATTATATGAGCCCAAAAACCTGCCATTTAAGCCTTTGTAATTCTGAGATTATATGAGCCCAAAAACCTGCCATACACATTCCCCAAAAGTCCAACAACCAAAATGAATTAGGTTGAAATGGAAAATTGGCAACATAACTTGCAATTCTAACTAACATAACCATCTTCACTTTACCATTACAATATTTTCCAAATGAACTTTTACAGAAAAGAAATATGACTTGATAATTTGCAGAAGAACAGCCCAGTGCGTGAACCTCCTCTTACAACTGCAGGGTCTGGAAGGTCAAATGTACACAGCCTTAAACCTTCTCTGCAGAAGAGGTTGTTTCTGAGTACTGAACTCATGACCAAACAAGTTGCGATAGTACGACTCAACTGTCACACCTGGGCCAGCTCACATGAAAAAAGATAGACCAGATTAGAAATAAGTTCAAAGATATTTGACATTGTACTAGCCTGGAAGGTAAAAAAGATCAAATAAACTCGGGAGAGTGCACTGTTGAATAGATACTCAGGAAATCAATTAGAAGCTTGTGAAGAAATTCTTGAGAGATATTCAACAAGGACAAGCCTCTTGCTTAAAGTAAATTTCACATTTACTTCACCCCCTGATTTTCATATCATCTTCTAATGCTTTTAGTGTCTCAATGTAACCCACTCCCATCTGGTAAAATAAACTCATTGAGCTCACAGGAAGTATTCATTGACATCTCACTCGCTTCCTATGATCCAGACTTCTCCAGGGCCAATGCTTCTCACATTCATCATGCGTCCATCGGGGTCTGTTGCTCCCATCCCTGAGCCTGTTACTACTTAATATTGTTGAAATGTTGCATATAGTACCACACAAATGATGTGGGGCATGTAGCAGTTTATGCAATTCTAGGAGTCACCTGTCTCCTGTATGATCAAAAATCATGTTATTCCTCAACATGATGATCATCTATTAAAGAAAAATGGATGCCATGTGGATAAAGGTTACACTTACCTCTAAAACTATCTTGGAAATGGAAGAATTTTGTCCCTTGAAAGTCAATTTTCTAAGGAATTCGAAGAAATGTTCAAACAGAATCTAGTGCCAAACTATAAAAGGAATACATGTGAACTTCGCTGCATTCTGATGTTTGGGTTTGTATCTCTGTTTTGTTTGTTGTAGACCTAGAACCCACTGTACCCTTTTTTTTTTCTCTCCCCCCCCCTTCTGTTTTCTGGAAGGATTTTGTCCCTTGAAAGTCAATTTTCAAAGGAATTCGAAGAAATGTTCAAACAGAATCTAGTGCCAAACCATAAAAGGAATACATGTGAACTTTGCTGCATTCTGATGTTTGGGTTTTTATCTCTGTTTTGTTTGTTGTAGACCTAGAACCCACTGTACCCTTTTTTTTTCCCCCCCCCCCCCCCCCCACCCCCTTCTGTTTTCTGGAAGGATTTTGAGCCTACTGTACCATGAGGAAGTGTTAAACTCTTGACATTTTTTTTTCTCTAACCTCTCAGGTGAATCCTATCACATTAAAAATAACCAGCTTCATAACAAGCAACTAGGTTTTGTTTTCAGAACTATGGGATCACCTATTTACTTCTTACATCTGCCCCACGTATATGATATTCATTTTGTACTTCTGCATCTCTTTCTCTACTTGGTACTTTTTTACTAGCTGGGTTTGGTTGAATAATGCAGGGAACAAGTGTAGTATCAGGTTCTGGGACAGGTCTAGTCGTTTCCACTGGATCAAAAACGTATGTAAGCACCGTATTTTCAACAATAGGAAAACGGAAGCCTCCAGATGCATTTGAGGAAGGAGTTCGGCGGATATCTTATGTGCTTATTGGTGTTATGCTTATCATAGTGACTATCATAATCCTTTCGAATTATTTTGCATCTCATAACTTGAGCGAGAGTTTGTTATTTGGGATCTCGGTTGCTTCGGCACTGACTCCACAGATGCTTCCCCTTATTGTAAACACAAATCTTGCAAAAGGAGCACTTGCTATGGCCAGAGACAGATGCATTGTCAAAAGTCTGGCAGCCATTCAGAATATGGGAGTAATGTAAGTTCAGGGACCTTCATGATTGTCATACACCTCTATATTTCACAAGTCATATTCCCTGATTAAGAATGATGTTTTCAATATCATGAGAAGTTATTTTTTCCTCATTAGTAGAGATGGCTGTTAGAGAAATGAGTCACTGAAAATGATAAACAACCTCTAAAGAAATAGAACTGAGCAAAACGTATTGAAAGGAAAACAAAACCACTGCTGTTGCACTCTGTTTTCTGCTTTGTTTCTTCAATGGAAAATACTGAACGCAACATACAATAACATAGGCCACACTTGAACGGTTAGATTGCCTGACTCTTTTAAAAAAAACTCTCCTAAACGTAAGGAATACACGTATCCCTCAATTGACTAACAAACCCACCTAAAAACAAGGAGCACACCTGCTATAACTAACTAACAAATTAAGAAGCATATATGCTGTAACTAACTAACAAACTAATGTAAAATACCTGACCCCATTCCTAAAGATCGTGCCCAATTTTGCAATCACTTTCAATACTCCCCCTTGATTCATAATTGGAAACGCCAAGCCTGCTCCTAAGATGACAGTGCCTCATTGCTGACAAGGACTTGGTGAATATGTCTGCTAGCTGCTCAGCAGTGCTGCAATACTCCAACTGAATCTCTCCTATGCTAACCAATTCACGAACATAATGATGTTTAATCTCAATATGCTTACTCCTACTATGCTGAACAGGATTTTTTGCTAGAGCCACTGCTGACATGCTGTCACAATAAATTACAGTTGCTTCCTTCTGTGATTTTCCCAAATCATTCAACAGCTTCTTGATCCACATTGCCTGGCATGCTGCTGAAGCCAGTGCCACATATTCTGCCTCGCAAGAAGACAATGCAACACACTTCTGTTTCTTAGAGCTCCAGGTCACCACCCCTGATCCAAGCTCAAAACAATTGCCTGATGTACTCTTCCTATCATCCAAAGACCCTGCCCAATCACTGTCTGAGAAACCCATCATTCTAAGATCTTCCTTTTGTGCATACCAAATGCCATAATCTGTTGACCCAGCTAAATATCTTAGAATTCTTTTGATTGCTCCAAAATGTTGTTTGCTAGGCCTATGCACGTATCTTGACACCATTCCCACTGAATGAGCAAGATCAAGCCTACTATGAGTGAGATACATCAGTGCACCTACAAGACTTTTGAACTGTTTGCCATCTGCGTAGCCAGTTCCATCATTATCTTTCAGCTTTTCATTCATGTTCATTGGAGTGGCAGCCACCCTGCACTTGGTCATTCCAGTTCTTTTGAGTAATTCCTCTGCATATTTCTTTTGTGAAAGAAATATTCCATCTTTTGTCTGCCTTACTTCCAATCCCAGAAAGTAATTAAGCTTCCCAAGATCTGACATCTCAAACTCCATCATCATTTTCTGCTTAAAATTTGATATAAGAGAATAATTAGATCCCATGTAAATCATATCATCTACATATAAACAAACCTCAATGCATTCCTTTGCTGCAGTGTACTTTACATACAATGTAGGCTCATTTTCACTTCTGACAAACCCACATTGTATAAAGTATGCATCTATCTTCATATACCAGGCTCTTGGGGCCTGCTCTAGCCCATACAAGGCCTTCCTCAGCTTGTAGACTTTGCTTCCATTAAGTCCCCATTCAATAAGGCAGATTTTGCATCAAATTGAAAGACCTCTCATCTCATTTGAGCAGCAACTGAGAGAACAATTCTAATAGTCTCAAACCTTGCCATTGGAGAGAATGTTTCATCCACATCAATGCCAACTACTTGACTGTAACCTTTTGCTTCAAGTCTTGCTTTGTGCTTCTGTATACTCCCATCTGCATGAAACTTGGTTTTATAAATCCATTTCAGCCCTATTACATGCTTTCCTTCTGGTAGCTCAACTAACTCCCAAGTCTTGTTCTTCTCAATTGCCTTAATTTCATCAGCCATAGCCTTCCTCCACTCCTTTTGAATTGCTTCTACAAATTTGTTGGGATCTACAGCAAATAAAGAAAGTGTACACCTTGCATATACATTTGCAAGGGACCTCATCTTCCTTGGTGGAGTGTTTTCTGGACTGCTGCCTTGAGACTCACATGGTTGTCCTTCAGATATTTCACTTGAGCTTGTTGGCGTGGAAGGAGTTGAAGGGTGACTCTGAACTTGAACCACTTTCTGTTCCTGCTATCTTTCTTCTCCCACACCAAATTATTTAAGACTTCGTTGTTGTCTCCTTTCCAATTCCATTTTTCTTCTTCATTGAAGATCACGTCTCTACTGATGATTATCTTCTTACTCACAGGGTTATACAGTCTATAGGCTTTTGATTGAGATGAATAACCCACAAATATGCATTTAACAGACTTGTCATCAAGCTTATGTCTATTTTGTGAATGTAGAAGAGAGTATGCAATGCATCCAAATATTTTTAAGTGAGAAAATGAGGGTTTAATGCCATACCATGCCTGATAAGGAGTTTGATTATGAACTGCAATTGTTGGTGATATGTTGAGTAAGTACACTGAGGTTGTGACAGCCTCAGTCCAAAATACATCTGGCAGTTGTTTAGCCTTCATCATACTCCTTGCCATTTCTACAATTGTCCTGTTTTTCCTCTCTGCAACACTATTCTGCTCTGGTGTATAAGGTGCATTGAGTTCTCTTTTCACTCCTTGAGACTCACAGAAGCTATTGAAAGCAGTTGAGGTAAATTCTCCCCCTCTATCTGTACGTAGGACTTTCAACTTCTTACCACTCTCCACTTCAGTCATGGTTTTAAATTTTTTGAAGTGTTCAAAGACCTCAGACTTTCGATTCAAACAATAAACCCAATTCATCCTACTATAATCATCTACAAATAGTAGGAAATACTTACTTCCACCTGGGCTTTCTGTCTTCATGGGACCACATACATCAGCATGTACAAGTTCAAGTGGTGCTTGAGCTCTCCATGCCTGTCCTCTTGGAAATGATCTTCTAATTTGCTTTCCATACACACACCCTTCACATATCGATCTGCTGGTGTCAATCTGTGGAAGTCCTTCCACCATTTCCTTATCCTTCAACAATTTGAGGCCTTGAAGATTTAAGTGACCATACCTCAAATGCCAAACCCTTGGCGCTTGATCTTGCTTGGTAATGAATGCATGTTCTTCTATGTTCTTCATCTCCATAGAGAACATGTAGTTCTCTGTCATTAACACCTTAGTGATAAGCACTCCAGTCTTCTTCTCCTTAATCTGGCACATGTTATCTTCAAATAAAACTTAGTATCCTCTAGAAACAAGTTACCCCACACTCAACAGATTATGTGCAAGCTCAGGTGCATATAACACATTGGTAATGTGTTTGAGTTTGCCTTCATTTTTTTTGAATGCAATGGTACCTCTTCCTTCTACTTTGATCTTCCTGTCATTTCCCAGTTTAATATGAGTTTTATGAGACTCATCTATTTCATAAAACATGTCTTTGCTGCTTGACATGTGACTAGAACATCCACTATCTATGAACCAAAGATTGTTCTCATCCTTGTTATTGACCTCAACAGCCATAAACAAATAGGCCTCCTCCTCTTTGGTTCAGTTTCTTCTGCAAAATCAACCTGATTTTGCTTTTCCTTGCATTCCTTAGCAAAGTGACCGATTTTGTCACAATTGAAGCATCTTCTATTGTTTGGTTGCCAAACCCTTCCTCTACCTTGATTGTTATATCTTCCTCTTCCTCTTGCAAAGGAGCTTCTGTTGCTTTGTGAAGCTATGGTGGTCCTGGCTTGAAAAGCCTTCTCCTCTCCTTTCTCCATAGATTTATTAATCCTGTCCTCATGAGCCAACAGTGACCCCATAAGAGCTTCAAAAGATAGCTTTGTCAAATCTTTAGACTCTTCTATTGATGCTACAACATGATCAAATCTCTGTGTCAAGCTCCTCAAAATTTTTGCCACCACCGTTGCATCTGCGTCTGCTCTCCAAATGACTTCATGTGATTCACAATAACTTTGGCTCTTGAAAGATAATCCTGCATTGACTCACCATTCTGCATCTGCAGCATTTCAAAATCCCTTCTAAGTGACTGCCACCTTACTATCTTTACTTGTGCTGAGCCCTGATACTCCTCCAGTAGAGTATTCCATGCATCCCTTGATTCCATGCATCCCTTGCTGTCATAGCATCAGAAATTCTAGAGAAGATTGATTCATGTAGACCTTGTTGAATGAAAAACAAAGCTTTGGCATCTTTTTTTATGTTTTCCCTCAGTTTGGCTTCATCTACTTCATTTTCAGAATACCCATTCTCAACTATTTCCCACAATTCCTGTGATTTGAAGAGGGTTCTCATTTTAATCCTCCAAAAATCATAGTTTTCTCCCTTGAAGATTGGTATCATGTACTGCTGCCCCATTACTCCATTGGAAGCCATGAAATCAAAAATAAAAAAATACTAACCTGACTCGGATACCACAAATGTTAGAGAAATGAGTCACTGAAAATGATAAACAACCTCTAAAGAAATAGAACTGAGCAAAACATATTGAAAGGAAAACAAAACCACTGCTATTGCACTCTGTTTTCTGCTTTGTTTCTTCAATGGAAAATATTGAACGCAACATACAATAATATAGGCCACACTTGAACGGTTAGATCTGACTCTTTTCAAAAAAACTCTCCTAAACGTAAGGAATACACGTATCCCTCAATTGACTAACAAACCCACCTAAAAACAAGGAGCACACATGCTGTAACTGACTAACAAATTAAGGTCTGCTGTAACTAACTAACAAACTAATGTAAAATACCTGACCCCACTCCTAAAGATCGTGCCCAATTTTGCAATCACTTTCATTAATGGCTGCAGGGTGGTTTGGAATCTGGGACACCTTAACATTGCTTTCTGTGAACATAACACCAAACCATGTACAACCTACCCAGTTCATGGAGTTGAAACATTCATTGATTAATAAGGAATATGGATGGTTTGGCAGGTGAGGCGCCTTACTGTTACCGACTCTAAACATATCTCTGAACCATCTCAAACCTATCCAGTTCATGGAGTTGAAACATCCATTGATTAATATGGTAATCTGAATAGGGCAATCAGTGGAAGGGTAGGCTTTTTGCATCCCAAGCTGCCCCTAAGAGTGTATTGGTGTGCCCTAAATAGTAGTTCCAGCTTTTAAAGGAAAGATGTGGCATTGTTATGAGCATTCAAATTTCCACCTCTTCTAATAATGCATGACTTTGAGATATTTCTTCCTATCCTGTAGTGCCTATATTTTAGGTTACATTGTAATGCAGGTTAGTGTTTCTAACTTTTCTGCATCTGGTTTCTTCATTCGTTAGCATTCAACACTCAAAAGTTGAAGACAGTAGTAATATGCTTTCTTCTTCTCATGTTCTAGGGATATCTTATGCATAGACAAGACGGGGACCCTAACTATGGATCGTGCGATCATGGTTCATCATTTTGACAGCTGGGGCCAACCCATAGAGAAGGTCCTGCGATTTGCGTTTCTTAATTCTTATTTCAAGACCGAACTAAAGAATCCTGTAGATGATGCAATTCTGGCATATGTCTATACTAGTGGATACAGGTTTGATCCGTCCAAGTGGAGAAAGATAGATGAGATTGCTTTTGATTTTATACGGAGAAGAGTATCTGTTATCATAGAAGCAGATCTGATCACAAACAATCAAAATAGTCATATCACTGATAGGTTCATGATAACTAAAGGAGCACTTGAAGAAGTGATAAAAGTATGTTGTTTTGTTGAGCATATTGATAGAGGTGTAACATTACCTCTCTCCCCAGAAGACTATGAGAGAATAATGCACCTTGCAGAAGAGCTAAGCAATGATGGCTTGCGAGTACTAGGAGTTGCAACTAAAAAGATAAAAGGGGTAGGTGCACAACTTCTTATCTTCTTATGCTTATATGTTTAGCTACATATTTCCTGATAATTTTTCAGCTTTCATGAAAATGAGCATACCTTTATATACTTGATGAATTGTGACGTTCTCTTCTTAATTTTAAAGCTAGGCAAGAGGCTAGTTCAGTACCTAGGTTGGTAGCTATCTTGTTGATCGGCCATTATACCTCTTCTGTTTCATATCTCTCCGCACATTGGCCCTTCTCTTGTAGAGCGAGACATTTACCAGCAGAAGGAAGACATCAGCTGGTAATAAGAGAAAAAATAGTGAACAATGAACGGGAAACAATACTTGTACGGGACTCTATATACAATAATAACGTTTCTTGTATGGGACTCTATATACAATAATAACATTTCTTCTATTATTTAAAATTTCTGGGTCCCACTGGGTACTCCTTTCTGATCTCAGTATTGGTGGTACCTGTTAATGTTATATTCTCTCCTGTAGAAACAGGACTTTTGCGGGAATCATACTGATGCATTAGGTGTGGGAGTGATAAATTCTGATATTAAAGGCTGGAATTCCTGGGACCAGAAAATGCTGTTATTCAGACACAGCAATTTGAAATAGTCAGTCATTTCTGCATTAAGAATATATGGAAATAATCTACTGACACATGATATGACAGGAATCACATGCAATTGGTTAATTTCCCCACAAGATTAGATTGGTTTGACTCCCTGAGATGAAGTCGGATGGATATGTTTGAATGAAAATACAAATTCTTCTCTTCAATCAATTTCGGGTTCACTGAAGTCATGATGTTCTGCATGTTCATTTTTCATGTCTGTCTTAATAAGCATATGGGGGGTGCACAATTAATAATCTCTGCCACTCTCATAACTGCTTTCAACTCATATGTGATATATCTATTTGGGGAGAAACTGTTTCTTGTTCTCATTATACTTGAGACACCCAACTGAAATTTGAAGTTTGTTATGGTTCAGGGACTTGAGATAATACTTAATGCAGCTTTTGGTTTTTCCATAATTTTTAACATTAGCCAAATATGGGAATGGATTCATTTACCAATAATGTGAAGCTACTTGGAACTTTAGTTGCAACAGGGATTCCTGTGGCATTACATGACTTCTGTTAAGTAATTTTACTGATATTACCAAGGTACTATAACATTATGCTTTTTTCTTTCTCTTTTTATCTCTCAACCCTTTTGTGCCCCCTGTTTAATATCATATATGTTCATGGACAATATACTTTTGATGCTGCTCATAGACAACTGAATGCTTTGAAAGCTTTCTCCAGGCTGATACTAGATGGTTCTAACAGATGAAACAATGTGTAATACTCCAGCATACTAGGATAGCATGGCAAGTAGAGGTTAACCTTGATTAGCCACTCTTTTTCACATTGCAGGAACATGACAGCATCAGTTCAGCCAACAGTGAGAAATCTGAAGCAAACATGGTCTTCCTTGGGCTTATAACCTTCTTTGACCCTCCCAAGGAATCCGCAAAGCAAGCACTTTGGAGTCTGGCTGAGAAGGGAGTAAAGGCAAAGGTCTTGACTGGTGACTCACTGCCCCTGGCAATCAAGGTCTGCAAGGAAGTGGGTATCAGGACAACTCATGTGATCACTGGACCAGACCTAGAGCTCCTTGATCATGCTACCTTCCATGAGACAGTTAAGAGAGTAACAGTGCTGGCCCGCCTGACCCCATCTCAGAAGCTCCGTGTAGTTCAATCTTTGCAAACGTCTGGGAACCACATTGTTGGATTTTTGGGGGATGGAATAAATGATTCCCTTGCCCTGGATGCTGCTAATGTTGGGATATCAGTTGACTCAGGTGCAAGCGTGGCAAAGGACATTGCTGACATCATCCTACTTGAGAAAGATCTTAATGTTCTTGTTGCAGGTGTTGAGAGGGGACGATTCACTTATGGTAACACCATTAAGTATATAAAGATGTCAGCGATTGCCAACATAGGCAGTGTCCTGTCACTCCTAGTTGCTACTCTATTCCTTCCGTTTGAGCCATTAACCCCCAGACAGCTACTCACACAGAATTTCATGTACAGTGTTGGTCAGATAGCAATTCCTTGGGACAAGATGGAGGAAGACTATGTGAAGATCCCACAAAAATGGTCACTCAAAGGCTTGTTCTGGTTCCTGCTATGGAATGCACCTGTGTGCACTATCTGTGATATATCCACCCTTGCATTCCTCTGTTTCTACTATGGGACCTTCAGTCCATTAGAAACAAATTTCTTCCATTCAGCTTGGTTTGTTGAGGGCCTCCTTATGCAAACTCTCATCATCCACTTGATTCGAACTGAAAAAATACCATTCATCCAGGAAGTGGCATCATGGCCACTGATCTGCTCTACGGTCGTGATTTCTGCAATTGGGATTGCAATCCCTTTCACGCCACTTGGGAAAGTCATGGGACTAGGGAAACTGCCATTGTCCTATTTTGGTTTTCTGGTGCTGCTTTTTCTTGGGTATTTTTCCATAGGGCAGGTGGTTAAGAGAGTATACATTCTGATCTATAAACAATGGCTCTAGACAATGGAGCACCAACTTTGTTGGAAAATCTGTTCAAATTGCACTTCTAAGAGATGAATGCCAAGCTTTTTACAAGGGTATTCATATCCTTTGTGCTCTCATCTTTTCTCAGATATTATTTGAAACACTTACAGTCAAAAAATTAAGGGTTATGATGAGCCAAGAAAGGCAAAGAAAGCCATTGTATAAAATTTCTCTGCAATTTAGTGTAAGGGAGGTAACTCTGGTTTGTCCTAATAAAAACAGCAATATGCTAATGCAAGTGGAATATGCTAATGCAAGTAAGCAACCACCAGTTGAGATTTTCTGATATGATGATTGACGAATCACCTGAGTGGAATAACCATAAATTGTAAGCCAACTACTAAATCACCAATGGAGAAAATGAAAACATGGAGATAGTACAGAAAAATAATTCAACATTAGCACTGTCATTTCATGCTTGAGTTTCCCCAGTAGAACAGTGGATAAGTTCAGGTCTTTACCTAATTGGAGATGTGGTGGTAATGTTCCATTCAAAATTCCAGTGTTTCCTGTCGTTCTTGAGCGTCCAATATGGCCATCCAAAGGAGGCTGTATCATAAACCTGCAACTGTGCCCTCCCAAAGTCTTGGTAATCCATCCAGTTCACAACTTCACGTCACAATATTAACTTTCACGAAATGATAAATGTTTATTTGAACTGCCAATGAAGATATTGATTCATTACAATTAACAAGTTCAGTAGAAGTCTGAACCCCATGAGACTATGAAGGTAGGAGATAAATTTGAGGGATAAAGATCATAATGTTCTAAATCAAAACCTCCAATTTTGGACGAAAATTTTGAGAAACATAGTATCTACTGTAAGCTAATGTTTCTCCCTTCTTGTAACTTGTTCTTCTGTACCATAATATCTCATAGCCAGTGACTGAATAGAGGGAGGTTCATATTTCAGGTTTCAGGTTTAGAGTTTCTTATCCCAGAAATTTATGCAAATTTAAACCAATTAGCTTGCTTTATACTTCACCCAATCAGGCCTTCGACTTCCTCAATTACCATTTCTCAAATCTCCATTTTCCATGTGGGAGATACCTATCTTTCCCTTTAAAACCTCCTTGACACAACCCCTTCCCCAAAAAAAACAACAAAAGGAATCCCACCTGCTCATCTTTATACTTCCCCTTGACAACATTTCTGGGAACTCCATGATCAATTTAAGTCCTACCACTACTATCTCTGATTCAAACAGTAAATACTTCAGGACTAAACCCTTCAGGCTAACTATAGAAATTTCTATGTATATCCTGCACTAGGAAGTTCTCAAAGGCCTAGTATGTAGTACCTGGAAGCCAGAAAATCAATAACATCCAGGCTCTGTGAGATGTATTCTGGAGACATGGACCAGTCTGTTAAACAATCTCTACTGGAACTCTGCTCCATTCCATTCTGAGATCCTGGAGCTGAATGAAGGTCAGTAATGCACCTTATGTCATACAACCTGCACCCGAGGTTTTGCAAGCATGGATCAGCAAAACCATGAAGGAAAGGTAAAAATAGATGCATAAAATATTCAAGAAAATATTGGAACAAGACCTACTTTGCCCATGAGAATGCATTATCAAGGGCAGCCAGAGAACCCCGACTGAGAGCTGTTGGTGGATTAGGATCCTGACCAAGCCACCAACCAACTGGTATCCTCACTGTATTTATCCCATTACTAGTACAGGACAATCAAATCTTTCTGTTTGATGAAGTTGTTTGTATGTTCCTGCAGTTCCAAGAGGCACACAAAAAAAAAAAAAAACAGAACTTGATAGAATGATAAATATCTGATGCAGCACAGCCGTGGCTGACCCAAATATGTTTGAGAACCCATAAGAACTTTCTTTGCTTTATCATGCCCATACCCATTAGCCAAATGAGCTGGTAATCTTCATGCAAGTTATTATTTGCCACAATAATTATATCAAATGTAGCCAAGTTGTTAGTGTCCCTGGATATCAGTTATGACCTGGTTTGATAACATAGCCTAAACAAATATATTGGAAGGTTACAGATTTATCAGAGTAAAACTAAAATAAAATAAAAAAGTTGTTTACTGAGGTAATATATGGAAAAATGCTTCCAGAATCCTTAAAAATGTCTACCACATTAAAGTGGTAGTCCACAAGTGAGGTGTAGATTATAGATCCAACCCATTGTCTTGTTCAAATAAATTTAATAAAACCTATCTGACCTATTTCCAGCTTCAGGTTAATCGATAACAAAAATAAGAAATGGTCCAATAGGAAAATTTAAGTAGTAGAATAGGTAGGATGGATAGCTTAATCATTACAACAGTTTTTGGAAGACAATGAGTTGAAACCACCCTAATTATTTACTAGAAGAGGAGGTCTAGATATACCCTAAATTTAAGTAACCACTCTTACCTGAAGATATGTACCACTTTCAAGCTTAATCTGAACCCCCTGTTATCACTATTTCTTTCAACATAAAATGTTATACCTTGCAAGTGCAAAGTGCTTCAGCCAAGAAAATGGTCATGGTCATTTCTGTTAAGGCCACTTTCTTCCTAAGGAATTCTTAGCCTGTTAACAAGATATGGCCTCATGAATAAACACAAGTTGAACAGTGTCAATACCAGTTATCCCAAAACCCAGAGCTGTTAAATGAGGGCTACAATCATATATATCAACACATGATACCCCCTTGCATTTGCAGGCCTACACATATGCACTAGGGGCCACAACAATTCCCCACTATTTCTACCAAATTACAATTGCTTAACTCAAAAGCTCAACCTTTAGGTTCATCATAGGGATGCCCAGCCTTCATCGATCATATAACTTGACCCGCCTGAGTGGTCAGGTATCAAAGGAGATCCTATAGAAACTACTGTCTTATACAGTTATTATGGGGCAAACAGAGAGAAAAGGAAGATCAATGAATGGAGGACAAGAGAGTTCACAGGTAAAGATAGAACAGCCTAAGGTAGACAACAGTGTTTAACCATGAAAAGTTGGAAAGGGGGGGGGGGTGCAATCTTTTTCTAAAATTCTTTACATAAATGCAACATAAACATAAGTAGACAAATTTTGGTTGCAGATTAGTAAACCAAAATAAAATTTGTGCCTCATGCAGCAACAGTTTTTACCCAATCATGGTTCTAAATATTCACAGTTCTAAATATTCACAGAAATATAGAAAATTGTTGTAGAATGATTATACATGAAAATTTTCCCTATTTTCTCACATGGTGTCACTCCCAGGCATCCAACTTGTCTCCTTTCTTTACAGGAACTGGAGACAGAATCAATAGAATAGTAAACAAACAAGGTGCCTGTGTAAATGTGTGTGCAAACATGTTTGCATGTGAAAGATAGAGAATCAGTCCATAAACTAATGCCCACAAGCACAATGCAACAAGAAGAAATGCAGGAATGGTAGATATGCATATAAACTGTAAAAGAAAGATAATTTACATCCAACAAAAACTAAACAAACAAAAAAACCAAGCAGTTAAAAAGTGTATCAAGTCATGCTGCCTAAATTGAATTGATCCACCTCAACAAACTCCTCATGATTTTACACTGCATCCAGAAAGAACAATCTGATATAAGATGCATGGCATTGAATAAGATTGCATTTACTCCAATAAGACCTTCCTTTCCAAAAACAATTGCATGAGGAACTGGCTGTCTCGATAACCTTTTTGAACCTGAATCAATGTCCATGTTAAACAAATCATCTTGGTTGCAGAGTGCAATCTAAAGCAGACCATGGAACACCAGGCAGCCATTTTCTCAGGTGAACATCAAAATATACTCTAAAACTGAAAATCAAGATCCTAAAAATATCACCTCCCACAATTACCAGTTCTCTGATCAGAATGCCTACTCTAACTCTTGATCAACCTTCTTTTTCTGCAGAAACATACTTCTGCAGAACCACTGACTTGAACTGCACCAGAGTTCCATCCTGCATTTGGGTCACCCAGACAAAGTTCAAGAAACTCAACACAAGAAGATAAGAAACCAAAATACAGGCAGAGAAACCCACAAGTCAAGATATCTCCCAATTGACCATTGGGAATGTTATCGAATAGAGAAGCAGGTTTGATCCATCCTTCAACAACCAACAATCCTCCCAGGTTCACACTTCACACCTCTAACTTGACAGACCCCATTAAAATCATTCCTTGAATCAACTCAAATATTAGAAAAATGGGAATTTTCATGATTAGTACAGCTAAACTCAGAGAAAGAAGATTTCTTTCTACAAACATCAAGAAAGAAAATTAGCTCATCAAGAAAGAAAAATGGCTTCAGACTTGAGTATACTCCAGAAAGGAATAGGACCCAAAAAAACCAGTATATCCACAGGAAGAACCCAAGTGCAGGAACCAGTATCCATGCAGAAATAAGAGAGAAATTTGTATTAATTCTAGCCCAAAAATTCCATGTTTCGCCCATTTATTTGTTGGACCTGATTCTTCAACCCAAGGAGACATCACTAGGAAAATCATAGCAGCATTCTGGGCTTGGTTGCTTTGTGGGCCAGCTTAAGTTATTGGTTTATCAATTGCAGAAAAGCCCAATCAAGTACGTGATTGGGCCCAACTCAGTTAACTTCTGCTTTACCCATTTGGGGTTATATCATCAATAGAAACTGTGGGGGAGGGGAAGGTGTGGACTGTAGAAGGGTGCACAGGCTCGAATTGAGATGATAAGACCTCGGTTCCACACTACCTGGAAAACCCGCTTACCAGGTGGGGGTTGCCAAGGTATATCAGCCTACATCAGTACTTGTAAGGCACCGATGTGGGACTAACCGTAACATGAGACCTCCTTGGTTTTACTGCCTTTATATAGGAGCCGTCGTTATCGTGCTAGAAACATGACTGCCGGTTCTTCTCTTCGATTTCTAATTTTTTAGGCTGAATTACGCCGCACTCGACTAATAAGGGATTGAAAATGATCAACTTGATGTAAAAGCACCATGTGACATGAAAATTTGATAAAAAGTAACACACGACATGGAAAAATAAATTTATATTCACTTTTTGTCATTTTTTTATAAAAAAAATGTTGATAACTCTTTGATTGAAGCTATTTGGGGAACTCTTTTCCCCTTTAGGAGACCAGCCTAGTTAGTAGCGTATGAGCCTACCCAAAGTTATGCTAGGAACCAAAAGAAAAAGGAGGAATGGAAAACTTGATACTTAGGTGGGCCACTTTCCCATTCCAATCTTCAATTATTTGGGGGCCCATCGATGTATTTTATGCTTGGATGCATGTGTTGAACAGTATTATTTAATTCTTTTAAGAGATTTTAATTTTGATTCTAAGGAGTTACATAGTTATTTGTTTGGTCCCAAATTGGTAGTCTGACTCAACCAAGGGCTTGACCCCGTGTCCTCAGTAAAAGATGATACAAGGTTGGTAAGAGTCGATGTCATTAGGATGCGAAAGGCTAGGGCTTGGGGAACACTTATGTTGTAGCTAGAAATGACACTAGTGAGAAGATCACGCCCCCAAGGAATAGGGGTTCTCAGGGTAAGACAAAAGTGGGTGTGCATCAGCTACGGAGAGTACCAATCAAATAAGGAAACTGAATATCAGATCGCACTGTCATTTCAAGCAGCAAGAAAATTGTAAAAGATCCAACGGATGATCTCTAACGGGTTTGATTTATATAAATGGCAACCCAATGTCAACCTAAGGTAACAAAATTCTTCTCACTCAACCCACATAGATTCACCTTCTTCTTTAGCTCTACAACTATTTTGTTTATGACCCATGATACCATATCTTATAGAGGAAACTATTGCTTCATATGCTAACTTGATCATTTGAGATGGCTACTCAACCCACACGGTTGGCCCGCTCTCACCCTTTATGTTATTAAACAAACACAGGTTCAATTTCCAATAATGCTACTCCTGGTTCAACCAGAGAGTCAATCTTCACTGCTACATAAAGCTTTTTCTTTTTTATTTAGAAACCATGTAAGGTGTCAAATAATTTGAAGTCTTGTTTGTATTCTTTGTTTCAAATCATGTTTTACAATAGAATTTTTTTTCTTCCAATGATGGTAAATACATTCTCCATTCATTTTGATTTCTATTTATCTTATTTTGTGTTTTCCTAATATCATGCATTTGAATTGAAGAAGAATAAAAAAAATAGGTCACACCAGTTATATATTGTCAAAATAAATCCAACAATAACAAATACTAAAAATTATTCCCATATGGCATTAAATACATATATAAGTAAGATGCAAAAAAAAAAAATTTATTCTAGTTACATTATCATCATCCATAGCTTCACCTGTTCACATATATTAGTCATTCTATAAACTCCTTAATATCAAGTAATTTTCTAAAGTTTTGTAGACTAATGTTGCCAATAATATAAGCTATATAGAATATAGGAAAGGACCTATAGGTTGGCTACTCATATAAATACAAACATCACATCTCAATCAAATGAGCTACAATGTATTATCATTATACAGTAGTATTGCTAAATAAGAAGAAGAAAAAAAAAAAGAAATTCTATATAATAAAGATTCTTTGCCTTAGAAGGCTTACATCTAATATCTAATACCTCTTAAGTCTCTATCAAGTTCTTGGTTTCTTCTTCAACTTGGGGAGATCACAGAAACTTGTATACATGATGAAGAGAGTGGTTTTGGAGAGCCCATAGTTTGTTGATACTGTGTATCCCACTGCAGGGTGGTAATCTACATCTGCATGAATATGCATGTAAGTGACAGGTGAGATGGGACCCAGCATGAGACAAGATCAGATACAGAGAGAGAGAGAGAGAGAGATGGAAATTATCTATCTGCTGCTGCTGGACAAAAGACTCACAGCTGCTCATCTGCCAAATGATTCCAGACAGAATCTTTTCCACTTGCTTAACAGAGTTGTGTTTCAGACATTAAGTATATGATTATGGGATATTAAATGTATATAATGTAACTTAATCACTCTTAATTATATCTAAAGAAGCTCAGGTTTCATAATCCACAGTACCCATTTGGAACAACTGGCCAAAACTTGCCATTTCTGGTGATCATGAAGTTTCTGTGGCTGTTGTGAAGTCACAACAACAAAATGATGATTTTGTGGTTCACAGTCAATCTCTGTTAACTATAAACCATTAGAGATAATATAACAAATAAGAAGTACATGAAAATAAATGAAGATTATCGATTGTCTAGGTTAAGGGTTCAAATATGCATGCTAGAGGCCAAAGCAAAGTTTCATGTACAGAAAAGCAAATAAAGTTGCAGATTGTTTGTCGAAGCTGCATCTGAATCAAGGCTTTTCGTTGTTCTTTGATAAAGATGCCCACAAGGACTTGATGGAGATCCTTGGTGCAGAGATAGTTGCTATTTCTGACTTTGTTAGTTGTGTTTTTTTCTGGGCTTGCTACCCCACCTTTGTATAAAAAAATTTCATTTACTAATGAAAACCCTAATTTCACTAACTTGGACAAGAAATACAAATCTTGTCTTGGCAATGAATGATTTTGGAAAGAAAGAAAGATTGGTGAGGCTAAGCACATAGTTTTAAGTAGAAGATCAAAACCCACATAACTAGCTAGGCCACTCACCCTGAGATGTTAATTTCATTTAATTTTCATGTATGTAAACGTACATAAATACAAGTGAAACATCCTTCTTATGAATTTCACCTTGTGACGTCTATCGCTAGGGGAATTTCAGTTACGTTGATACTTCATAGTGGCGGAGCCACATTCGGGCACGGTTTTTTTTATAAAGATGATGGGTAAAAAGTCATTCTTAATTGTTTTCCAACTGTTATTATAAAACCCCTACTTTTAAGAACAAAAAGTTATATCTTAATTGAAAAATAATTCATTATCCTTTAATAAAATTTTTCTTATTTATTCTATAGTATTTCTATTCTTATTTATTCTCTCTTGAGTCTCTTCTTTTATTCTCTATTTTTTCTCTCTTCTTTTCTGTTCTTTTTTTCACTCACTCTTTGTCAATTTTTTTCTTCTCTCTCGATTTTTCTAGTATTCTTTTCAGAAAACCTTAAAAATCATGAAGACATGAACCAATTGAATTTTTTTTTCAATTTAATTATTTAAGTAATTATTTTTTTAATATTATATTGAATTAATTATTTAAGTAATAGGTATTTTCTTCTCTTTATTTTTTTTTCTGTTATTCTTTATAGAAAACAATGAACTAATGATTTTTTTTTAATCTATTATTGAATTAATTGTTTTTTCTAATTTTGTATATTTATATAGTTGTATTAAACTAATTATTGAAGTAATTGTTTTATTTAAAACAAATTATTGAAGTAATTGAATTAAAATATGATAAAATAATTTAGTAGTGGATCCCACATGGGCCCACATTATATGTGTGGTAGCGTTAATCTAGCCTGACGGGGAGGTGATTCGGACTTATTGTTCGCCCCCCCCCTCAAATGTTTAATCTTGACTCTGCCGTTGATACTTCACGGGCATTCATATATATGGAATTCTCTATACCAATGACAGCAGTGTCCCTCATTGACCCACAGTATAAGTATGGTGGCATTAATCTCACCCGACGGGAGGTGATTCAGACTTATCATTCGCCCTCCCCCACCCCACCCCAGTGTTTAATCCTAACTCTGCCATTGAAACTTCACATGCATTCATATATATGAAATTCTCTACACCAAAGACAAAAATGTTCATCGAAACTAGATATTCTAGAATAACATTTAACCATTAGAATCGATCTCTCATCATCTGTAAAATGTAACTGAGAGAACCCATCTTGGGAAAATGGTGAAATTCAAATAGTCCAATACGTATTGTGGTCCTGTGAGTCTGTGATGACCAAGTTAGACATGTAAAAATGTCTTGCATGGTGTTAAATGTTTGGTTCTAATCATCTTGGAAAGCATGACTTGTTGGTAATTAAGAGCTAAAACCATATTATTAAAATGCTTCCAAAGTCCCAAAACAACCATGACCGGCAAAACACTTTGAAATCAACTCATCTTATATTATATGCTGTAGTAGATGTTCTTATCTAAAGCTCTAAACACTCTGAACCACTAGAAGTTGAAGTTTCCTGGAACTTATCAGATATTAAAAGACCCTAAACAAAATATTAATTAGCTTAATGTGTTTTTTTTGGGATTCTAATTGTTGGATTAGTGATTTTGTCTCTTGTAGAAGATGGTAATGTCAAATCTGAAGGCTCCCCCAAATATGTTTTTGTTTTTACTGTATCGATAGGTATGTCTTTTCATGAGAGTGACCTCCTCTTCCCCCCTAGTGATGAGGGTCCATTTCAATGCCAGCCACATAAATTAAAAATTAAGGAAATTAATTACTTGATTAGCCACTCTACTTGTTTAATTATATTTAATTTGGGTAAAGTAGCCACTCTACCACTTTGTAGATCGGCTAATGGCCAAGTCTGTCTTACATGAAACAGACAATTATAGAATCTTTTATTGATTTCTGATTATCGAATCTATTATACATAAACAATTAATTAGTTAATTCGCCGTACATTATAGAATATGCTATAAGCATAACTCAAGTTTGAATTCTCTACTTCTAAAGGTTTATGCTTCTCTTACATTACTATTATACATTAGGAGGAGGGTCTATATAGAATTTACTAGAAATCTCACTTTTGATTCATTTTATCAGAACTTAGAGGTGGGCTTCTTTCTAATGTGTGGTTGAGAAGATAACACAAATCTTGTTGAGGTACTCAAGTCATGCCTAACTTATTGTTGAGGTACTCAAGTTATATCCAACTTAAATTATGTTCTAATATGAGCCATCAGATTAGTTATGATCTAACGGTGTAATGGGCCTTTGTAGGAGAGTTCAATTACCAATAGAACTCAGTATTTATTCTATAAATACTAGCTGAAAGTAACGATCTGGGTATTCCAATCTAGATATTCAGGGTGTAATGCTTTAAGCAACTTTGTGCTTAAACCCTAACCCTAACAAATCTCTCACTGGGTGGAGGATCTAGACTCCTTTAACTCTTTGGATACCCATTTTACTTAAATTTAAGGAAAATTGTCAGCTCCATTCCTTGAATTATCTTCTAATATTATTGTCACCCTCTATTTCAATTTATCAGCCAACTAGACAAACCCCCTTATACTAGCACCATTAATTTCAATTAATTTTTACTCATTTATTTCTAACATTACTTGTATATTCTAAGTTCAAAAACACTATTTATAATGCATGAATTCAAAACTTTATGAAGATTTATGATTGGGAGAGGAAGTAGTCATAGACGATAGTGGGAGACAAAAAAATGAGTCGACCTAGATTTTGCATTCAAGGTTATTCTTGTCACCACTTACTTTGGTTTCTTAAGACCGGGGGATGTCTTTGATATATTATATTTTACCTTAAAAAGGGTTTGATTAATAAGTTGGATAATTGAAGAAGTGACATCAATTCTCTCTCATTTTTTTTTGTTGGGTAGAAGTGTGTTTTTTTTTATATATATATAATGGATGATAACATTATATATAACATCAGCGAGAGTAGAATTCATGACCTTTTCACTAAGAGGTGTCGATCATTTACCATTCGAGAAACCTGGTGATGGTCAGCCTTTTACATTTTATTGGACTTAAATTTAGTGCTACTTATTCTACCTAGTTTGATATATTTGTTGCTTTACTAAGAATATGATAAAATATAATAAAAAGTATTCATATCTCTTCTTGAACTAATTATTATAATCTTAGCTTTTCTTATAACCTCGAGGTTGAGAGTCTTGAGACCCAATTTATAATATAAATCAAAATGATAGTCTTACAGTAAAGAAGTGACATATTTTTATATCAGTTTTTCGTTTTATCTTGTCTTTTGAATATCATATAAAAAAAATCCACATAGCATAGCCAAAATATTACTCACGAATAATCTTTCAATAACATGCATGGGCATTTGGGTTTCCAAGGTTCAACATGATCAGTAGGAATATTTAGAGATCTATGGAGGGCTTTTACTACAGTGGTTTTGAAATTATGAGTGAATTGATTAGGTGTTCTTATCGAAGTGGAATGTTTTGTTGAACTCATCAGCCAATTATTTTGTATACCTATTTAAACATAATTAAAAATAACTAGGTATCTAAAATCTTAAATTATCGCTCAAGAGATGATATAGCTATTTTCAAATCTTCAAAACATTCTTTATTTTATTTTCATTCATATTTCACTACATTGTACGAGGCCATGAACTGGCTCTAGCTAACTAGGAATAATTCTATAATAAATTTGAGTTGCATTATATAGCAATTTTTTTTTCTTGGGAAAAAAAATGTAAACCAACTGAAGCTTACTAGATTCTTGCATAAATCCTTGTGGGGCTAAATGATTTGAATGCATATTTTACAATTTTTTTTCTCCTACTTGTAAAAACTCTACATTTAAAATACATAATATTTTGCCTATTTTTGACGTATTTGACTGTATTTTAGACCGTTTTAATATATTTAAGACGCATTCGTATCGAAACCGTTTCGTGCCAGCCTAATTTCAATCAATTAACAAGGAAGATAGCCCATGGTTTATCCAAACCCACTTGTTACTCCATTGTTTATGTAGACAATAAGTGAAGTTTTGGATCAGATTCACAATGCATGGACCCAAAAATCTTGGTTTTGTTTTCGATTATGTATATCCAAGAGTGATGATCTGTGCTTGAAAAGGTAATCATGCAGGTTCACAGGTTATGTTTAAATGGAGAATGAGACAATAAGGTTGATGGAGACTGAATTAGTAGGTTATACATATAATGTTCTTTTCACCCTAATGATTCCATTCATTCCCTCTAACCCAAAATCCTTCAAGCTCAACTGATAATGACAAAACTGCCGGTATTTCTTGCTAGAACAAGGATGGATTCTGGGTTTTTAAGCTCTCTTAATTACCCTCATACATTCACAATTCCAACATGGAAATGAGTTTAAACATGACAAACTAGAAATACAAAGATTTATCGTATTTACATATCTACAGGAAAGATGATTCAAACCCAGAAAGATTGCCACAAGAACTCATAAAATAATTTGATTATTTTTCTTTCTGGGTAGAAGAATATTTTGATCTTGAAAGCTAGGGTAAACCAGACTGTTCAACACCTGACACAGAACAACGAAGAAGAAGACTGGATCAACATCTGACATGAGTCAACATGGATTGATATATATCAACAAAGATCCATTCATGCATAGCCAGATTATTAAAACACTGATCTCATCAAACCCACATGCCATGGTTTGAATGGTTTTTATTTTTTATTTTGGGGTTCTTGTTAAATAAAAGAAATGAGAATTTTTTTTTCTCCACAATTTCATGGTTCTTTTCGATTTGTGTGTTTGAATGCCACCATGCAACTCAGAATAAATTGGAAAACTCTCCTAATGATTAAAAAAAAATCCCAATTGAACATACTATAAAACAATTACTGATTTCAAATCGTACGATATGATTGCATGTCACAATTATTTTTTTTGGGTAGAAGAATATTAAATAATATTTAGTAATATAATATAAGCAATGCAGCGTGTACGTATGGTTGTCGATAAAAGAAGCCTTGAGAAATCACAATAAGATTCCAAACTAGACTTTCAGAATTAATCAAATAAACAAGTTTGATTAACAAAGAAAATAATATATTCAAGAGGTGTTGTGCTAGGAATCTCGGGAATTCTTATGTACGTGTGTTGAAAATCGGTCCATTCTATCTTTAGTGGTTGATCTAAATGTGTATATTTTTTTCCCCTTTTGTATCTGTGTGATTTTATATGAATATTATATGTTTGATTATTTTACTATACATGAATATAGAAAACGTAAAATAAAATATGAGAATATTCAAGTTAAGGTACGTGTGGAGAGAGTTTTTAATTACCATGACCTATTGGTATTATTGAGAGATTCACATTGTGTTATTTACCGTTACAAGGTCAATCATCTTCAAATTTGTTGATGAATTAATATAGTATTTTAAGTTTTTTATTCTGTTTTTTGTAGTTCTTGATATTTGTATGAACAATTTACCTATTGAACTATTGGCTTGATTGTTGTCTTTAGATCATGATCATCAAGGTTAGTAATGTCCTTCGTACGTAACTATTAGAATAGTATAGTTTATTATAAATAGACATAGAAAGTTGTATTTTGATGTCGTCGGCAATCTTTGCATGTTCGTTGGCTTTACAAACAGATCGAACTCCTTGCATGTTCGTTGGTGTTGTGAACATAACATCTCACAGCAAATTCTGTGCTGGAGCTTTATATTCAATTATGCGCTAAATTTCAATGAATGGAGTTAAGTATTCTTGTCAAGGTTTTTGTAAGCTTTTTTTTTCTTTCTTCCTTAATTTATTTGATCTGGCAAAAGTAGAAATAAGATTTTTTTTTTTCCTGAAACTTCTTATGTTCAAGCCTCTATAGACTTCTCAAAGAAGAGACTCAGCTTGTGTTGCCTAAGGGCTAGAAAGTAGATGATAGATACCTCTAACCTGATCAGCTAAGGTTTTCTACTTGCTTGAGGATGGAATTTTGTTATGTCAAGCAGGGTAGTTACTCTCTTGAATACTTAAGCTCTAAAAAGAATTATGCATTAAGTCTTGGAGTTCTAGCAACAAGCAATGGCCACTAACAACAAATTTCTAATTTTGGTGGATAATTGATGTACCTTCCTCTAAATTGCCAAACCTTCAAACATTGTATTAGGTGAAGTCTATAGCTATCTTGACCCTACAATTGTAGGAAGAGTTAGAGACATTCTCTTGTTCTCTAAGATAACTTTTGTATTTTTATTTTTTTATTTATATATTTATGCTTAATTATTAAAAAATAAATAAATATTTTTTTTAGAGGAGTAAAAAACGAAAAATAAAGAAGAGATTCAAGGTTCTACCCCAAAAAAGAAGAAGAAGAGCTCATTAGGTTTTCAAAATGAAAAAAGATGACAAACAATAGGTTTTGATTAAAAAAACATGTAAATTTTTTATTATACCCTCAATTTGTATTTGTATTTTAAGTGGCGTGTCCAAAAATGAATAGAATGAGCTTTTGACCTAAAATCCATAATAAAAGTCTATTATTATAGATTTTGAGATTTTTTTTCTATTTTTTTACATAAAAATAGGGTTTAAAATGGATACCAAATACATTAGAAAAGAAAAAAAAAAGAAACAAATGAAAAATGTCAAAAAAAAAAAAAAAAGATATTTTTCTTTTGGGGGATTGATAGCTTTATATTAGAAGATGAAGATTATTACAAATATCACAAGAGGCTCAAACCGGTGACATTTTCACTAATATGTATCGATTATTATCAACTAATCAACCCTGCAATGATAAAAGTGAGAATTGATACTAAAAAAGGCTTTTAGATAAATAAGGTGAAAAAGGAATTGAATAATTATTAAATCCATGGGACGAGAGAGAGAAACAATATAAAAGGATAAGAGTAAGATTTTGAGATGAGGAGAAAGGAACAGTAACGTGTAGCTAAGAAGTAAGATTTGCAGATCAGGTAAAAGGAACAGTAGTAGCATTGTAGCAGGAGGGGCAATTCTCAACATTAATGTTGGGTTGAATCACAAAAGAAGACAAGCATCTTGGGAAAGGAAGTTAGTCTTTATCGTAGATGATTGCAGACTTGCTTTGTTTCATTGTTTGTATGGTCACATGGATTCCCTTGCACATGTCCCGTACATCTGCAGAGCTGCATACCTTACAGAGCTTCTGCTCATCTCAACGTAGTTGTACGTTCATACATACACAGAAGACAGAACACAGACTCTCTCTCTCTTCTCTCTCTCTCTCGCCTTCTCTCTCGCCTTTCTACCAGAATCTCTGCTTGTCTGCCTTTTGTTACCTTTCTCTCTCTATCTTTTCTCTTGGGTCTTACGTCGCACCGTCATTATTACCAAATCAAACAAAACCACATTTAGAATTCTATTGTGCCAACAACACATAATTTATACAGAAAAACATGTTCTTTCGATCTCTCTCGATCTATTCTATCAAGGTCGATAACATCACACTTCCAATTCGCTACAGAATGGGGTTCTCCTTAAAAGCCTTTACAACTCCACTTCTGGGTTCTGCACTTGTGATTGTGTTTATGTGGGTGGAAGCTAAACACAAGAACTCTGTTTAAGGGAACCCACTTGTATCTCTATATATGTCAGTGTATGAGAAACACCTCTAATCACCAGAGAGAGAGAGAGAGGATGGCGTTAGAAACTGTAGTGTTCCCTCAAGAACTGTTTAGTTATGGTTGCAGGGAGTTGTATAGCTTCGGAGGAGGTTGGAGCTATGATTTTGGGGTAGCAGCGGAAGAAGAAGGGAAAGTTGGGCTTGATGAGGTTATTCTTGATCAGAATATAGACCAGTGTTTCAGTGGAAATTGGGAGTCTTCTGCATCTTCCATTGTACAAAATGTGAAGGACTTGGAGACCAATTCATCTCCAGAGGCTTGCACTGGTGATGGGTTTTTCGCCGGCGAGTTAGCTCCAGTGAAACTTCCGCCGACGACCCCTAATCGACGTAAGAGACGACGCACCAGAAGTTGCAAGAACAAAGAAGAAGTTGAGAATCAAAGAATGACCCACATTACTGTTGAACGTAATCGCCGGAAACAGATGAATGAGTATCTCGCTGTTCTTCGATCTTTGATGCCAGCATCTTACGTTCAAAGGGTTTGTTTTTCTCTCCTCGATTGATTTTTACCTTACAACTTTCTTTTCCTTTTTGGGTTTTTGATTTTCTGTCTCCTCTCTGCACAGGGAGATCAAGCTTCTATTATAGGGGGAGCCATTAATTTTGTGAAGGAACTGGAGCAACTACTGCAATCTTTAGAGGCTGAGAAGAGAATGAAGCAACAATCAGATCCTGATTTCTCTTCCCCATTTGCAAACTTCTTTACCTTTCCTCAGTATTCTATTTCAGCTCCCTGTAACCACTCAGGTTCTTCAAATGAATCTGTCGCTGAAAACAAGTCACCCATCGCAGACATTGAAGTAACCATGGTGGAAAGCCATGCCAGTCTCAAAGTTCTCTCAAGGAGACGACCCAAGCAGCTCTTGAAGATGGTGGCTGGGTTCCAAGCTCTCAGACTCACTGTGCTCCACCTCAATGTTACAGCCATGGATCAAATGGCCCTCTACTCCTTCAGTGTCAAGGTTAATTTTCTTCTGCTTCTGTTTTTGGGTTTCTTAAATGATTAATTGATCTTTAATTTCTAAATTTGGGGGAAAAATCAAAATGATACAGGTTGAAGAAGAATGCCAACTCACTTCAGTGGATGAAATTGCCACAGCTGTTCATCAAATGCTATGCAGAATCCAAGAGGAGCCTGGGTTGAGTTGATAACCCTAATTATCTAATGGAATCAATGCCATCTCTTGTATTGATAAGGGGGTAGATTTTCTTATATGATTCTATTTTTCCTGTAGTTTTAGTGTTCTTTGTACTGAACAGCTTTAATCCATCATCTTATTTCTCTCCCCAAATCAGTGTGTGTTTGTGTGAAATGTCATGAATCATGTCTGAATTAACCTCTTCCTTCATGATAATCTAACAACACAAGCATGCAAGCTTTGGTGCATTTGATCCATCTCATCTGGGCTGTCACCAATATGTCACTAATACAACATTCAAACAAATTAATTCACATATGAGGTCCTAACATAACCCTCAATTGCTTTCATTCTTTCTCATTATTCAAAATACTTAACCCTAATGATTTCTATCTGTACATACTGAAATGCTATTAGTCCTGGCTGATCTTTTTCTAGGTATTCTCCCTTTAAATAGGAGAGATAGGAGAGATGCAAGTATGGTTCTGGAGAAGCTTGTTGATGATTAATGGTGGATGCTTATATTTATCCTTACCCATGAAATCCTCTCCCACACAGGTGCCCTACCCCTAAAACTACGTGGCAATACAGTGGCCTGCAGGTTTGGCGTATCAAAAGATGGATCTCATTGAGATTGAGATCCCATTCCCTTCCAAAAAGTTTGTGCCACAAGAGACAGATGCTTGCATGCATGCAACAGTCATTCTGTCAAGTCCAACTCAACTCTCCATTATTTTTTATTTCTTAAATTCAATGCAAGATTGCTGGGAGTTGTGATCAAAGTTCAAACCAGGTAGATCAGCTTGGCTGCTCAGAAACGTGAATCATGTACGTGGTAGAACCTTGTCACAACCAGGCTGTAAGGTTGCAGCAAGCCCTAAATTACAGGAGTACTTAATAAATCATGGAAAAAGGTTTCTTGAGTAGGTTGCATTGAGAGCATATCAAGGAAAAAGGTTGTCTGGGTAGCTAGTTTGCATTGAAAGTTTACCATTAAGGAGTGATAAAACAGTTCCATATATACGTAAGAGAGAGAAAAACATCATTCCATCACAAGAGGAGAGAGAGAGAGAGAGAGATCATTTTTTTAAACTTAAAAGACCCAAAGAACCAAAAACAATACAAATAGCATGTGAACATGTATGCAGTAGCTTCAATGTATGCCATTATGGTCAAGATGAAATTTCTTCTTAATTTATATTAAATCTTAAATTGGAATGCTTAGAACCTTCAGTGGACAATGAGGTAGTGGAGATTCATGTAAACACATCTCTTTCATTAGAAAACAAATCAAAATAAGTAGTCATGTGAAAAGAGGAGGCAAGGAATTCTGATTAACCAAAAAGATGATTATCCCAATCTAGAATGGCCCCATATGTTTGTCCACATTAACTACTTGCCATTCACATCAACTAGAAGAGCATCCAAAGGGTACTTGAGGAATGAACTAATGACTGCATGTAACCATCAGAGGAGGTCCTTGCAATTGCACTTAGTGGTGAACAGAGATGGTTTTTGTAGTTTACTGTAAAGGAATGTATGGTGGAACACTAAAGAGTGATTAGCATACAGTGTTAATCTACTTTAAAAAAGGTAATACATGGTACCACAAAGATCAAATAGATTTTCTTCCTTTGAAAAGTTTGTAAAAAGAGGGTGAAGCACCTATAAAGCTACCTATGAAAGGTTAAGTACAAGACATGGCTGCCATGGACAACTTTTTTCCTGTGTTCACACTTAATATTGATTAATGGCATTGATGATAATGTAAAATCGGTCTTATCCAGCATTGATAGAGTGATTAAAATTTGAAACTATGTGCTCCTTTGCCTCTTGTTAGAGGTACAGTTTTATACCTAACAGGTTAGGTTAAGTTTAAAGGTGAAATCATTCTGATATTGAAATAGAATGATAAGTAATGAGCCTTAGCAGGTGTGTAATCATGGTCTGTACTGTGTACCAAATGCTAATCTTACCTTCTCCAGGTAAAAGCAAATATTCTTGTTGGGTGAAAAGAGTCACAAGTGAAATGATTAAAGAAGCAGAAAAGACCAGCTGAGAGGTGTTAAAAAAAAGGAAGAAATCCATAATATTCACTATTTACATGTTTTAGACAAACCACAAGAAGTCACCAATAGAAAACAAACAAAGCAACATAGAGAATTAACGTGATTTATACACAATCTTAATGTACTACATCTATGGACTGACATGAACTTTTACTGTGCTAGAAAGAAGATTACAGTAGATATCTCTAGCAATCATCAAAACAAGGTTAGATAAGCTTTCACCCAAAACCTTAAGGTGAAAATCTCAAGTTACACAATGATTTCATAGGAGAACATAAGGTACATTTTTATTGAATTTAATCGAGTTAACTAGCTGACCATCAGACAAGATTATTATGTACCTGCATCTATCACTGATCTCACAAATCAAGCCATTTGGGTTGTCCCCTAAAATATATTGATGTGGGTCAATCTTTAATGCAGGTAAAAGAATTTGAGTTAGAGGTGTAAACGGACCACATTCGGATCGGATAGTGGTAATACCATATCTGCATCTTATCGATTTTCGGACGGATTCAGATAATATCCTATCAATTTTCAAACGGATTCAGATGATAATCAGATAGTTATTTTCTTAAGTAGATTTTTTTAAATGGAAATGAATACAGATTGAATACAAGTTTTGAACTACCTATTTACATCTTTACCATTGTATTTGTGAGGACTAGGTTTGAAATCTAAGAATTTAGCAACTCTGGTAGCTATTTTAGTAGAAAGTCTAGAAAGGTAGTCACATATCACGAGTAAAAAAATTATAAAAATAAGAAAAATAAATCTAAACAAGTAACTTAATTGGATAATTTTATCAGACGGATAATAATCGGTAAAAAAGGGGTATACCATATCCGCATCCTATTAGTAATCGGACGGATTTTGATACCCCTAAACGGATGCGAATACGAATTCAAAAGCAGATTTCGATTATCCATTTACACCCCTAATTCGAGTCATACACAACAACATGAAATAGATAGGCTTCATGAATTGGGTAAGTGAACTCATACCAACTCTAACACAGTCCCCTGAAGGTTAATTATAGGATAATTCAAACGAGCCATAATGAGAACACTATACATTAATATGGAAGATCCTCATGAAATAATGGAGAAACACTAGACTCACGGGTGTCTGATGTACCATCTCTATTAAAGTTGGGAATGTTGGTGACATGAAAGGTTCTTTATAAATCTCAAACCAGATTGGCTAAAATGTTAGCCTTGATGCCTTCTCTGATGGTTAGTTTTAGCCACAATCTGCCCCTACTGTATCTCAACATGACCCTAATTAATATGGAGACCCTTGTCCCTTGCCCCTTTCTGTACTGAAACCTTACTGCCCCAGAATAGATAGTTTCAAACTTTCTATGGCCAAAGATTCCAATTCTGAATGCATAGTGACTATGAAGTTGACGTTGCTTGAGTAAGTAAGAGTCACCCCCTCTACTAAGAAGAAAATGACATTTGTATAGGAAAGTAAGAAACCCATATACTATTCAAGCAAATTAACCATTTTATTGCATAGATGCAGTGAAAGGAACCTATCCCTCAGCAATTTTTACCATGATCAAACACTTGGTGTGCAACCAAGTGAAAACCAGGCAGACACATCACAGAAAAGTTTAGACAATATCTTGTCTGTCAATTTGAAAGAAAAGGATATAAACAGTTGGAAATAGAATTAATCATACTCATGATTATCATAAATGGTGGGTCGATACTAACAATTTCTCCAATTTGGAGTATGTTATAGAGTTCATGTGGATCCCATGTCAATGATATCATTCTGGAGACAATTTTTAATGTAAGAACAGCTCATGCATATCTCAGACATATGACAACTTAACTCTCGTGTGAACATTGAATCTAACGTTCAACTTAAGAATCAAGAGCAAATTCTCTTAATCAAAGATGGGAACAGATCATTAATCCCCCAGAATCCATAGGCTATTGCTGTTTTTACTAATAGGAATCCGCAACACAAGAAGCAGGTAACTTGAAACCTAATGCAAGCTATAAGCTATTTTTTATTTTCTAGGTCTCATGTATGTAGTAAGCTCTATCTGTATGAGAAAACTATCTTATATATGTAAGGGATGGTAGAAACCAAGAACCCTACAAACATTACTATAAACACAATATTTCATATCAAGCACGTAATTGCAAATACTTCTTATGACAAAAACACAAGGCACCAAACGCTACGAGACAACTTCCAGTCATTCCACCGTATTATCTTTTGTAAAGTCTCCATAGAATGGAAAATGTCAAAAACATAATTTCGAAAACCACACAAGTGCATTGCTCTCATTCATTTCATTGAATATCATCTGTGCAATGTTCATGTCACCCAATTTTTGTTGGAAGTGTTGAGCAATGATGAGTGAAGAGTTGCACGCAAAGTCAATGATCTGATAGAGCTAGATTGGTTCAATTTGGTGATTGAAAAGAAGAAAAAAAAAAAGCACAATAGATTATAGAAAAATAAAACCATATTACACATACAATCATGTTGTGTTATTATTATTTCCCCTAGATCATCAGTGTTGTCAGCTTGTGCCGCAGTGTGTTGTAACCATGATTGCAAGAGGCTAAAGTTCTGCTTCAAGCTGTCGAGGATCAATGAAATGGAGTGGTGAAGATACAAAGTGAGTGAAAAAGACTCTCCATGGCAAATCTAAATATGTGAAACATAAAAGTTGTGTGAGGAACCGAAAACACACTAAAATGTACAAAGAAAAGACAACTCATCACTAGAATGGAGGAACGTGCCACAATGGCCGAGGAAATTAAATTGCCAAAAAGGCGGAAGAACAAGCTGAGGCAAACATAATGCTACATCATGAAGAAAAAAGACATGCTTCATCAGAGTGAAAATTGATGGTCTAAGGAATATATATACTATTAGGCATTAAAGTTCACTACACACTTCATTTTATTTAAGGAAAATTACAAGATTGGCCATATTTAGGTTTACTTTTTCTTTCTCCTTTTTTTTGGGGGGGGTGGGGTTGGGGGAACAGATATATTTTATATTTTTGAGAATAGAGGCATTACATAACATACCATCAGACAGGATGGAACCCACATCCTCTCCACTGAGAGGTCTTGGTTTTGCCAACCGACGAACCTTGCGATGGTATTCTTATGGTCGGAACATGGCGGTTCGACCAACCCTCTAGTTGGACGGTCTGACCACATTCAAAGATATCTTAATCAACTAAATTGTGAACGGCTTGTGTACAATAGAAACGTACACGCTAAGTAAACAAGGGTGACATAACCGATCTCCTAAGAATTACTCTTACGAGTCCAGTCAGACTCTACCATTATAATACGCGTGAAATTCTCTCTCCCAACGGATAAGATTAGTAAAGGAGCAATTATAGATTCAAGTCGAACTCAATTACTACATTGCCAAGGTCATCAACTATAAATATACATATCCTCACCAGTGGTCAGGTAGGGATTCTTGGATCATTCCAACTAGCAATCTGCCTTCTTCATCAAAAGTCGGATATTCGACTAAATTGATCATCGGAGACGTTACTTGACCTACCCGATCGAGCACATTTTTGCAGTTACACACTTCGTTTTATTTAAGGAAAATTACAAGATTTGCCATATTTAGGTCTACGCTTTCTTTCTTCCCCTTTTTTTTTTTTTTTTTTTTTTGGGAAGTGGGTTGGAGGAACAGATGATTTTTTATATACTAGGAATAAAGATATTACATAATATATCATCAGGCAGAATGAAACCCACAACCTCTCCACTGAGAAGTGTTGATTTTGCCAACCCACCAGCCCTGATGATATATTTAGGTCTAATCTCACAAATGTTATCGCTGATATGTTTTAATTAAAAAAATACACTATTTTCTGTTTAAGTTTACAAACTTAGCCACATCCCATGAACCTTTTTTTCTTATTTTTTGAGATGTTCTACGGCTCTACCTTCCTCCAACGGCACTGCATGGCATTGTGACTCTATTTCAGGATCACACCGTTGGGTTCTCTCATTACAGACTTCTTCAGTTCTGGGCTAGAGGAACTTATTGAATCAAATAACATTCTTTTGAAAGAACTACGATTCCAGTCTCAAACGTTTAACAGAGACTCAGAACAGAGTACACGTCTCTTGTATCCTTTCATACCCTAGTTGGAAAACAGTAACTTAAAACCTAAGCATTGCAGACTATCTGATGTGGTTCCAGTGCAGATATGAGTGAGTCAGACCCACGAGCCCACAAAATAAAGAATATAGCTTAGCAATTGGGTATCTGATTATTTTAAAAGAATCAGAAAACACAATGAAATTGACATACTGTAGCATGCATGACTCTGGGAACTCCAAGATTCTGATTAGGTTCAATGGGCACGAGTATTTGGTGGGAGCAATGCCAGGATTTCAGGTTTTGACTTTTACTTTGTCCAATGCTTACTCACATTTCATGTCAAGTTGTGTGCTTGAAACAGGTATTACCAATTGCAACTGGTATTGATGAATGATTGATACAGGTAAGCTATGCCCAACAAATATTAAATATTTGATAATATTATACTATTAATAAGCCTCAATAGACAGGAAACCGCAACATCATATAAGAAACACTGAAACTAGTTTCTGCTTTTTATATACCATCATGTGAGACATCCAACACAGCTCCCAAATTCAAGCCTTTCATATAAAGAATCATGAATTCAAGCATTGTGGCTTGACAGACAGACTGGTGTCTATCCATACAGCTGCAGCCAACTCTTGAAAATTAGCTTGCGTAAACCTGGGAATAGAGAAGACTTTGCAATAGCCTTTCAGATGGATTCATGTATTGTGTCTGAAAACAGGGCACAAATCAAAAGTACAAGGAGGAGAGGTCTTCTTACCAGGATACTTATTAGGAGTAAAAACAAAAATAATTTAAGGTCATAGATCAATTTATCTCAAAAGCATGTCATGTTAACAATACATATAGTTAATATTCACCAATGGTGTCAGTATGTGGAGGCCACCACAAAATATTATACCAAGTGTTGTTCATACTCTATAAGTTTAGGCTTCCTCAAAGCCTGGAACAAAGTCACCTAATCTAGAGCTTGAAAAAGAAACTAGTGCAAGCAACACAGTAGAAGGGAAGAAGATAAGGCAGACTGACAGACTCTCAGATAAATCTAGAAGGAGTCCTCAAATAATGATGTTAGGTCTCAACAGTACAACAGCAATAACAATTCAGCCTAATAACTAATTAACCAGGATGGCTACATGAATCCTTACCCTCCAGACAACTCTAGTCTTAGTCATACTTGATACAAGGCCTAACCTATGCATGTCTTTCCACTCCACTTTCTCCTAAGATCATTTTGGTCAATGCGAATCAGGTCACTCTTTTGTATTGGAGCATCCAAAGGCCTCCAACTGGGCATGACAATGCTACTTCAAATGACTTTCTACTTCCAACCCAATTCCAATATGATCATTCCTCACTTCATCCTCTAGTTTTACTCCTTAGCAATCTCAACATTGTCATCTCTCTAGACTTCGTAAATCTATATGATGATGCTTTTGAACTGCCCAAGTGCCCAACATTCTTCACCATACATCATTACTAGTCATATGACTGTCCTATAAAAGTTTCCCGTTCCAGTTTTAAATGAATACACAAAACTCCAGTGCACCTCTCCAGGATTTCAAGTTTTGGATTCTACTTTTGTCCAATACTTACCTTTTATGTCAGGTTGTGTGCTTGAGACAGGTATTAAAAATTGCAACTCTGATGTCAATGAATTGATGAATGGCTGATACAGGCAAGCTATGCCCAACAAATATTAAATATCTGATAACATTTTGCTATTAATAATCCTCAATAGACAAGAAACCACAACATCATATAAGAAACACTGAAACTAGTATAACATCAGTGAGACCACTAGCAAATCCAATACAGCTCCCAAATTCAAGCCTTTCATAGAAAGAATCATAAATTCAAGCATTGTGGCTTGACATGCAGGTGAGAATCCATACAGCTCTAGCCAACTCTTGATAATTAGCTTGTAAAACCTGTGAGTAGAGAAAATACTTCGAGATGGCCTTTCAGATACATTCATGGATTCTGTATGAAAACAAGAAACCAATACAAAAGTACAAGGGGGAAGTCTTTTTTACCAGGATACCTTTAGGAGCATACAAACACAACAAAAAAAATATTAAGGTCTCATATTAAAATCTCAAAAGCATGTCATGCTACCAATACATATAGTTGATATTAACCAATGATATCTATATGTCAAAGCCACCACAAAATATCATAAGAGTGTTTTATAATCTATAAGTTTAGGCTTCCTCAAACCTGGAATAAAATCACCTATTCTAGAGCTTGAAAAAGAATCTAGTGCAACATGGTAGAAGGGGAGATAAGGCTGATTCTCAGATAACTTTAGAAGGAATCTCAAATATGATGTTAGGTCTCAAGGGTTCAACAACAACAATTCAGCCATAACCCAATTGATTGGGATGAGCAATGAATCCTTGCCCTCCACAACTCTACTCTTGGTTGTACGTGATACAATGCCTAACCTATGCATGTCTTTCCTCACCACTTTCACCAAAGGTCATTTTGATCAATGTGAATCAAATCACTCTTTTTGTATTGGAGCATCCAAAGGCCTCCAACTGGGGATGGCCATGCCACTTTAAATGCCTTTCTACTCCCAACCCAACTCCAATATGATCATTCCTTACTTTATCCTTCCTAATTTTACAAAGTAAGCAATCTCAACATTGTCATCCCTCTACACATCATATACCTATATGATGCTTCTTAATTGCCCAACATTCTTCACCATCCCTCATTTCCCGTTATATGACTGTCCTTCCTCTTCAAGTTTTTTACAAATAGACCAATAGACATAACTCCAAATGCACCTCTACACTTCATCTATCCTATTTTAATTCTCTATGAACTAGCTCCTCTAATCACATCCTTTATTTATGATTGAGCTAAGATACAAAGATAATCACTTTGCAAGATCTGCTTCTCATCAATTCTCACCCTCTCATTGTCTGTACTAGTATAATTGTGTCCTCTATGTGTCTATTTATCTTAGAACACTTTGATTCCGAAGTTGATCTCCATAAGTCTAACTTGGCATTAATCAATCCCCACTTTATCTCATCACGATCACTCAATAGTGAAAATGGTATTCATCCCCTCCAAAAACATAGAGAACATGTTAATTAATGAAAGAAGCATCAAGATAAAATAGGAACAAGATTTTTTGTAGAACTGTGTTAAGTACACTGCATGGACTACTTAGCTATGTCAATTATCTCAATGACAAATAAACCAGGGAATGCAAAGGTAACACCCCTGAAAACTAGAAGGCAATAACCATAAAGAAGGCCCCCCAAAAAAAATGTGGTGCCTTGAATTTTGTTACAGTACCATTTTGATTTACAGGACCATTTTGATTTGAACCCTGTAAAGGCCAACTTCTAAGTAAACAAAAGAGACTCTGAATGTCCACATAACTAGAACAAAAGTGTTAGAGAAGGAAGCAGGCAATCAAAAATTTATAACACAAATGTGCAAATCAGTTAACAACACAAGAAAAGGAGTAGGAAAAGTGGTACTTGAAAGGTTACTAACACATGTGGGCAATAGAAGAAGAAATATGCATATAAATAACAGATGCAAACACCTCTATAATCTATATGCCCCCCACCCCCACACAAAAAAATACAAAATAATAATAATACATTACTTCTTTTTCTAATCTCAAAGCAGCTCACCATGATCGACATAAATATAAGAATATTAAAGGAATAAGTAATTGTGCACCCATCAACTCCAATAACATAGATCTTTTGTTCAATTCCATACCAATGTTAGATACTATCATCAGAGAAGCAGCTGCAGTAGCCAAATAAATGTTAGCTTCAATGCTTCAAAATCAAGTATCAGTACCGTCAATAGATGAACAAGAAACAGGGCCATTATAAGTTCTCGTTACAGCAGGAAGAAAACATGACTAACCAAAATTATTTAAATTTAACACTGCTAATGTAAGATTTTTCATTTGAATCTGCATTCACATTTGTCATGAAGTATAAGATTACATCAGGAATTTCACTGCATCGATCCAAAAGAAATGCCAAAATTGCTTGGTTCTCCAAATCAAACTTGATTGTTAGGGGATGGCTGACATATCTTACTGTTGTAGATATCTCCACTGCAACTAAACATAAAAGAGGATGGGAGGGATAAAGGATCTCTTAAAGTGGATTGGTTTCTTCGTTCCACTTCATACAACGTGTTAGATACTATCATTAGAAACTCCTAAGATAGCCAAATATATGTTACCAGATTTTATGCTTTAAAGTCAAGTAACAGGGCCAACAATAGGTATAGAGGGGAGAGGCCATTAGAAGTTCTTGTTGTTACATCAGAGCGGCGCGCAGGAATTGCAAGAGGCATAACAGTTAGTTTGTCTCAGATAAAACATTTCCAATTAAATTGTAAAAATATAATACTTCTGTCAGATTCTTCATCTGAATCCTGCATTTCATATATTTGTTGGGATGCATAAACTTACATCAAGAATTTAATTCGTAGCAAGAGATACAGAAACAAATGCCACAGCTATTTGGTTCTGCAAATCAAGCTTGGTTCTTCTTGAAAACTTGAAATGGCAGGTAAAATGCCAAAATTCTTTATCCCAAGACGACTTGACTCTGATTGTCGGTTCCATCTTCCTTCCAATTATATACAGTTCACCACCTTATAGCTTTAGTGTATATTTTGATTTAGAGAAAACGAAGAGGACCCCAATTTGTTGGGGGCAGAAGCTGAGATATCTTTGTCTTGCAGCCATCTCAATCTTGACTAAATATAAAAGAGGAGGAAAAGAATAAAAGATATCACAGAGGAAGAATTGATTTCTTGGTTCCACCATATCTTGTCATCTCTCTACACTTCATATATCTATATGATGCTTCCTAACTGCCCAACATTTTTCACCATCCATCAGTACCAGTCATATGACTGTCCTTCCTCTTCAAGTGTTTTTACATATAGACCAATAGACATCACTCCAAATGCAACTCTACACTTCATCTATCCTATTTTAATTCTCTATGAATTAGCTCATCTAATCACATCCTTTATTTATGATTGAGCTAAGATACAAAGATAATCACTTTGCAAGATCTGCTTCTCATCAATTTTCGCCCTCTCATTGCCTGTACTATTATAACTGTGTCCTCTATGCGTCTATTTATCTTGGAACACTTTGATTCCAAAGCTGATCTCCAAAAGTCTAACTTGGCATTAATCAATCCCTACTTTATCTCATCATGATCACTCAATAGTGAATATGGTATGACACCCCCACCCCCAAACAAAAAAAAAAAAAATGAACATGGTAATTAATGAAAGAAGCATCACGATAAAATAGGAATGAGATCTTTTGTAGAACTGTGTTAAGTACACTGCATGGACTACTTAGCTATGTCAATTATCTCAATGACAACTAAACCAGGGAATGCAAAGGTAACACCCCTGAAAAATTAGAAGGAAATAACCATAAAGAAGGCCCCCAAAAAAAATGTGGTGCCTCAAATTTTGTTACAGTACCATTTCAATTTGAACCCTGTAAAGGCCAACTTCTAAGTAAACAAAAGAGACTCTAAATGATCACATAACTAGAACAAAAGTGTTTAGAGAAGGAAGCAAGCAATCAAAAATTTATAATAACAATGAGCAAATCAGTTAACAACACAAGAAAAAACGTAGGAAAAGTGGTACTTGAAAGGTTACTAACACATGTGAGCAATAGAAGAAGAAATATGCATACAAATAACAGATGCAAACACCTCTGTATGCCCCCCATCCCCTCAAAAAAAAAAAAAAATAAAATAATACATTCTTTTCCAAATCTCAAAGCAGCTCACCATGATCGACATAAATATAAGAATATTAAAGGAAGAAATAATTGTGCACCCATCAATTCCAATAACATGGATCTCTTATTCAATTCCATATCAATGTCAGATACTATCATCAGAGAAGCTCCTGCAGTAGCCAGATAAATGTTAGCTTCAATGCTTCAAAATCAAGTATCAGTACTGTCAATAGATGTTCAGGAAAGAGGGTCATTATGAGTTCTTGTTACAGCAGAGAGGAAGCAAACATGAGCAACCAAAATGATATAAATATAACAATGCTAATGTAAGATTTTTCATTTGAATCTGCATTCTCATTAGTCATGAAGTATAAGATTACATCAGGAATTTCATTGCATCGATACAGAAAGAACTGCCAAAATCGCTTGGTTCTCCAAATCAAACTTGATTGTTAGGGAACGGCTGACATATCTTACTGTTGTAGATATCTCCGCTGCAACTAAACATAAAAGAGGATGGGAGGGATCAAAGATCTCATAAAGTGGATTGGTTTCTTTATTCCACTTCATACAACGTGTTAGATACTATAATTAGAAGCTCCTAAGATAGCCAAATATATGTTACCAGATTTTATGCTTTAAAGTCAAGTAACAGAGCCAACAATAGGTATAGAGGGAATAGGGCCATTAGAAGTTCTTGTTTCATCAGAGCGGCAGGAATTGCAAGAGGCATAACAGTTAGCTTGTCTCAGATAAAGCATTTCCAATTAAATTGTAAAAATATAATACTTCTGTCAGATTCTTCATCTGAATCCTGCATTTCATATATATGTTGGGATGTATAAACTTACATCAAGAATTTAATTCGTTGCAACAGATACAGAAGAGATACAGAAACAAATGCCACGGCTATTTGGTTCTGCAGATCAAGCTTGGTTCTTCTTGCAAACTTGAAATGGCAGGTAAAATGCCAAAATTCTTTATCCCAAGACGACTTGACTCTGATTGTCGGTTCCATCTTCCTTCCGCTTATATACAGTTCACCACCTTATAGCTTTAGTGTATATTTTGATTTAGAGAAAAACAAGAGGACCCCAATTTGTTGGGGGCAGAAGCTGAGATATCTTTGTCTTGCAGCCATCTCAATCTTGACTAAATATAGAAGAGAAGGAAAGGAGTAAAAGATCTCACAGAGGAAGAATTGATTTCTTGGTTCCGCCATATCTTGATAGCAAGAACTTTCCACCACACGAGACTGATCTTTTCATGGCAATAGGTCCAGTTCTTAGAACTTGACGAGTGAAAGAACCATTCATCAGCTTAAATAGTCCTGGACTTCCACCTTGGCCCTTGAAAACAAGTTCTGAATTGGATTCGTCCACTGCGATTACTTGGGTAGACGAATTCCCTTCCGAATTTAATGGAGGAATATTGGAGGGAGAGAAACACAACATGGCTGCAGCAAATGAACCCATAGAAAAAGACCTTTTTACAGGTTGCACGATTCCTTCCTCGCCCAGACGATCATCACCCAAATCGATGCTGACCATCTGAGTTCCAGAATTTGCAGGGTTTGATAGCACAGTTGTTGCCTCTTTTTCAATCTCAGCATCCTTTCTTCCATCATCAACCCGTGATTCAATTTGTTCATCTGTTCCAGTACCAACCCCACCTTCGCCAATCTGATTGCTTCCTGAAGCGCCATCACCAGAAGAAATCCCCAGCTGGGTTTCATCCACTGTACCCGAACCGCTCGAGTTCATTTCAGTCGCAATCGATGAATGCCCAAGACTACCGGAGTTAGAAACGATCGGGGCACGACACAGAGGGCAATTAGTATGGGATCTGAGCCACATATCGATACAGGGAAGGTGGAAGGCATGGCTGCACTTGGGTAAGAGCCTCAAAGTATCATCTTCTTGGAACTCACCAAGACAAACTGAGCACTCAGTCCCTTCAACCAAACCCGTTCCTCTCTGATACTTGCAGACAGTGATTGAATTGACGACGTTATCTGGGAGACCTACCGTTTGGATTAACCAGATGGGATGATCTATAACAGGTCCCTGATCTTCATCGAAGAAACCCTCATAGTCACTATCAGGTTGGGGAGGAGAAATTCTCGCTCGGTTCACAGTTGAACAGTATTTCACAATGAAGGCATAGTAGGTAAGGAGAAGACAAGCACCACCGAGAACAGCGAAAACGATGATCAAAATTGGGGAAAATCTATGAGAGAAGGAATCTTCAGAGTAATAGGTAGTTGGCGGAGGAGGAAAAAGAGAAGAAAGAGGAGGGCAAGCATAAACAGAACAAATAATTGTATCGTTTGTTGAGGGTACACAGCTTTCAATTGAACAATCGGAAGTCATATTGGAATCGGAAAAAAACTTCTGATAAACAGACGCCATGGAAGAAGCAAATGAAGGGAACTAGGTAGAATTAGAGCTTGGAAGAAGAGGGTAGCAGAAGATGTAAGAGTTAAGTTCAAACCTACTCTGTGAATGGTCTGAGAGACGATGTTGATTGGAAGAGATTCTGATACTTCTCCACCTTCCGCTTTGTTCCCATTTCGCTTTCTCTCTTTTTCTCCAAGTGGGCAATTTGGATATAAATTTTCAACCAGGAAAGATGAAGAAACACTGAGAAGTGAGAACCAAGCTTACATAGAAAGCTGATGCTCCTCTAAGGGATGGAGAAGAATCGAACTCAGAGAGTTGCCTGAGAATAATTCTGGTTCACCAACTCAGCTCACCTTTCTGGGTTTGTTTGGTACCACTACCACATGTTTATGGGATGATTTCACATCAGTCCAATGGGCACACTGAAACGGGTCAAATTTTTGTTCTTCACCATTTGCTTTAAAGCAAAGAGTTGTCAACATTTTTTTTTTTTTAAATTTTTTGAGTAAATTGAATTGGTGTTCGAAAATGGAGGTTTTAATCTTACAGTTGTGACACTTCATTTTACATTTGAAACCATAGAGACATAAAAATTGAATTTTCGTCAACGTAGAGCTGTTTTTGTGGTGAAACTAATACCTCTTAGTGAAAGGTCGTATGTTTGACTCTTGCTAAGGCATATTAATATTTCCATCCCCGACTTAATAAAGCCATTTGTACTAAAAATATATATTTGAATTTTCAATAGATACATTAGTCCAATTTATCACTGAAAATTGTTGAGTCACTGTTTATTATAGGGACATTTATGGACTAACGTATCTAATGAAAATTCAATTTTGAGAACTTTTTTTTTTTTTTTTTTTGAAACAAAAGCTTTTATATGTTTGGAGTGGGAATATTATCTATGTCGTCCACGACAATCGAACTTACGACTTCTCCAGTTAGAGGTTTGGATGGATCTTACCAGTCGACCAACCCTGCATTGGCAATTGTCGAAATTTTAAACTCAACCACATTTAGACCGTCCAACTGTTGCAAGACCATAAATGTGTAGGAGTTAATAGAGAATCAATTGGGCGTTGAATCAGAAATCAAATCACTTAGATGCCAAATAATAGGCTAAAAAAATTATAAGTCTATTTTAGACTTTTAAATTTTAAAATCATGCTTTAAATTTCAACCTATTATTTAGCATCTAAGTGCACTGTTGTGCACAACAGAGGATTTTCTTCCTCAAAACCCAGTGCCTAAAAAAAATAATCCAAATTTACCAACCTAATAATATTCAATTGACAACGATAATTCCGGAGAAGCAAGTACAAGTATCAATAAAATATAAATGAATAAAATTTAGCAGCTATAACTAATAATTAAGGGGCGTGACAGCACGATAATGTCCAAAGTGGGCTGGCCATTAAACCGGGTGTTGTAGAATTAGATTAACTCGTGCAGTTGGTTTCTGGACCGGTGAGCAGTAATTGTAATGGTAGTGGATCAGTGGTGAGGTTCATCTGGGCATTGAGCATCTCTACTATATCTTCATGGGAGTTTTTGCACATAATTTAAATACATACAAGATAAAGTCGAATCCATGTCTTCTTCACTAAAAAAATATCCGTCATTGCCGATTGAGTTAGGCTTTGATGTTAATGGTGAAGTTCAGGGGAGGAGTGTGAATAATGATAGCGAGGTGTTTTGAGTTGAGAGGTCATTGATTAGGTGTGTGAAGGTCTATGTTGCTTCACTTGTTTCTTGGGCCAGACTCGTCACCCACAGATAGCTAATGCTAGAAGTGTGCTTTTGCCTTTTTAAATTGAAAATGATTGGAGAACTTTCGAGATTTCACAAGATATTTTTTTCCGATGGAAACGAAATGATGAGTGAGACGAGAGGGTGCACTTAACACATATGGTCTAAGGTCTCAACTTTTAAGTTGTAACTTTGATGATTGAATGGTCATTTCAACTTTGCAATCTGTCTAGGTTTCAAACTTTGATGAATATTAACATACAAAAAAATGAGTATATGATGCATACAATAAATCATCCAGGGAACGGAACTTTGCCGGATTTCGGAGTTTCACTGGCTGGCAAAACCAACAAAACCCTGAAATCTCGGTGAAAGTTCGCCAACATTTTGTAGAGTTTCGGTTGGATTTCGCCGGAAAAAATGAAGAAATTGAGGGGCACCGATCATGGGCTGGTGCAGCCGGAGTTAGAGAATTTGAAGTCATGAGAGTGGTTGATGCTCTGGAAAATCGATTCCGACCTTTTCCACGGTGGAGGAAAGTGAAACTCGAAAAAAATCGTTTTCCGCAACTTGGGCGATTTCGAACTTTTCTATTGATTTTCCAACAACGTGTTGCAATTTCGATCGCTCTATTTATCGCTGGCGAATGTGAATTTTGGTGAAATTCGACGATTTATTGTTCCGTGGAATCATCTAAGGTTTCATAAATGAGTCATCAATGTATTTAGAACAGACGAAATAGATTGATCAACAAGTTTTAACCTCAATAGTCTTGGGTTGGAGCCTCGAGTTGGGAAAGAAATTTTCACCAAGTCAGCGAGATCTCAAGGCAATTCTCTATTTTGAGATGGTGAGATGGACCTTGAAATAGAGATTTTGAACCATAATTCGAACTCATCTTAAAGATTTACCGGCAAAGCTTTCCTGGGTATTCCAACAACTCTAGATTAGCTCCGCTTCAGGGGGAACAATATGCTCCCTTAACACTTTTGAATCACAAAATAGAGGGTGAGACTCACTTGAAAATATTTTCAAAAAATAGAGATAGAAGCCTTAGTGAGATTCATGTGGGCCCCATGCTTTATTTTGTAATTCAAAAGGGTCAAGTGCAGAACATTGTTCTCACTTGATAAGGGCTCTATTCAAACCTCTTTACATGTCCTTTAATGTTGATGATGGTTCTTCCTTAGAGGCAGGACAAGCTTTTACCCTTAATTGTAGCAAAACAGAGCTGTAACAAAGACAAAACGAAGAAAGTCTTTGAGTCTTTTTTGACAATTTTAACATTTCTTGCGCCACTTTTAGCATTTCAAAATTTTTGATTAAACGTCAGTCAACTACATATAGCCAATCAAAAGAGTAATTTATCAACATCGAGTAGTCTTTATGTCAAATTCGATCTATGATTCATTGAGTGTTTCCAAAAAGAAAAAACTTTTCCAAAAGTCAGTTCCGATACCAAACTGATTAGTAAATCACTCCACCGATTTCAATTCAGTGATGAAAATAAACAAGAATACTGTGTTTGATTAAATATATTTTTCAATATTATTTTAGTAAATTTTTTTTCAATACTGGAATTAATGGTTTCGGGCCTGGTTTCGATTTGGTTTCGGGCTAACTAACGGTTTGGGCTAACGGTATATACTCGGGTTGACTAACGATTTTAGGTTAATAATTTATAATATACAATAAAAAAATAAAAATAAATAGTCAAACATCATATAACAAGAACCAAAATTTTATGGAAAACAAAATTATTATTGATCAATTTTCATTAAAAAATGAAAAGTCATTCCATATTGTAGAAATCCCACTCACCTTATAGAAATCAAGAACTTAAATAATAAGTAGTAACATAGAAACTACAAGCTCATTCCTTAGGCTCCACCTGATAGTCTTGAAACAAATCTTCAAACCAAAAACCCTTTTAAATTTTAAGTTGTGATATGATTGATTGTCTTGAAATTGGGTTCTTGTTTTGTGAGAATGTTGATTTTTTTTCTCCCTTCTATGAAATCCATCTCTTTTTTGAGTTGGTATTTAATTGATATGCAAAAGAAATACCTCTCGATAAATATAATCATACTTAATCAACATTTTCATACTTGATAAATATTTACTTAATTTAAACAAACTCCGTACATTCAATTGAACATTAATATTTAATCCTTCTAATTGTCTCTTATAAGTAGTAGAATGACTATTTGATTTTTGAATTCATGCTCAATTTTTTTGATAGTTTATACCAACTACCTAATGGTAATATGATGATTCAAACAATATTTAATGTTAAACTATATAACAGGTTGTAAAACAGGTTATAACAGGTTGCGGTTTGGGTTCAAGTTGGTGCGGACTCTACCACCCTTAGCCCAAACACAGCCCATTAAGGTTCGGTTCGGGCTTGTTCGGGCTATAATTGGCTAGTGCGGTTCGATTTTAACGATTCGGGCTACAAATTGACACCCCTAGCCAAAGGAGAACCTGATTTAATGCATTTGGATGAAATTGAGAAGATATTGTAGCTATTAGTAGTTAGTAACTATGTAAAAGTTATGATGGTTTTTGTAACTCTAAGTGGAGGTTATGTAACTTCAAAAGTTTTATCAGGAGCACGAAATCACAATGTGAAAGCAAGAACTTCTAGGCACGTTACTATAGTTCGCTATCCTTAAGACTTAATTCACCCTCACTAAAGGTGCTATTAGGTACGAACCATCTCCCAAGATACAAAGAAGCCCAACTCAAAGTTGTTTTTCCCCAAATTTTGCAAAGCACAAACAAAAAACTCAAGAATGAGAAAACTTAGGAATTTTCTTATCTCTTGCTGTTGAGAAGCTAGAGGGTATTTATAGGCATTGAGGTGCCTCTACTAAACAGTTCATGATTCTATTTGTATGGGTGCACCTCTCTGTAGGGATACAAATGCCTACGTTTAGATTTGAGCCATTGGATCGTTTGGCCGCATGATCTAACAGTCCAAATTGAACCATTGAATAGATATGTATGGATCTACTTACATCGCCCTAGATTTGTTGTTGATCAAAATACACAATTCAAATCTAATTTCACTCGAAGCGATGCAAGCATGCAAAGTGCTAAGTGCGTGCCCCAAAAACACCTAAACAATCCACTGCCCACACCGCCAATACGCGTGTGTGAGAGCTCTCGGACGGTACACCATCTTTGCTCGTACACTGCAAACGCATTGGCGTGTCTTATTATTATAAATCAAAGTTAATAGGCAGCACTTATTAATTAACTTGGATTCCGACTTCACGGTTTCCAATGTGGAAATTGAATAAAAAAACACTTTCCTAAAATAAATAAAGGAAAGTTTTCCGCACTTATAAATCCAATAAAATGACATTCATTATTTTATTATATTAAAAATAATACAACAAGTTATGGTACCAATTGACTACTTCCTAAGTCTATTTAAAGAGCATTGGAGAAGGATGTAAACACACAATATAATATCCAAATCATGTACCCTTTTTTTATCAATTAGTTTATCTTAGTATGTAGTTTTGTCTTTAATCTTAGTTTAGAATGGGTTCAAGTCCACCCTTATAAGAATCCACGAGCTTTTGTTGCTTTCTCCTAAAAAGCAATAAAGTCATCGCACCAAGGTGGGGGGTGAATCCAACATTCTTTTAGAGGTCAAATGCACACGTTGTGTTTTCTTTGAATCCTCAAGACTCTGGCACACTCACGCACTTCAATTCACGTCAGCGGTGGTAGCCGAAAATGGACTCATATTATTATGGGGAAACAAAAACGTATAAAAATATCATACTATATCAATAGAAAGGTGGAAATTTCTCCTAGGATGATACTTCTATGAGTGCTTCTTTTGGTCTAACACTTGTAAGTACGTAAATATCTTTCAAAGAAGAAGCGAAGCAATATGGGTTAAGATTAAGATTGAGGGAAGATGTGGGGGATAAGTGTCACACCCCACTCACTGGTATCGGTCATGCCCGATAAGCCTTGGGTGCGATCCGTCACAGGATCCATGGTTTACTATCAATAACAATAAATGCAAGCAACATTAATCAAGAGCAAGAGTAAATTCAAATAATTCAAATGAAAAGTTATATAGGAGTCCAAATACTCCTAGGATGAATTAAAGAAAAGAATCAAAGTAATATGTCCCAAAATTGATCGAATTCAATGGAAGCAAAAACTAAATTAATTTAGTTTTATTCTTTTAGCTCTCTCCTGAGCGATGGTCTACTCTTCTAATTTAGCAACGAAGGGAGCCATCCAGCTCTCCTCCACTAACTTCTCGAATTATCGAGCTATCTGTCTCCTTTTGCCGTTAATGGGTGTTATAAGCGCACTCCAAGCATCTACAGGAAGCTTCATGACATACATCTTTGTCTCCCATTGACACCTCCACAACCTCTTCATAGGAGTTGCTCTAATCATACGGAACTTCTCCTGATCCAGTATACCCATCTGTATAATATAATTTCAACACACAAAAGAAATGAGTTTTGATGAACTCAGTAAGGAAACACATCTCCCAAAAATATTGACACTCAATAATCCTAGCGTTGTAGGATGAAACAGAGTCACGTCACTGCTATCACAGGTCATTCGGCTTCAATTCTCCTATCGAAAGGGTAATAGCATATGAGGGTACCTAGCCATACAATCTAAACTCCTAGGTATATCATCCAGCAACCATGATAGTGCTGGGGGCATCAGTAGGCAATGTCCCATACAATGAAAATACATATAAACATTCATAGTATATATTCGGCTACTGGTCATTGAATCATACTACTACAGAAAATTATAAAAGCAATGATATATGTAAGAAATCAAACAGTTCATCATAGAGCATATCATCACATATATATATATATATAAGAGTGTCCTTACCTGTAGATATGTAAAAGCTTACTAAAGTGCAGTTAGACCTCACTCACAACAGTCTCAGTATACCTCAGAGATCACTTAAAGATAGGTTACAAAGTTACATTAAAGACAAGAGTCAAATCAGAGCAACAACCAACTTCACAGAGCTACTGTGACTCAGCCGGTCGCTTGGGGCGGTTTATTGGGCCAAGCGACCGCCCCTGTTCCAGAACTTCTAAGTCCGAAATTTTGACTTTTGATCTCCCAATTTTAATCCGATTTTAGGATAATCTAAATCTGAATTTCGTTCTTAAGGAGCCTACAACACAATCACAAACCAAAACCCTAGATATCTAATGATTCGATATTTACATCATCTCCTTCAATCAGATTTATCCTTTATTTGGATGCAATGATCCGTTTTCAGACATAATCTAACCAAGATCAATGATGGAGAATAGAACCAACACAATTAACTCACTACCAATCCAAGGAGGATGGATCCACACCATTCAAAGACATGAGGAAAGAAAATAAAGATTGTGAAATCGACTTATCTCCAATTGATTTGCAAAATTAACGAAGGATTGGATCTTCTTCACAAATCACCATTCTCTCACCTTCCAACACGTGTTCTCTGCTTCTTAACCGTCCTAAGCTGTAATCCCGAATATAACAATGAGTAAAAAGGTCGGGATTTGCTATATATAGGAGACTGGAGCAAAATAGGGTTTAAACCCCATAAGCAAGCGCTTGGGGCGATTGATTGGTCAATCAACTGCCTTAAGCAATCGCCCTAAGTACTTTTTAGTATTTGGGTGCTTTGCTTAAGGGGTTGATCTCCAACTCAAACTTAACCGTATACAACATGCGAGGGAGTTTTTACCTTGATTCCGGATATCTTCAAATACACTTGACTTTGATTGGTGATCCATTTTCCCAGTAAGACAAAATTTTCATCGAATGAATCCAAATCCATGGGCTCAAGGTATGGATCATGAACTTCAATCCAGATACTCCACAACTTATTCCACCTGGACCTTCGGGTACTCGGACCTGCAATACGGATTCTGGGTTAGAATTACGAGGATTGTTACAATAAATTATATACCTCCACTTACATAGAAATGAAATTTTCTAATCCACAAGGTTAGATTCATGAAACGTGTTAAATCTAAAAACAAAATCCTATTTTTTAGAAAAGTTTCATATATGTTGGAGTCAGACCTAGAAAACAAAATCTTGTAATTACTATATCACATTATTTTGACTTCTATAATTTATTTCAATTGCATCACATCCATCAATATGGTTTGAAAATTTTATTTCTGCAAATGGGTATTAGGTTTCATCCAACTATTGATTTCGAACGGAAAAAAATGGAAAATAGAATTGGATATCATAGAAGTTGAGGAGTTTTAAGATTTGGTAGACGAATGCCCTCAAGAGAGAGAGCTTTATGGTTACTTGTATTTTAATTAATTGATTGAGTAATTAAGAGTCTGCCTTATTGATGAAGTGATATAAACTTGTAAACATATCTTAGGGTTTTCTTTGAATGTAATAAAAGAATAGGTGCAGTGGAAGTAGCAAAAGGGAAGGTAGAACAGATTAGAAATGGTTGTGAATGAGACTGATAAGGTATGTGAAGAGGTGTCTAATAGAATTCTTGCAGATGAGCCTCTTAATTTCCCTTCACCTTTCTACCTCTGCTAATCACTTCTCACCTTCTTTTTTTTGTATTATCCATCACTTTGTGTAAGGTCTAAAATATCGATCCACTTATGATAGTTGACCTAATTATCTTTCTATTTTTTTGGTAAACCAAAAGAGGGGATGCAGTAGCTGCGACTATGCGTCCCCCCCCTCCCCATGCAATGTTAGGACTTTCGAGGTGCAACCTATGCAAGCATTAGACCTGTGCACTACCAGTGCAAATACTTGTCGAGTCAACGGAACATCACCAGAGGCCTAGTATAGTCCATAGAAGCCAGTGGCACCCATGTCAAAGACCACACAATTGCCCAATGCCGAAGACAGAAGAGCAAAGGGTATTCGAATGTGAGACATGAGATTTACCAAACCACTTGAGAGTAAGTTTGGAACCACCAGACCACCACCTCCGATGTTAATATTCTACTTCCGAAGGATGAAATTATACATTAACATCATTAGAACAATCTTTTACTTGTGTTAATAGCTCATCCTAATCCATCTTTAGCCAAAACAAGGTACACCAAGTTCAGAATTTTATCCCAGAGGACACATCATGTTAGGGTAGACTTGAATTAGATTTAGGGCAGGATGGCATTAATGTAAGATATTTTTATTTTTATTTATAAAAGTAAGACAAAAATATGGAATTTTGTACTTTAAAAAAAATTGTGTTTTTAATTTTTTGCCAAACCCGGTTTCCAAGGCTTTGCTTTGACTAATCCGGTGTTCGACCCAAGTCGCACACCTGGCTGTGGTGGGTGAGTCTCCCAGCAGAAATTTTTTGCATCCACAAGGTTTCAATACCGGAACCATGCTTAAATGGACCAAATTGCTTACCACTTGGACCAACCCCCATTGGTTAAAAAAAAAAAAAATTTAAAAAAAATGCTTTTTTAAAATGCTGTGTAATATGTACTTCGCATCCACACAATTAGACTTTTTGTTTTGTTTTTTTGTGAAACCCAATTAGGCTTAGACCACTCAAAATAAATGGATAGATTATTAGAAATACAAGAACAAATAGGGACAGATGCCCACTTCAACCTTGATTCATGCATTAATTTTTGTTGAAAAACAGAAGATCAAGTAGCTACGTAAGAAAATCAATTCTTACACAATTGAGAGTCAAAACAATAATTTCCTTTTCATTCCAATGGTCAACAGTGCCAAACCAACCACAATTATAGAAATACTTAAAATTATCATGATACAAATCCTCTTGTTTGTGGCAATAATGTGACCATTAGGGTGTTATGGACCACAAAACAAGTTTTAATTAATTAATCTTCAAAGATACAAATAATTAGGTCTCTGTTCCTATCCAAACTTGAATCACAATTCCAATTTAGATACATTAATTGACTTTGAAGCCTGAGTTTTTTTTTGCAAATAAAATCTAAAATTCAACCTCTATCTTAGACATACTTATTCCTAAAATTTCTTAATAATTTGAAGTGCTACTTAGTAACAAGTGTGTAGATAATACAAAGTTATGTGACCCATGTCTCATTTAACCTAAAAACAAATCATTTCAAGGTTTGATCTGGTGTAGATGTTGCAAAACTTTACTTTTGGGATTGGATAATCGAGCACGACGATGAACTTTCAAAAGTTTTTGATATGGTATTTGTTAGGTTTATCCTAAACAATATATGGGCTTGGATTAATTACTAGGATTAATAATTGATAAGGGTCTCAACACATAGGGCCGATGCACTGCCATTAGGTTTGAGATGGGCCAAACCGGTCCATTGTGGAAACGGACCAGGGTTTTGGATTGCTATTATAAATAGCTATGATGGGTCCCTCCAATCTCTCAAGTTCTTTTGTTCTCTTTTTTCTCCACAAGAAAGAGGTACAATAGAAAGACGAGGAGATTGGAGAAGTCTTCATCACTCATCGAATATTCTTCAATATACGTCTAGTGTAAAGTATGCCCAATATTTTCTAAATATAATATCGTATTCTAAGTTCTTGCATGGTTTTATTATTGATTAGGGTTTTGAGGAAAACCCTAGAAGTTTCAACAATATTATCTCATCAAACAATTCACACGTAAACGTGAATATCTAGTCATCATTTTTTTCTTTTGAATCTATCTCATCAAACAATTGACGATAAACATGAATATTTAGTCATTATTTTTTTCTTTTGAATTTAGGTCATATGCTTGAGATAAGATCATATGCTTGAGATAAGTCACATAAGTCATGAGAAAGCAATGCCACTTGTAATCGTAAGATTGGTGGGTTTTGCAATTTAGTCAATTCTAAATTTATAAATAAACATAATGGAATTTTTTTTATCTTCACTGTGTGCATGTCTTCTCCATATAAATGATATATCTCTTCTCACTGCTATTTGAAAACCCAGGTGAGTTTATGTTGGCCACTCTCATGAACATGTACGGAACTTCAAATAAATGAGAATTAGTATTAATGGTCTCTAATAATTTTTTATAGATTGTGCCTTTCACGATCATTATTCTGGTTTATTGTTCTTCTTATGAACACAAAATGAAGATTGCTTATAGTTTTGATCATTTGGTTTATGTGTTTCTTTTGGTGATTAAAATAAGATAATGAAGATATGGTGTGACCATATTGGTATTTAAATGTTGATTTAGATTAATGAGAAAAGAAATTGATGGTGGTAGACCACAAATGCAATGAAATCAAAGAAAACTTTTAATTTGAAATCAGTCAGGGAAGGTGGAAAAAAATCCTGGGGGAGGAAAAAATAAAATTCAAATGGAATGAGTTTATCAACACTATGGATAGAACAAGCAATCAATCTTAATGGGCTTCAATTGGGCCCCAAGTTCTTCCTCCAACCAAGGGAAAGTGCCATATTAGTGGGTTTCATCTACATTTGGGCCCAAATTTTTCCTTCACCAAATGAAGTCCATTTACAAGTCACATTATTATTATTTTTTAATTTAATATTAAGTCTTGTATGTAATTTATAAATGGATTTCAATAATTTGATGTGATGTTGGGACACATGTCATACATTGTCAAGAAATAGATTGGATAAATTTCCAAATGCAACATGGATGCGCTTTGTTTTATTTGGCCCAAATTGGTCCTCCACCAAATGAAAGTGCCTCACTGATGGACCTTATAGTTTGTTTTGGGTCATGGACATTTTTTTTGGCAACCAAAGTTTCATTAGAAAGGCACGGAAGCCAAGGAAACAAGATTACAACCTACTGAATCCAAGGAGTGTATAAAGGATAAGTCTTTGAATTCAAATTTAAATTCAAATCCACTATAACTAGCTCTATCCTCGATTGATCTTTATCTCCAACCGATCAAGAAGAATTTGAGTTATAATTAAAGTATCAATAAGTCGTAGAGTTTGATTGTAAGCAAGTTATAGTTCAAATTCAAATACGCAGAGAAACCTTTGGTTCACTATCACATCATATTGAATCAATGCTTAGCAAAAACTTCAAGTTGTATAAAACATAAAAAGGAAAGGAATACACAAAGAAACCTTTGGTTTTTGTAATATAGGTTTCATAATAACTATGAAAACATCCAAAACACAATCCCCATTTATTCTCAGAATAAAGTTACAGATGAGTCGATACAAGTGCAAAGAAAGAGCACAAATGCATGAAGACAAGCAAAAAAAGAATGTTTAACCCAGTTTAATTCTCGTATAAATTTTTTGAAATTAAAATGATAAAAATCTAATTTTTGCCTCTCCTAGTTATCTTGCTTTATTTATTTATCTTCATTAAGAATATTGATTGGCGTTGTGGAGTGGGAAGGGAGATTGAATGTTACAATGTCAAATTTTGTTGCAACCAAGATTTGTGAAAAGTGATTGAGGGATGGCATTGGAAGAACTAGAATCACTGAAAGAGAGGAGTGTGCACTATTGAGCAACTTAGTTTAAATTTCAATTGTGATCGGTCGTCGCCGGAGATGATGAGCTGCAACGAGAGAAGTCTTGGTGGAGAGAGAGGGAGACAAACTCTTGGAGATGAAGACGTGGAAGGGAGAGGGTACCTGGGGGTAATTACATAAGTTACTACCCAATGCGCATTTGAATAATTAAACTTTTAAATTTTAAATGACTTCAAGGTTAAAGGCATTTAAGTAATTTTTACTACCTATTTAACAGCTGAATATAACTGTAGGTAACTTATAATTATGCATGTGGATGTCATGTAATTTTGAAAATAATAGTAAACAGTCAATAGTTTCACCCTAAAAATAGTAGGTGCTATATAATTTTCGGATTTTTATTTGCGGCTGCCGCTGCTGGCAGCAGCGGGCGGCCCAGATATTGCCACGAATGCAAACTTTGATCCAACGGTGTGTATTAAAAATGCAGGGGTTTAAAGGTAAATAAAATTTTCTTGTTTTAGACTACAAGGTTTTATATCTTAACAATTTACAAATTCAAACCCCTGAATATCAAACGCTAACTATTCATCGAAAACTCGAGTTCGATTCTTTACCTCAGAAATCCTGTACAATGAAGGTTTGTAAAATAAATAATCTTAGAGAAGATGAAGCTGCTGAAGAATCGAAGGAAAAAATAACAAAAAAAAGAGAAGAATCCCTTCATCTCCTATAAGGAGTAAGTCTCAAAACCCATTTTCAATTCCTTTTCTATTTTATTTGAAAGCTTAGTTTCCAAATCCCCTGTTTTGTTGTAGTCACTTGGTCAAGTTCCAGCATTTGAAGATGGAGACCTGAAAGTTTTTTGTAAGTAATCGAATATGCTAGTTCAATCAATCAAACGATTCGGGCTGATTTTGATTTGGGTTCTTGCTTGATTCTGCAAAATCGAGCGCAGTAACATTTTATATTAGAAGATCGCAACTGTGGCTTTGTGGATTGAAGTGGAAGCTCATTAACATGATCCGTTTGCTAGAAAATCCTTGATCTACCTTTGTTGGGAGATATTCGGCTATATATCTGCTAATCGTGAAGACCCGATGATGCTTACACTTGCGGATTAGGGTTAGGGCTCACTCCAGATTCTTTATTACATCGGTGACGATACGTCGGAAGAAGCATTCGTAGAGAGAAGGGTTGGAGGTTGCGAAACGGAGAGCGAAGGCATTTGGGAGACACCATTAGCTTGCTTACCTACTTCGATGCACTCACAAGGAGCGATGAACAATTAGCGTTTGATGTTCAGGGGTTTGGATTTGTAAACTGTTAAAATATAAAACCCTTTAGTATAAAATAAGAAAAACCTATTTGCATATAAATCCCTACATTTTTAATACACACCGTTAGATCAAAGTTTGCATACGTGGCAACATTTGGGCCGCAAGCTGCTGCCAGCAGCGGCAGCCGCAAATAAAAATCCATAATTTTCTATGTTGTTTCAACAAAAGAAGAAAAAAACTAGGATCACATGGGTTCCATCCTATGGGCTCGATCCTTGCAGTCAATCACACCTCCACAAGGTTGGATCGCTAGATGATGAACACCTATCTTAACTCTAATCTTATGATTAAGATTTTTGACATTCTTAACTACTAATAATTATGGGTGTAAATGGATAAAATCGAAATCCGCTTCCGAATTCGCATCCGCATCTGTTTAGAGGTAGCGGATATGGTATACCCCTTTCTTACCGATTATTATCCGTCCGATAAAATTATTCGATTGTTACTCATTTAGATTTATTATTCTTATTTTTATAAATTTTATTTATGATATGTGATTATTTTTCTAAACTTTCTACTAAAACAGCTACCAAAGTTGTTAAATTCTTAAATTTCAAACCTAGCATTCACAAATAAAAAGGTAAAGATGTAAATAGGTAGTCGAAAACTTCTATTTAATCTATATTCATGTTCATTTAGAAGAATCTACTTGAGAAAATAACTATTCGATTATCATCTCAATCCGACTGAATCCGTCCAAAAACCGATAGGATATTATCCGAATCCGTCCGAATATAATAGGATGCGGATATGGATAGACCACTATCTGATCCCGAATCCGGTCCGTTTACACCCCTACTAATAATCCTGCCATATTCTTTCCCCTCTGTCTCCTCTAACTCGTTTCCTCCTTCTCCCCTTCAGCTCCGGCACCTTCATACCGCCAGCACCACCACTTGCCATTTATTCTGCCTTCTCCCTCTTCGGATCAAGCAACACCAACTCACCACCACCTGCTATCCAAGAAAGTTTCGATTGGTAAATCAAATGAAGAGCCAAGCCGCTGTGATAGAAAAGGGTAAAGTAAAATCATAATCTACTCACACCTGCAAATCGGCTTTGCATTTGTACAGGGGAGAAATGTAACATTCAATCTCTATTTCTCTAATCTTTCTTGCAGTGCAGGTCTAAGAGTTTAAAGTTCAGAATAGTCGATCACAAACCAGGAATCCACTCCCAATCAACTTCAAGAAACTAATTATCTCAAAGTCACTGCAAATTCAAACTTTGTTTAAAAACAAACTAATCAATTGACCAATGGTGGATTGGTAAAGCGGTTTAAAGCCCAACTTCCCATGGGGAGGTCCTGGGTTCGCAGCCATCCGGCAACACCTATATTAGTAATATTCCCCCACCCTATATATAAAATTTTCGAATTCAAAAAAAAAAAAAAAAAAAAAAAAAAACAACTAATCAATTGATTGCTCTAAATAAAGAATTCATAAGCTACATATTTGATAGCTAAATCTAAAAACCAAACATCGGCATCTAAGATTCAATCCTCTCATGGTCCTAGCAATGAAGGAAACGCTCAAATTTTCAAACTAACCACTCCAATACTTGGCAAACAATGAATTGATGACTACAAAGAGCTCGAACGAGACCGGGACAAAGGAGCTTCACACCTGAAGCACTCTCGAGTATTGACGGTAATTGCGAAACTAGGGTTTCATTAGAGCAATTTTTAAGGAGATCAAAAGGGTTCAAAGCAGAGTACTTGGCAAACAATGAATTGTGACTACAGAGCTCGACGAGCCGGACAAAGGGCTTCACACCCAGCACTCTCGAGTATTGACGGTAAATGCGAAACTAGGGTTTCATTAGAGCAATTTTTAAGGAGATCAAAAGGGTTCAAAGCTCAGAGCCTCAGCTTCATGAGCCTCATTTTTTTCCCTCGACACAGATTGAGTGCCATTGGAAGGACTGATGAGTGAGTCAGTGTTGCTAGAGACGAAGAGAGAGAAGGCACAGGAGGGGAGAGAAGATGTTGCAGGGAAGAGTTGGAAATTTTTTAACCCTACACATGTGTCCGTCATCGAACGAATCTGGATCCTCACCCCGTCGGGGTAGCACAGAGTGCTCCCCGACGGGCTCCTGACCACACAAAACGTGGGGCCCACGGGTAAAATTTAAATTTTTTTTTTTGTTTTTCCAAAAAGTGTTTTTCACCGTGGGCCCCACTACTTTGTGTGGTCAGAAAACGTCGGGGGAGCTGATCCGGACTCGTCATCGAACAGACAACTAGAGGGAACAGAAGCTGATAAAAATCCCCTCCACAACTTGCTCGTGCTGCTAATCATATAAAGATATCAGTTGGATGCGAATCTATGTACGGCTGGATGCAAATCTAAATGGTTGAAAAAGCTATGGCACACGTAAGACTGAGATTATTTTTTTTATTTAATCCAATGACAGATATTATTTTTAAGTATAGGAAAAATATCCTGAGAATATTTTATCCAAAAAGATACGTATCAATTTAAAAAAAAAAAAAAAAAAAAAACTGCAATTCTCTTGTCCACCAAGTCATCCAACACGTAGAGTGACTCGCCCGAGTTCAAATTACAGCTCGAACGAGTTGGTCAAGAATTTCTCAACACACAAACGAATGAGTCAATCCTTTTATTACTCACTTTCAAGTTGAGAAGATAGCAGAGTGACGCGAGAGAAGCGTGTGAAGGGAATTTTCAGGTTTCTTGCATGAAAATTCATGAGATCTAAATTTTTGGGGAAAAAAAAAAAGAAGCAAATATATTAGATAAAGTGTAATGCAAGCGAGCTAACAGATTCTCAAATGAAGAATAAATGTTTTTAGGACAAACTCCACAAAGTCTGAAAGCTTTTCTTGTGGCAAGAGACAAAGATACCTCATCTCTTACTCTCTCTCTTTCTCTCACCTACTCTTCTCGTCTGTTTCTTCTACGGCACAAACTCGGTTTTCGGTTGCATCATCTGATCAAGACAGGGATTAGGCAAGACAGAAGGCAAGCCTACAATTTCTCTGGCTTTTAATACACTTCTTTCCATCCATCTCTTCTGGAATTGGGTTCCAATTGACAAAAAAAAAATACAGATGAACCCATTAAGCCCTTCTCGCAGGAAGTTGGATTTCAATGAGAAACAGAATGCAAAAGGTGCAGAAGAGAAAAGGAACGGTGGGTTCAACCAGGTGAATTTGTTTTCCAAGTCATCTGTTCCTAAAAACTACCCTGATCAAGATTGGATTCAGAAGTATTCCATGGCAGATGACAAAGATATGGTAATGGGTCTTGTGCTTTCTCAGGGAAGATCTTACGTCGACCTTATGCAGAATTGTGATCTTCCTCCACCTGTTAAAGTTTTCTCCGGCACTGAAAGACCTACTCTCACCACCACGTAAGTGAACCCAGTCTCTTTTGATTGCTAGACATCTCTGTAATTTTGTGAAGATGCCAAATTTGATCCTTCGCTAACTTTCTCTTATGCTGTTTTATGATATTCTGCAGAAAAATCAATAAGAAAGAAGAAGATGAAGTGTTCCCGATTGGCCCAGGCTCCCTTCAATACGATGAGAAGCTAGACCTGTTGAAAGCTTTGCAGTTATCCCAGACAAGAGCAAGGGAAGCAGAAAAGAAAGCCACCCTCGTGATGAAGGAAAGAGATCGCTTGTCCAACACTCTGATGGAGGAATCACTGCGATTATTCGCTCATCGACAATGGGTGAAACTTCTCGAACTTGAGGTCCTCTTACTGCGGTCACAAAAGCAAAATTATGAACAGAAACAATTATCAGATAGACATTCCCAACCAGATAAGAGGAGGAAAATACAGAGTCAAAAAGAAGACGATAGCGGCGGTGGCTGGGCACCATTGTTCATGGCTTTGGCACTGTGTTTGGGCTTTGCTGGTCTGGGTGTGCTATTTGGCTGCAGATAGAGCCGTTCTTCAAATCCATCTTTTATTGCTTTCTCTTCCATTGAAGAAAGAGTTTATGGCTTTTCCCTCTCACATATGTTTCCTCTTTGTATTTCTGAAAAGAGTAGTCAAGAATTATGATTGTGAGACAGTGTTGTAACAGTTTTACCAGAGAAGAAAAAAAAATGAAAAAGAGAAGTAGTGTTGTGACAGGAAAATCATAAACTGGAAAAACCAATGTACCAAAAATATATGCTCTCAAGTTTCCCATGGTTCAGATATATTACCATTTCAAGTAGTTTTACTTGTGTTACCATCCAAACTCTTGAGTTCTCATCAAGTAGGACTTAAATGTACCTTCAAACCTTCTGTACCGCAGAAGTAAGCATATCAAAGGCTTCTAGTTCTTCCTCAGCTCTAATGCTCACCTTCTGTTGCGCAATTCAAACAACCCTGAACTGCCCAGAACTCAGTTAAGTGATAAAAATGACAGCAATTTGAGGTAAACGGAGCAGCCAGAACTACCATATGTGTGTGACGCATTTTATTGCATTATGAGAAAGATAAATATGTTTTATTCACATGCATATGTCTATATTTATTCTAGATATATACAGTGCTGATTTAGATATCAATCAAAAGGTAGGTGTATAGAATTCAGGTGGTCATAGCATTTGTCACTGCTGCTAAATACATCCATACAGACCCAGCAAATGTGGCTCCCACACTTGCACTCGACATGGTTGCATCCATCGACCTTCTCTATTGTGAATCCGCAGGCAGGGCAGCCCTTGACTTGTTCCTTCCCTTCGCACCACTCCTTAAGGGACAAATCTGGATCATCCTTATACTGCTTGTACACATCACATGACACAAATTGATGGTACTCCAAGTGACAACTAGTGCACGTCTCTGAGTAGCAAGCTCCACAGAAGAAACGCTCACCAATTTTCCCAGGATCTGCCACTCGATATACTGAAGGACAGTCAGGGGTCGGGCAAAACCTGTAGGTACCACCACTGGCTGTCACATATGCCCCCAAAGAAGCTCTGAATAGATCCTCCAACTTGTCACTTGTCAAAAGACCCTTCAAGTCTGCAATCAAAATGAGTTCTTTACAACCTCCATAGGTGCATCTCAGAGGAAACCCATCATGGCTTTTAATTGCAGACTCACACTGCTCTACCAAGCATGGCTGGCAAAACAAGTGTCTGCAACTCTGAAGCTGGTAACAGTCCTCCACCTCACACAAGCAAATTGGGCATGTATCCTCAGCTTTTGGCTGCTCAGATGGTGGACTACTCCTTAGAAGCTTTGTAAATTCACAAATAATATCCTCTACCTTTTGTTTAGACTCTTTGTTACCACGTACCAATATTACATGACGGCGAACATTAAGCATAACCTTTGCAATAGGTACTTTCTCCTTGAGCCCCTCCAGGTTTGGGCCGAACTTCTCAACCACTGCTTTCATCAGGTTAGGTGGCAGCTCCACACCACGCAGCTGGATTTCTAGTGGCCTGTCTTCATGGAGACTCAACAGGGATTCAACCAGTCTCTTCTCAGCAATGGCAATTTTCTCCAGCAAACCGAAGACTTTAATGTTCATGTTCCTCCTATCATACAGGATGTAAGTACCAGTCACCTTTTGAATTGACTTGATGAGTGCCATACCCTCTTTTGTAAGGAAAAGTTGCAGTATGTTTGGAGTTAGACTGGCACCATTTATGGTTGTCCCTTCCATCAATTCCTCCAGTGGCTTCCTCAACTCTACCACAGTTTTTATAGCATCTGCAGATATTTTCACGCGAAAGGAGCCATTCTCGTTCCTCTGAACATGACAAAGTACACCTACACAGAAGGCCGATTAACTAAAAGTCAGGCAATAGAACTTACAACATAAGAAATTAAGAGGTTCTTACATAGAGAAGCTACAAATTCACCCAGTCAACTGACGATGCTACAGGTAATCTGTCGTTAACAGACTGTAATAAATATGATCATCGGTGGTAAAGCCAATATGGAAGATACATTGGAGGGATTCTTAATGACCGTCAGTAGGGAGAGGAGTATTCAACACTAGATTCAGTTTCATTCAATCGGAGGATATGAGAGATTCAAAAAATCTAATAGAACACCTCTCTTGGACACACTGGAACTGGTACAGAAGTCAAGAGCCAACAAGCAAACCCGTGCTATCAAAACCTGAAGAATATGATTCAGAAACTAGGAGCTACACAATATTGGTCTACCTGATAGCTCATTACAATATAATCTCAACAGTATCCTAAAAATCTTACTTGCCCCTAATTTGGTGGATGTTGTGAGCATCACCATTTTCAATTTGGTAAAATTTCAATGCATTTTTCCAGGTGAGAAAATGAAGTTCTTGTTCAAAGCCCTCTTTTGTAAGAATAGTTCAAATGCAAGTTGAAAAGCTGAATCAGATCATCCATCTAAAAGGCCCAACTGTTGTTAGGATGTGTAGATGGTGCGACCGTGCGAGAACAACCCCCCCCCCCCAAAAAAAAAAAAAAAGAAGAAGCTTGGAGTGCAAAAGAAGTAGAAGAGTTACAAGGGATGCTAATCTATCAAATTAATCAGGGGGACTATAGCTTCACAAGTGGATGAAATGGGTTCTGAAGTAGGTATGAAAATGAAAGCTTTTGGGGGCCATGAAGACTTCTTTCCTTCAGCTCAAGTTATTTCAAGTAACAAATTTTGCTTTCTTTCTGTTTTGCCATTAACCCCATAGGAGCTCAAGGTGATGCTCATGAGACAACTCACAGGTACTAGCATAACCTTAGGCATCCCAAAAAAAAAAATATAAGTATCAAATTTTAGCTAACAAGAATATAAATTACATGAACAATGTCTGCTTGAAAGCATAATTTGATTAAACTAATGGGATCTAAACCTACATGAATGATGGTTGTCTAAGAGCACAATGATTTAACAGAATATTAAAAGAATAATAATTAAAGAGAGAAAAACCTTATAATATTAGTCAGCTACAGTATAAAAAAAAGTAGACCAACAAATGAATCCCAACAAGCACATAATAAAGATAGAAACCTGTTTCTTTCCATTCTTGCAGTAAGAATAAACCAAATAATTATTGATCCATGATGTGAGGTATAAAAAATAAAAATAAAAACACACAACTTCAAACTTCAAACTTGAGCAAATATATTCAAATAACTAAGTTGCATGTGTTCAACTACCAGCATCAGCTGTGGGTGTACATGCATCCAAATAGGCATCCATTAAGTGATCCTAAATTAGCTGATGAACAAGATGTGTGTTGAAATTGTCATGGAAGCTAACTCAACCGATTAGCTATTGGAGCGTTGTACTTTTATTCATTAACCAAAAGCAGGGAGAAGGGGAGAAGGGGAGAGGGGGAGAGGGGGAGAGTACAATAAGGAAAAGAAAGGGCAGAGCCCTTTCAGAGCCAAAGTGGCCCAAAGCAAATTACAAAGATCAACGAGCTAAATCCAAGGAGCTAAGACAACCAAGGATACAGGATTTCCTGTTTTTCTTCTTTTTCTTCCTAGAAGACTTCAACTTGACTATAAAGTCTTCGTCAAGGTGGTGGCGCCCCTTGATAGAGTGGCTGCTACCCACAAACAGGGGAGGGCATCTCAAGAACAAGAGCACTCAGACACGATGAAGGTGAAGGAGAGGGGGCAAAGGGGGTAGAGGGACGGAATAGGCAAGAATAATAGGGGAACGACAGCAGGGGGTGGGCCAAGGGCGAAGAAGAGATGAGTTGAGATGGGAGCAGGGAGGAGGGCTTGAGTGGAAGGGTGAGGGGCCAAGGCTCAAGAAAAGAGTGACGGTGATGTAGCCTTAAGTGAATGAGGGCCAGTTCTTATAGGATCTTTTCAACAAAACCAACTCATATTGGACCAAGAAAGGGTTTAGAAAGGATTTATTGAAGATTTGGTTATGGGTTATGGGGGGTTTTTTGTGATAGGGGGTGTTATGTGATTATTTTTTGGGTAAAGGTTAGGTTAGGGTCTTTGGTTAATGATCATGCACTCTCAAATGATATTTAGGACCACAAGGACATGTATGGGAGATATGGGATAAACTTAAGATGGGAAACTAGGGCCTATAGGTGTCAAAATAGGTCCAAACTTGGAGAGAATGTAGGTAATTATATAGGGATATGATTCCCCAAGTTTGGTGGGGGTTTGGATGGCTAAATTAGAAGATATGAAGGATTTTTGGGGTTTTGGCTGACAAATATTCAAGAAAATAGTTATATCTAGAAATTAGAAGGCAAAAATGGGGTCAAACTGGGATCTAAGGTCACTAGGGTTGGGGGGACAAGGTTCCTAAAGTTTAGGACAGATCTAACAGTAATATTGGCATATATCTGATCTTGAATTTTAGGTCTCTAGAAAAGCCCAAAAACTCAAGAAAATAAAAAGAAAGATGATATGTGAAGGGGAATCAAATTAGCACTTGCTTCTTACTTACCTGTAACACAAGCTTTGTGATGGGGTGTGATGGAGATGGAAAGCAGTGGAGGCAAGCTACAAGCACAACCAAAGGAGAATTTGTAAATGGAAACCTTAGGTTGCTTACTCGATCACATGGAGATCCCTTACCACTGATGAGAAGCCTGCACTAAACTTATGGGCCCATAGAATTGGCCCTTGACCACATAAACCTGTTGAACAAAGGCCTAACACCCTTAAATATCAATCCTAAGTTGATTTCAAAGGGAAGTTGGCCAATTTGGTGCAGAACTTGCATCAGAGGGGCTTGGGAAGGTAGGCCAAGAGGGTCGATAGAGTCAGGCCTAGGCATGGGACAAGGGGATTGGGCCAAAGGAATAAACATAGGTTTAAGCTAGTGGGTTGGGCTAGGCCCAAAAGGAGAAGAGAAAGAAGACGAAGCACAAAAGGGGTGGAGAAAAATCCATAGGTAGGACTAGACCCACAAGGGGAGGGTAAGAATGGAAACAGGTGGTTACTCGAAAAAGGAAGAGAGAAGAGTGAGAGGGGAATCAGTCAAAGGAGAGTCAACAGAATAGGAAACAGAAGAAGGTGGTTGCAGGGTGTAGGAAGAGAGGCAAAGGAGAAATCAGGGGCTAGCGCAAGGGAAGAAGGCAAGAAGGCCGAACTAGGCAAGGAAGCCAAGGAGGGGGTAGGAAGTGACAGAACAGAGGGGCTAGAGACGATAGGGAGGTGTAGAATCATAGAAGGAGAAAAGAGGGGGCAAGGATCTTAGCAGAAGCATGGAAAAGCAAGGAATCCGTAGCACATGAAAGAGGAGGACCTTGAGCAGAGGGTGCAAAAAGAAGGTTCGAGTCAACCAAGTTAGACAAGACAAAGAACCAGTTCAAAGAAGCCCTAGCAGAGTTTGCCGATGGCTCCAATTGACGAGAGAAGATCTGGCATTACAATGATGGCACGAAGATCAACCTCCAGGGAATTTTGCAACACCACTTGCAAATTGGGTTAGGATCTGAAGGGGATTTGTCCCTCACACGGCGAGATGGTCGAACTTCTAGCAAGATAGGCAATACGTGGTCTCCATTCAAATTGCACTTATTAGGTGAACAAAAACACTGATTCTTCCGTGATAGAGATGAAAAAAGGGAGGGGTCTCAGTTGAAGTGTCAATACAAATCCTTGCAAAGGTGAGACCTTCATTCTTCATGTTCATGAAGCAAACAAGACTGGGGTATCTAGGGCAGAGCCGACTATACCCAACACTTTACTGCACTAGTAGTCGAGAGGGAGCCCTGGTAGTAGGACGACAAAAGGAGGGAGGAGTGGTCCTCACGAATGAGTTGTAGCTTGTGGTGCTAGTGCCACAAGAAGAGAGGTTTCTTGGTAATCATCAATGGCCCTCCCTTGAGCGCACATATCTTGTCTTCCTCGGCAGAGAACTTAAAAAGGAAGAATCCGTAGTGTAGAAGAAAAATCTTTAAGGTACCGGCGGGCTTTTACTTTGGAGAGGGAGGCCTTGGTTCTAAGAAGTTACCCACCAAGCAATTACTCCAGTTGGCAACTTCATCATCCAATATCCCAATCGGGCAAATCATAATGACTTAACTAATTAATACTAGGGGAGGAATGAGGCACAGAGGGATACTAGCGCTAAAGGGGATGGGGGAAGGGGAGAAGATAGAGATCCAGCGGGATAGAAGAGCATGGGAGGTATGGGGTGTTGGAGGATGCCAAAAGTGGAGCAAAAGAGTTAGTTGGAAGGGGGGTTGAGTGTTAAATGCACGGGAGGGGGCAGGGGTCAAACACCACCTCAGCGTTGGGCCCTCTTAAGAGAGATCCCTTAATTTCTAGCGTTTTGTACTTTGTTATATAACTATATCTCATCTTTTCCAGTGAAATAGTAATCACCTTTCCTCACTGCTAGCTCCCATTGAAAAAGAAGATAGTTTGAGGGTTATACACATACTAGGAAAGATGAAGCCGCCAACTAGGTATGAGTAGATTTTACATTCCATAGTGAGTTTCTTCTAGACAAGAGGAGCTGATGTAACCAAAATTGGCATCTATAGGCACTTCATACTTTAGCCCCAAATTCAGCCACAAACATGTGGCACCAAGGGCTGGTCAAATCTGACGAAGGGTATTTTGGTCATTTTATCCCCTCTTTTGGAGCCTCAGTAGGGCTAGTTAGAGGCAAAATGTTGTAGGAGTTAGAATCTACTTTTATTTTCTTAATTGAGTCAGTTGTGAGCGACCTAATTACATTAGGACGCTCAGTTGGAATCTTTTCTTCTTTTTTTTTTTTTTTTTTTTTTGGGGGGGGGGGGGGGGGAATGGTAGCTTGCATTAATTCACTAATCTAATTTGCAATCTGAAATAGACCTTGCCATCGGCGTCCTCCCTAGTAATACGAGAAAGAGCCTCTGAAAGGTCAGAAGGAGCATAGTACAATTCAAAAATAGTAGAACAGAATCCAGCCAAGAAATCGGCACCCGCTTTTCCCACGAACGTTATGGTGAAAGCCGCTGGATGAACCAACTCCCAAGATCTCGAATCTCCTCAACAAGGGCCACAACATACCAAGAGATTATTTATCAGCCTCAAATCATTGCAATGGCAACAAACAAGTCAAATCTAATTTGGACCCACCAAAAACAATTGCTCACAAGCAGCTGTATGACCCTTTTGAATGGCAAATAACTCCATGTAGGTGATGTTTGACTCCTAAGTACCCCCAGATATGGCAAAAACTACTTCCTCCGCTGAGTCACACCCTAAGGTCACATACCCTCCAAGACCCACTTGAATGGATTCATCACAATTGATGGAGATCTGCCCTGCGGGAGGTTTATTCCAATCCAGAGCACACGGCATAGTGACTTGAACGAGACTTTAATTCTCCAATGGGGGGAAAAAGACCTGTTGGCAGCAATGTCTTCCACCCGATCTTGCACACCATTGAACCTGCAACAGATGTCACTCAAAATAAGCTGCAGAACCGTTGTGCAAGATTCAAATTTAGCCTTGAAAATCCGATTATTGCGCTGCATCCAAATCCTATAAACAATGCTGCAAAAACTAAATCTCCTCATTTGACCGATCAAGCATTCTCCAAAAAAGTATGTAGCAGCCCATTCCAACTCCTCCTTCCAACTTTGTCAATTGGAAGAGACAAAACCATTAATGGTAAGGATTCTCTTCCAAAGCCAACTTGAGAAAGAACATGAAAATAGAAGGTGATTGTCAGTTTATATATTGTGTTGACAAAAAAGGCAAGACGAGTCATCAAGCACACCCAGAAAGCCAATATACTCATCATGGGAGGCAAGGTTTAAAGTATCGTGTATCGGCAATGTATCGGTCGAGCGATTTTAAGAGATGTTTCTGTTCATATCATATCATATCGAAGATACGTATCGATGGTCGAATAATAGAATAGAAATTATCAAAATACATATGAAAGTAATCTAATTTAAATAGAAAACAATAGACTCTATCTTGAGAAAGAAGGAAAATGGCCATAAGAACAAAAAATCATCTTTCAAGAGAGGCTCGTATGTCCAACCCAAAATCTTGCAACTGCTAGTCACATGGCTTGCAGAGTGCCTTGAAGCAGTTCATGCCTTCAAAGATTCAAGGTTTCAGCTCACATCTTTGCTCAAATTGGTGCCAAACGCATCTTCTAGTGTATGTCCAAGGCCTAAGGGGTTTGGAAGCTGTTCTCTTCGACATAACACATTCTTCTGTTTGAACATTAAGTTTCCCCAAGTTTGGTGGATGTGCAAAACCAGGAAATTTCTCCCCATGTACAAGATTCAGTGTCAATGGGCGAACTAGTCACAAATAGTAAGAAATGCAAGAGTCTGCAGCTCATCACGAAACCAAGCTTTTTCCCTCTTTTAAGTTGGATCTATACTTATGGGTATATATCATTGTGTATCGCATCGTATCGCTATGTATTGATGTGTATCGCAGTTTATCGGCATGTATCGGCCGATACATTGAGAGACGCGAGAGACGATTTGGAAAAACAAAAGTTTAGATACATATCGGTCTGTATCTTATTGCAAGCTTGCGCTACCAATATGTATTCACCGATACGAAGCGGACTGATACTTTAAACCTTGGTGGGAAGGCATGAGTAAGCAGCCAGCCATGTCAAACAGAATCAACCTCAATCTTTCAATTGCCATATTAGCCTCCACCGATCAACCTTCATTCCCCACATGCGTACCACTTCAAAAGCGCTCTTCATAGTGAATTTGCCATGTAAAGAAATCACCCAGATGAGTGTCTTCTCTTCAAGCCTGCTCCATGTCCTAAGTGATCTCCTCCCATTTATTAAATATAGAGAAATCATCATGTGGGTTGCACCACATCCCTTAAGAAGATCGCAATACACAAAACTTATTGTGATGATTTCTTCCAAGCACACTCAGAAGAAGATCCCCAGGCTGCAAGAGAGGGCCACTTGGCAGCTAAGGGTTATGCCAAAGCACGGTTTTAGATCCATCTTTAATAAGCATATGGGTGCACTTCCAAACTACTGTACAGAGGCAATAAATGGTCTTAAGGGTAGGTGAACATCCCTTGAGTAGTAAACCAAATCGTGTCGTCCTTGAACCATCGCTTTTGAACATACGAGAACCAAAGGGATGGCATTCGAGAGGCCAAATGCCAAGCATGCCATGTCAAGGCTGCGTTGTTCCATTCACCCAATCTTCGGATGCCAAGGCCCCCCTACTCAATGGGCTTGCAAATGGTCAACAAAGATACCTTAAAAGATCTGGACTCTGAGTGCCCCTTCTATAAAGATTTTGCAAATAGAGTCTCCAATAGATTGAGGACATCCTTAGGGAAGGCAATAACATTCAACAGTAGGTGACTACCCCAATTAGAATTAGAGTGAATGCAGGTAAGACAACCACCGTATGAAAGAGTTTTGCGTTGCCAACCTGCAAGTCTCCTCTCAATCTTTTCAATAAGAGGAGCACAATCATGCCCTAAAAGTCATTTTGAAGAAAAGGGAACTCCCAAATATTTTACGAGAGAAACCCAAGATTCTATCAATATTTGCCACCTCATTGGGATGAGTGTTACAAAAATAAATATGGGATTTTTCCTTATTAATAGAAAGGCCTGATTGTCTAGAAAAATCAATAAAGAGATGATCAAAAGTGGTAACAAATTTCTCATTGGCTGCTTCAAAGATAAAGAGATCATTTGCAAATGATATGGATGTGATGTCCAGATCTTTGTAATGCCAATGATAATCAAAATCACCCTCCACCACCACCATTGATAGAGAATCAACGAAAACTTGAAGGATGATACTAAACAACATCACGGACATTGGGCATCCTTGACGAAGACCTCGGTTCACATAAAACAGGGTGGGTTGAGTCCCATTTAGAAGGATGACATAGCTAGGGTCCACAATGCACCTCGATGTCCAAGAGATAAAAGCCAGAGGAAAGTTAAGCTTATATAGGAGGGTAAAAAGGTAACTCCACTGCACCGAATCGTACACCTTTTGCAAGTCAACCTTTGCAGCAAATCAAGATGAGCCTTTATTGTGATGATAATCATGCACAATTTCTCTACATAAAAGAAAATTGTCCAAAATGTGGCAGCCTTCCATAAAAGCACTTTGATTCAGCTGCTCAATTTTATGTAACACCAACTTTATGCGATTGGCCAATAGCTTCACCAATAAATCTATAGATTCAGCTGCTCAATGCTATTCGGTGTTAGACACTACAGGTGTTTTGGACAAATCCCTTAGGAATCAAAGTGAGATGGGAGAGCTTCAGTTCATCAGGAAGACTAAGGGTTTGAAAAAATCTTGAAATACAAGGCTAATAGAAAGCCCAGTAATATGCTAGGTTTTCTTAAAGAGAACAACATTACGCCCGTCCGTCCCTAGAGCACTGTCTTCATCCGCCGTCATAATGGCATAATTAGTTTACTCCAAAGTGAAAGGCTTGATCAGCATACGGGCCTCCTCATTGCTCAAAACTCCATCATCTTGAGACTCTTAAGTGACTACAAATGATCAATGTGTACCCTTGCAAGCATTTTCAAAATAGTTCACAGCTTCACAACGGATTTCATTCTCATCAAACAACTATCTCCCATTCCCATCATGAATGGAGGTGATCCGGTTTTGAGCTCTTCTATTGGATAAAGATCTATGGAAGAACTCAGTGTTTCCATCCCTTTCACATGGCCATGTAGCCCTTGGATTTTTTATGAAGCTTTGATTCACAAGCATTGAGAAGCTTATGTAACAATATGGAGAGCTTCCATTCCTAAGTAATCAGCTCAGCATTGAGGTTGGGACTGAAGCTGAGATTGTATCATCTCTTAGCTGAGTCCTAGTGTCATCAATCTGGCCATCTAGGTTAGAGAAAACAGCACCAACTCCATTGCTTAAGCTCCACTTTTAGCATGCGAAGCTTCGCGATGAGATTAAATAGAGGTAACCTTGCAACTTGACAATGCCAAATCCTCTACACCAACAGAAAGAAATCAAAATGTTTAATCCAGTAACTACAAAAGTAAATTGCATACCCCGCACCACCGGAGATTGGTTCAGATTGACACTCATAGGGGTGTGACTAAAACCCCACAACTCTAGAATTTGGTGAAGGACGAAGGGAAGCTAGCAACCCATTGGGGTTTGACCAAAACACGATCAATCATTGAAATTATGAGTAGGGACCCCTCCTTAGTTATTCCATAGAAATTACCTGTCCTCCGTAATACCGTCAAGCCACAATCACCCATATACGTGCGTCAGATGAGTTTTCCGTCAACCATAAAAGACACCCCCTCCTCTATAAGGTCCTTAAAGGTGTTGAAGTCGCCTAACAGAACCCACATGAAAGAGGAGATAAGGCCAATTTGACGGAGAGATGCCCAAAAAGACTCTTTTTCGAGGTAAGAATTAGCTCTATAGACGAAGGAAATCATAATGAGTTGTTTGGTATGCCCCAAAAAACTTATGTATGGATGAGTTGGTCAAACACGTGCAAAGGGAAAACATCAACATCATCTTCACGCTACAACACCCATATCCTACCATTAATGGCAGAATTGTAATTATTGATAAGTTTCTAATTATATCTAAATTGATGAGATATATTGTCAAATTGCACTCCTTAGCAGTTAGCATGCATCCCAAAGAGGGGAAAAACAGAAAGTCTATTCATCTAAATCCAATCCATAATGGCTCAACGTTTACCAGGGTTATTCAAACCAAGAACGTTCCAACCTAATCTATTCATAGCAGTAGAAGAGGAATGTTGTTGTCTAACTTGGCAATGTGGGCTTCTCTCTTGAACCCAAACCAAGGTGCTATGGTCCACATCACTGCCATCAGGTTCTTGGTCATCTTCTCCAAAAAGGGGGTTGATTAGATTCAATCTTCTAGATGTCATCGCATCCTCATTAGTAAAGGAAGATATACATTGGCGGTAATTATGGGCGTCAACATTTAAGTCAACTTCCCAAGATGCAAGGCATTGACCCACAAGATTTGAATTTGTCAGATTAGGTAAGGAAATCAAAACATTGTCAACTGCCAATGCATGAGAAGAGGAATTTACCATCTCCGACTGCACATTGCTAGGAATATTGGATAAAACCGAATGGTCAACGACTATAGGAGCTAAGTCAGCTTGATTTGCATCCACAATCTTTGGAGCTTCCACAATAGTAGCTTCCATGTTCACTCTTTCCTCAAAAACTTCATTTGTATTGGGAGTAGCCATGCAAACCGCAAGCACTAGATCAGCATTTGGAATTTGAGAATTAATGGGAGAAGATTTTGGGATCTCCATTAACTCCCTTTCCATGATGGAAGCATCCCTGACACAAGAGAATCTCACATGACTGACAGCTATTGGATGGGCATTGGATGGTCTATTACCTGTTGCCGTCGCACCACATCAATGTCTTCCCCGGCACCGGCCAGCCTACTTCCACTTCAAGGCTGCTGCTGCAGCTGCAGAGGCCACATTTCTACCTTCGACTTAAGGCTCTATCTGATCTGATCCTTGAGTGCAACCTTCGTCGCTATGCCCGAAAGGTTGACAAGTAGATCACACTAGGGGACCCCCATTGATACTCGATGTGCTGCGAAAGCACATCCCCATCAGCAGTTCAAACTTAAAGCAATTTGGGTAGGCCATCCTTGCAAAAGAGAGCCCTTCAGAATCAAGGGTTATCTCTTCAGAACACATAGATTCTGCAAGTACACTTGCCAATCTTTCCAAAATAGATGTCTCCAATAAGTGTAACCACAAACTCTAGAACCTCACCCACAAGGGTAGCACTGACTCCTCTTTCTTCTGCATCAACATCTCCAGCAACCAAGGTCTGAGAATGATGGGTTTGTACCTAAGTACCAGGGACCTTCATTTAATATCTAACTCAATCCTTTCTCCTAGAAGTCGAACATGAAAAGGCCATTCCCGATTCCGAACACTTCTGCTCCGCCAACATGCCTCCATTTCTCATCTGCAAAATCTTCATTGTGGAGAAGGGAGAATTAGCTCCAAACACAAATCCCACCACAGCCACATCCCAGCAATTAATGCCATTCTCATATTCTTCAAAGGGGCAATCAGTAATGCGGTCTCCATTCTCAATGGCGGACAGAACAAACGGGAGGCACTCAGATCCTTCTCTTACCTTATTGCAAGCAAAAGTCCTACCCAGGACCGAGGGCCAGGCTCATAATGCAATGGTGGGGCCACTGGAGGGGGGGCCCAGCAGCCATAGAAGGTTCCATGGTGGTAGAGAGGAGTTCATGCCGAGAGTTCACGGAGAGCTCTGAGGAATCTCCTCCTGAACTATTCATTAGATTCTAATTTCAAGTAGGATTCCTCGGTAAAGTGATCTCTTACTTTGCAAGTTGTATTTGTTTAGGTACTCTTCCTTAAGAGTCCTTCTCTCGTTTAGAAAGTTAAGTCTAGTTGTACTAGGGAATTCTAATCCAAATTGGATTCCCTAAGTTGAGTCCAAATAGGTTTCCTAAGTTAAGTCCAAGTTGGTATCTTTATTGGTCCTAGTTGTTTTCCATCAATGTAATATGGCTATAAATAGAGCCAACCCCCCCCCCCCCAAATGTAGCAAATCAAATTTAATGAATTAAAAAAAGAAGAGCATTGAGGGACGACTTGGAGTCATGGGAGAGGGCCAAGACTGGGGTTTTTGGAGTTTTCTTAACTCTCTGCAATTTCAGATTTCCTTTCCTTCTCCAAAGTCTCTGGCAGAGAAGTCTGTGGCAGCCATATAAGAGCTTAATTTCCTGCAATTGATCAGACAGCCCCTTCTCCTACAGGTAAGTCCATCCCCTACCCCTCAACCCAACCTTTCTCCCTTTCTCCCTTTCCCTAAACGTAGTGCTTCCCCTAAACCCTAATCCCTTGCATCTCTTTTATTTTTCTGGAATTTTCAGACTTCTTCTTAGATCTAAAATATAGTTCTTCCCCTAAACCCCAATTCTTACATCTCTTTTATTTTTCTAGAATTTTTCTGGAATTTTCGGACTTCTTCTTAGACCTAAAATTCAAGGTTAGATTTACAGCAATCTAACCATTAGATCTCTCCCAAACTTTAGAAACCTTATTCTCCTAACCCTAGTGACATTTCCTGCCGATTTCACCCCAATCAGACCCAACCAAAACCCTAGTCTAACTGTAATTCCTTTGCCTAGATTTCCAAAACCCTAGAAACCTAATGCTACTTCCGACTATAACTCTCGAACGGCTCATCCAACCTTTAAAGCCTTTTAAGATCTTCTTCCTCCAATTCCTCTCTACCTTCGACCTTAGCCCTAACCCTTACTCTAACCCTAGAGACCCTAGAATTGCAAAAAAACCTAAATTCCCAAGCTCTAGCTAAGAGAATAATACTGCAAACTACAATCTGATAAAATAGAATTATTTTTTTCAATTTTCAGACCTAACACTAACCTGGCCGAACCATAAACCTTCCCCCACTTAACTCTAGACTTCCCTATTCATATTTAATGTTTGGAAGACAAAACCCTTGAACCACAGGTCATTATTGGTGAATTACAGTTTATGTCCACATCAGAACTTAACCACAGAATTTTCAAAGCCTAACTTAGCTAAACACCCTAAGCGGTAGGCTGTACTGAAGCATTATCAGCTGCTGTCCACTAATATTTAACCTAGAACAGAAGATTCTTAACCCTAATCGTACTGCTGGTTCACTTGAAAAGATCCTGAAGACTGGTAACCAGAAGCGCTTGCCTGTGCTCTCGGTCTATTATGCTCAGAGAAACTATTTTCTTCTCTGCTGAACAAACCACCTGAGCCGACTCCAGAGAGGAACAAAATTGACAATCTTTCCATTGTTAATGATAATTTTGAAAAGGCAAAAAAATTTGCTCATCCAGATAACAAAACAATAACGATAACAAATAAACATCATAAGAAATACCACATGAAACACAGAAGTCATACATCTCAGGCTGCCATTTACAGTTCTAAAACAAATAACAGCATTGAGACCATAGTTGCCAAGATGTTGCCTGGGTGTCCAATCACCCTGGTCACCCTGCATGGGGGCCCCCTCCAACACCTTAGGTTGCCTAGATGCTGTGACAACCATGACTGACAGATCCCAATAGTTTGCATGTGTGAAACAAAAATGCATGAATTAAATATAAGAGGAGAAAATAGAGTCACATAAAGTACCCTGCCGTTGCTTGAAGCTTTCAAGTAGAGAATCCAGCGGTGTTTTAATAACATGATAGACAGCAGCAGGACAGGATACAGAGCTATAAAACGTCTGCTGGCATCTTATCTTCTGCCATGGAAGACAGGCAGAGAGCACATGCCCCTCAATGTGGCGCAAAGCCTTGGCTGCCTCCAAATATAGGCTTCTATCAAAAGTTATCAGAGCTCTCATAAAATAATCCACTGGTTCAGGAGGGAATACCTGTACCCGACAACAATTACTTAGGGGAATATTCATTGGCATGTAGGGAGCAATTTCCCGAAGAAGTGCCTCTTCACAAGCAGATGGTGGGTTAGTGACAGCCTCTCCCCTTACCAGGAAAACATCCAGAATTCTCTTACCCAATATATTTTTCAAAATTTCAATAATCTCTTGTTCAGAAGTTTCTTTGTCAAGTCCATTCATGACAATAGAATCCATACACTTCTTGCCAAGTTCACAACGGACAAACCGACCTCCAATCAGCAAGTTAGAACACTCATCCATGACAGACTTAGCATCCTGTATAGCACACTTAATGATTGCACAACCCTTACTATGCCTGCGTGGCCAAGAAAGCTTAGCTTTTATAGCAGGAAATGAAAGCATTTTCGCATCACCTCCAACGCTTACCCACAAAGGGAAAACCTTCAGAATGTTGCCATTGAATACAAAACCATCTAGCTCTGCAACTGCTTTTTCGGCAGCTTCAGGAGTAAGAAATGTTAACCTGCCCCATTTTTCACAGTTTTCACTATCTTGTCCAATGCAAGGACATTTTTGGAAGTAACAGATACCAGGTGCACGGTTCTCAAAAGTCATAAGAAGTTCCTTGTCATCAAGAGTGCCTGCATCTGGATGGAAAACATCCACGCTTAAAAATCTCTTTTCCAGTTCCAGATGCTTGATTTCAGCCCCAGATCCAAACAAAGCTACTGGGGAAACACTAGGTCCACCACAGTACAAGGACTTCTCCATGCATTCATAACTTAACCATTTCATTTCATGGTGCAGTGCTTCATCAACAAGACTACCAACCTTTCCCATATCTTCTGCAGTGGCAAACAACTGTATCTCACCCTTTTCAACATCAACTTCAAGACCAATCCATCTGTCCATGCAAGCTCTTTGAATGCGTGATTTAAGATGATGCAAGTTATTGTTTGACTTCCCACAGAATTTTTTCAATACGATACTTCCAAATCCTGTTTTCAAACTCATTTGCAGCTTCCGACTCTCTATCTGCGAAATGTTAAATAAAGGCTGCGGACAAAGGTTAGGGAGGCATTCAGGGTCAAAAGTTGTAACACAAACCAAATATTCATTTGATATTGATAGGATTTCACCAAAAACTACCCAACATGGTTTCCGACCATATATCAGCAAAGAACAAGAAGGATGAAGTTGAACATGTTGCCCAGTTAAGGCCACTAGATATCCTAATCGATCATATCCAGAATACATGGCAACATTTTCTGAAAGGGATGAAAGTATAATTCTTTTCAGATTTTTATCATGCTCGCTGGACACACTTGGGTCCCAGAGCCAGTTATCTGTGGCAGTAATATTTAGTTCACCTTTAAGGCAATGTTTCATTTCCAAAACTGCCTCTTTACATCTTCTCATGGTCTTTGCATTGATGCGGTTAACCCAACACCATTTGTTTTTCTTCTCTTGGGGCACATCCTCCCATTCCTTGTAAACAGAAAGAAGAGTTAGAAGGTCCCCATCCTGATGGCAAAATTGAACCTTCAGACGGTCAGCTTTAAATTTCTCTTCATCAGTGCCAACTCTGCAAAAAACGGCACTGGCATTAGCCATAACTGCAGCAAGAACAAGACCCTCTTTATGCAAACCATGATAGCAGCCACCCAGGATCAGTTTTCCAAGTCGAGGCTCAATACCCAACTTAACTAAGTACAGACCATCATCAGTTAATTCATAAGTACCATTCTGGAAAGTAATTGCGCCTAGCTGAAGAAGGTTCCTGATTGCCATGTCAATTGCCTTGGGACTAGGGGCATCAACAAAATCAAACTCTTGGACATTCTTGATGCCCAGTGCAAGAATCCTCAGAACTGCAACACCAAGATGAACCCTATAAATTTCAGGGTCCGGATGTGAAGGCATAGACTGAAACTCAGTTTTTGAGTACATTCTATAACATTTGCCCTGTGCTGTTCGACCAGCACGGCCAGCACGTTGATTAGCAGAACTTTGACTTACCCTGCAAACTTTAAGAACATTCATACCAGTTCTAGGCTCAAATCTGCTCTCTTTGACCATGCCAGAATCTACCACATACTTAACCCCAGGGAGAGTCAATGATGTCTCAGCTAGATTAGTGGCAAATATTACTTTCCTTTTTCCAGGGTAGTCCTGGAAAACACGTTTTTGCTCTTCACACGAAAGTCTGCCATGCAAAGGCAATACTACTGCATTACGGACCTGAAAGTTCTCACAAGCCCATTCAACTTCGATTTGAGAAGTCAAAAAAGCAAGTATGGCACCCTCTTCCTCCATCCTATGAATCTCAGTTGCCTTATTCAACACATCAGAAACATATGCAGCACAAGCACCAGAAACCGGTTTGGAAAAGGTTGAAGTTCCTTCAGATGCACAAGGAACATATATGATTTCAACAGGAAATTTTCTTCCAACAACATGGAAGGTTCTGCAGCTAAAAAGGTAATCTGAGAGCTTCTCTGCATCAGCTGTTGCCGACATTATGATAAGTCTCAGATCAGGCCTGTTGTTCAGCAGGGCTTTAAGCAGAGCCAAAAGAAGATCAGTGTTTAAGCTTCTTTCATGAGCCTCATCTACAATGATGCATGAAACGTTACTCAAATTCTTATCTTTCGAGTAGTGTTGCAATAGACAGTGGTCCGTCATAAAAACTACCTTGGAATCAAAATCTCGCGCAGACGAGTATGTTGGATAACAAGCAACCAAATTGTCTTTATAACAGCCTTTACTTTCTTCCATAACCCTTTGCGCCAAGGATGTGGCGGCTATTTTGCGAGGCTGAGTGCATATAACAGACTCTTTAAAACCTATTCCTGAATCAACAAGAAACTGAACTAACTGTGTACTCTTCCCTGAACCCGTCTCTCCAATCAAGATCATGACCTAAGTGGACAAGAATGAGAACAAATAATTAATACGAACAGCAGAGCAGCTGAAACCTCTCCCCCACTTTTTTTATGTTTCAGAATATCACAGGCAAAAGAGAAATAGAAAAATAAAAATTCTAAAAGAGAAGTTTTTCTGAGATATTTTAGTTCTAAATTGTAGAGGTAACGTTGCATGGGGACATATTGCACGTACCCCGGGGGGCGGGGGGAGGACTCTGCTTGTGGGAAGCCTTCAGTACGCAGTTCTTCCATATTGTGTACCAAACGGAGCTCTCATATCTCTAGAGGTGAAATTAGTAAACTAGACACCAAAAGAATTCCTAATAGGTCATATTAGTATTTGATCCCTAAAGTCCAAACCTACCCCACCCTCCAACCCAAGGAAATAAGAGTCCAGAAACAAAAAGAGGGTCATGTCAACACTCAACAGAAAGCACAACGTATACATAGTTCCACTGGCAACACAAGCTTTAATCAGTAAACACTGCTTAAAACAGGGCATTCGAAATAACACAGAAAATAGCAGTTTTGAGTATATAATTCAAGTTATAAGAACAAAGAGAAAACATTGAGAACAGGCGTACCTGATGATGATATATTTCTTGGAGAATTTCTTTCCGTGAAGCATAGACTGGCAAACCCTCCTCAAGGCGCCGAATCTCCCGTGACAGAACGTGGTGAATCTGACACCAATCAAAATCACCATTGAACCTTAACACCTGAACTGGGTCACCACCATCCTCCGAAGAAGTCAACCCATTTAGATAAGAAAGTATACAGTTCATCGCAGTCCTAAACTCCCTGATTCTCTTCGCAATAAGTTCCCTTGCAACGACAAGCTCCTTCTTCTTCGAATTAAGCTTGTCGAAGCAATCCGCAGGCTGACGCTTTCTGAGTGAAAAGATAGACTGAGGCTTTTTGAGTAAATTCGAGACATCAGCGATCTCATCACAGGCAAGCTCAATCTTCTTCTGCAACCGCTTGACTTGCTCCCCATTCAAAATACTACTGACACGTGAGACAAAGAGGCCTTTGAGCCGTTCTGTTAGTTCCTCCATATCAAAAGAGAGAAACTCGCAAGGCTTCACAGACGGATCAAAAAGATGAATGCCGTCGAAGCGCTGTTCCCAGAGAAAAACCAAAGCTTCAACTACATCACTCCATTGCTCGAACAAAATCTTTGCCGCTACAGCACACTCCTCGGTGAAAACAAAGAATTCCTTCGGGGATGAACTGCAAGAGCGAATTAAAGCCTCTAAACTGGTCTTGCAGAAACCATTACTCTTTCCAAAATCGAGAACAACGACGTGACGGCCCAAGTAAGAATCTTCTGGCGCCAAAGTTGGTTGCTCTTTAAGTAAATTGCCATCAGAGTCCATCCTTTCCTCCGGAGGCGCGTGACTTCGCATCTCTCGTGAGAATTCAGAGTCTCCGACGATGCCCTAGACAGAGTATGGTAAAATTTTAGAGACCAGCATTGAAGAACTCCCGAACATGAAAGAAATTAAGCAAAACAAGATAACCAGAATGCTTACCGTGATTTGGAGATAATAGAGAAGAAGAAATCGAAAGCTATCTTACAGGTTGCAGAAGTAGGGAAAGCCCGAGACGACAACAAGCACAAATTCTCGAGACCGATCATGGAAAAGCAGAGACTAGAGAGAAAAGAAGCACGAACACCACACCTGTTCTCTCACCATCTTTCGCGTCGCAGTCGTTTTCTCTCGCTCTCTCTCTCTCTTCACACCACTGTGGCTTTAAAATTGTCCTCGCGCGGTTTTATATGCACACTCTCTCTCTCTCTCTTACTCTCTAACTCTCTAACTCCTCTCTCTCTCTCTAAGTTCTCTTCCATTTCTTCTGCTCAAATCCTGCAGACGATTGACTCACCCAAAAAGAAAAAAAATCTTGCAGGAAAAGAGGAAGCTGTACTGTACCTCACGTTCCAATATTATTCCAAATTAAGACCTATTCAGGGTACGCATGATGATGACGTTCCATGATTCTGATCCGACGGTAGATGATGAAATCTGACAGATGAATTTATCGGGAATGTGAACTTAATCATCATCTTCCGTACTGTCTCGTAGTCTAACAGATAACTTCATTGGGATCGACATGTACATCTAATTAGTAACTGATCCTGATCAAACGGCTCATATTCGAGATAATCGTATAAAAGCTGTTTAGAGTCCAAGTGAGAGAGTGCCGGGTTGGAACTCATTTATCACGAAGAGTAACAATTGGTTCTCTTGGAGTCTTGGTTGACTTGGTTGTCTTGGACTCTTGACAGCTAAGCAATTGAAAACCTTGACGACGAAGAAACCAGCGGTAGGTCACGTGAGGCATCTTATAAGTGGGCCCAGTTATTGATCTTAGGTTGACGTTAGTGCAACATACAGTATGCTAAGTTGTGTCCACTTAGATTTAAAGCTATCTCAAAGTTCAAAGAAAAAAAGAGAAAAAAATATATCAATAATTCCAATAAGTTTATTTCTTTTCTTTTCCTTTCTTCACAATCAAACACGAACACAAAAATGTTTTTTTCGTTTTTAGTCATTTTGCAAAAAAAAATTCATATGAAAAATAAAAATATTATATATAATGTCAGCAAAAATTGAATCTATGACCTCTTCACTAAAAAGTATTACCAATCGAACAACTTATGTTTACTACTTTTCAATTTTGTTTTTCTTTTTTTCTTCTTTTGAATTAACTACAAATGTTGGTTGTTAACTGTTGATACAGAATCTAGCTCGTCCTTCCCTATCACGAACCTACAAGATACAAGCTCGACCTTGGGGGGTCGAGGTACGTCTCCGACGAACAAATCAGTACCACTATTATGATCTCAACTACTCAATAGATAATTCAAATAATTGATCACACAAAGTATGAATACCTACCTCCTAGTGTTTACCAGAGGTGTTTATATAGTGTATGGTGATGGAGTTATATTCGGAACAACCCTGATATGAGTTGTCATAGGAGAGTAACTCTTTAGAAAAGTCCTTTTACCTAACTAACTCTCTTCTCAAGTTGTTGGGTGGTAGGAGTCTACCTTCGTGAGACCATCTCATCCTGCTATTTGGATGGGCTTATTAGTGTGATTGGTCCTACCATGAACCGCCTAGCCGGACCTTGTTAAGTTGCGAACCTGGTCGGATCGTGCAACTGCACGGTTCAGACCGGGAGATATAGAATGACCATTTTAGTCATTAACATTAACCATATTACGTAACTTGGAAATCCATATGTAGTTCAATTAACGTCCAAAATAGTAAACAATCTGTTATATTGACTATTAAATGATATGATGTTGCTAACTAGTAGAACAAAATCCAGAGGAGTAAATCATATGTCATAAATGTCTCTTCTTTTTCGTTATTTGCTTGAAACTTTACTCAATATGTTGATAGTATCGGGGCTTTCTGATAGACACAAACAATTGATGCTTCAACCCATGTAATACAAAGGAAACTATACAACAAGTTATGTATACATATACATAGAAAAAAATTTTACTCGACGAAAAATCTTTTACATTAATCTAAGGACATATCTACAGAAATTGATGACACTGGGCAAATTTTGTAATGTTTCCAATTTAGATAATCATTGATTTAATTTTGGGATAATTACTATTGCCCCCCTTTACTTTGATTTTATTACTATTGTATCCCTGTACTTTTCAAAATTATTAATCCAACATTTAACTTTGTCTACAATTACAATTGCCCCCTTACCGTTAAGTTCCTTTAGTTTAGTGATGATGTGGCATCTTTATATTTTCTCAAAAACCTCAAAATACCCTTATACTTATCTTTTACTTATCTACCATTTTGTCAAGTTACAATAGTACCCTTAATTAATTGTGGAGAAAAAAGTAACTATAATTTGTTATTAAACAAAAAAAAACCACTAAATAAAGAAATAATGATTGAATAAAACTCAAATAAAAACCAAAGAGGAAGGAAAATCGAATTCAACTCAAATTGGAAATTGAATATCACTGAAAATATTTTCAAAGTAAATGAAATTTAGTGAAAGTGGGATACCAAATTAGATTTGGATTTTTCTCATTTATTTAATTCAAAATAAATAAAGTTTAGTGAAGGCGGGAAACCAAATCGGATTTGGATTTTGCCCATTTCTTTAATTCAAAATAAATGAAGCTTGGTGAAGGCGGGAAACCAAATCGGATTTGGATTTTGTCCATTTCTTTAATTCAAAATAAATGAAGTTTAGTGAAGGTGGGAAACCAGATCGGAATTGGATTTTGTGGATTTTATTAATTCAAAATAAATGAAGTTTAGGGTAAAGTTGACATTTAATTTGATTTTTATAAATGCGGTAACATTGTCTTTTGATTTCTTAATTTTGATGAAGGGCAAATTAGATATTACATATTCAAACTTAACGGTTACTTAACACCATTATAAGGAAGGGGGCAACAATAATTTTATAAAGAACAAGATTTTCTTAGTTATAAAATCAAAGTACAGGGAAACAACAGTAATTATCCCTTTAATTTTTGTTTAAGATTCTTAGTTATTTTACACGTAACAAGATATAGGATGTTACATCATTGCAATTATCAATGTCTCTTGACAATCACAAAACTTAGAAGTGTACTACAAGTCTAGAAGAACTGTCCAACCAACTTGAAGAGTTATTGTCAACGACTGAAGAGTCATCTTCCATTGATACAACATTAAATATGGCAAATTGACAACATCCACCATATGAGAATAATATAGTCATTTTAGAGAAAGAGAGACATAGAAAACTAGACATCGATGTAAAACCATTAGATATACAATATTAAGACTTTTTTGTAAAAATAATTATAAGATTTAGTGAACATTTCTTTTAATATTGGCTCGAAAATGACTTGGTATTTTCTACCTAGTAAAAAAAAAAACATGACTAAGCATTGTATATTATTAGAGGTTGTCTAGATACATTGTAAAGTGAGTAACAAGTCATTTTAATGTGAGTACAAGTAAAATAGGCACTCGGTTACCTAAAAATAAGTAACAAAGACATTGGAGTAAAGGCATGTCCTACAATAGTATTCTATGACATTTCGGCATTTTGCTATCCTCACCTGTCATGATGGTGTAAATTATTTGTCTAATGATTGACACCCAACAACCTAGAGTTTATTTTCTCTCACTATAATGTATATATGTGTCAACATGGTAGGTTGGGTCCATCTATGCCCTTTATATGTTCAACTATTTGAAGTAAGATAATGATTACAAAAGTATCTTTACAAGCTGAAAATAATTTCTCTTCCATTTCATAAGCAATCAAATAAAATTTGAAAGGATCTAGTAGAACTCCTTTGATTAATATGACATGTTATTATTATTCAATCAATATATATTGATCAAAATAACTAAAAATTTGTATAAGAATATTTTTGTAGAAGATCTACCACATTCATACATCCTCTCCCATTCGAGAAAAGTATAAACACACATCTTAATGCGTGTCGTGTCAACCCACCATCATGTGCGCACAAGTGATTCTTCCACGCTATAATTAGATCATTAAAGCCGGGGGGGTTGATATTTCTTCAACAAAAATCGCATGCCAACTGCATGCATTGGAATCTCAGACATGGAAATAAGTGCTTCATTATTTGCATACTTCAATCACATGGTCTATTATAGCTTATCAAACACTATTATAGAGGTTGAAGCCGATGGACTTTATTTAGCTTTAAACTCTTGTGTTGATAGAGTTATTTTATTTTCAGATTGTCAGTCTATTATTTATGTTTTAAATGGTAATAATCAACCCATTTATTGGGTGAGTATGAATATTATTAGAGAAATTCAGTAGATTGTTGAAAATTTATCTTTTATTGAATTCAAGTTTATTAACAAATCTTCAAATTCTACTGAAAATACTATTGTTCGTGGAGCAAATTTATTTGCTCTTTCTAGGTTTTTGTGGTTTGTCCCACCTCATTTTATGTATGTAAATAAGGATTTTTTCCCCTAATTTATTACTAGGGAAATGTTAATATAAGATTGGTAATTGTTGGGCAAAAAAAAAAAAAAAATCATATGGTCAACAAGGAAGGAGAATATTTATTTTCCTTTTTTTTTTTTTTTAGTCAAAGTAAAATAAAATATATTTGCATTCTAATTGTTTAATGTATCCCCTAATGCTTGACTTAATAGTGTTTTGTTGTATGGTCTAAGTAAAAGGCAGTCAAGTTAAATATATTGCAAACATGAAATACTTGTGCATAGTGCACATGTATAGAATATATTCTATACGAATTAAAACAAAAAAAAAAAAAATAAAAAAAAATCAAAATTGAATGCTTTAAATTCCTACGTTAAATCTTCTCGATTGAATATTTATAGGTCAAAAGGAGAAAAGGCATGCTCCCCAAAATGTTTTTTTGCTTAATTTTGTTAGATTGCGCTTGTTTCCGTACATGAAGATGAATCAATAATATCCTAGATTAGCTCATCCAGTCTCTTCCATATAGAGTGTTCAGAGTGCATTCCAAAAGCCACTACTAACCTATCCATAAGATATTTCATTCTACGTTAGGAATGCATTCTCCATTATGATAAAAGAACGAATTTTCTTAAATTTGAGAATTCACCCTGAAGATATCTTTATCGAATTTGCCAATACATTAATGAGCAACCAAATATGGCCTAACCTATAATAATGCGATGTAATTAAAATTTCTCCTAGTAACCCAACCACAACCAAACCCTGATCTTGACATCTTTAACTAACACTGACGTCAGTGTGATAATTACCTGCTCAAATATTTAAAAGTTAAAATGATGTGATTACACAATAAATTTTTCAAAGCCATATAAAACTTGGAATATTCTGTATTGCAACAAAGTATCTCACCTACCTAAAACCCACATTCTTATAATCTTATTGGTTCTATGGTGTGGAATTTTACTTTTAATTTATTATATATTTATTATATATTTTTGGATTTTCTTCTTACTAATATAACCAAATAAAATTTATAGGTTGACAAATTTATAAGTGGCTTGAATTTTTTTCAGCCTTGGCCCAAGCCCAAGACCAAGCCCAAGCCCACGCCCAAGCTCGACCAGACGCTCAAGCCCAACTCCAAGCAGCAAATCACAGATGGTTCTTATTTTATTATCTGGGGCAACGTTGCTAACTTACCCTTTCTTCTCCCAGAATATAAAGATGGAGCAACGCATTTGGTCATTTCATTAAGCTCAGGAGAAAAAAAAAAAAAAAAAAAAAAAAAAAAGACAAGACAGCTTCTCGTGAGGGTTACTGCATTAGAAGCAAAATCGTTTCGGTAGGCAACTGGAACGGCCGTGACCAATCCTTGAATCACAGTTTGCAGTATTGAGTGGCTGAGCGAAAGGAAAGCTGAGGTAATGTTCTTCATTTTCTCTAGGGTTCAGTTTTCTATCTTTGAAGCAGTTTACTTTCATTTAAATTTAATAGTTTATCAGCGCCAATTGTTTTTGCTGGATGAATAATTTGCAGAAATTCTAGATCTAAACATGTCAGGTCACTGAGGTAGTCACTGAGAATTTCGATTGTGTATTGGAAATTATAATTTGTTATGATCCTTTACGGTTCTGTACTCTCTCTAATGTAGAAAAAATAACTCGACTTTATGACTCTTATCTGAAGTTCTTAGCCATCTGATAGGTTATGATTCTGCACTGGTTTAGTAATATTTAGTTTTAAATGCTTTGTTGTGGCCATTTTTAGTCATCCGTGGTAATTTTATTCGCTAATGATGCAATAATCTTACTTGTAACAAGTAATTATTCATTTTTTAAAAATCTTCTTCCTAGATTTTGGAGTTTTATTTTCCCGTCTGTTGTAATTCTAGAATCTAAATCTATAAGTGTTTTTTGATTATGAATTTTTGTTTCACATGCTAAAGCATCTGCTGATTTTTTTTGTTTCCGTGTCAGTCTTGCTTTGGAATTCTAGAAATCTGTGAATGAATAGTTGATAGTTCCGTTTGTATTAATATTTAGCAATGGCGTCTGGACTTTTGCAGGTTCAAAACCAGCAAATGTTTGTTCAGAGGATAAGGTAGGTTGCGACATCCAGAACATTATGAGTGGTGCTCCTAAAAGGTCGCATGAGGAGGTCAACCATCCCACAACGTCAAAGCATTCACTGGAAGAGAGCAGCTTGGCACCCCACTCTGTGAAAATTTCTCAGTCAGGTTTGAACGAACATCCCTTCGAACTGGGGTCTGAAGGGCGTTTAGCAAAAGTCCAACGTACGGAAGCAAGGGATTCAGATAAACGGTTGACTCCTTTTCCACAATATCGACTATCATCTTCCTCTAATGATTCGTGTGTAGCCATGAGTGAGAACAGGATAGAATCAAAAGACTCCAAGGAAGCCAAAGATTCCAAGGTTGAGAGTAGAGACTCCAAGGCTGAAGCAAAGGATTTACATACTGAAGCCAGGGTAGATGCTCAGTCTGGTAAAGGTGAGAAAGATGTAAGATTAGATAGTAGGGGGGATGTTAACAAAGAAGTGAAATTTGACAGAGAGCCTCATACAGATTTTAAGTCTGAAACAAAGATTGAAAAGGATGGTTATACTGCAGGAAATTTTCACTCAGGTTGGAAAGAGCACAAGGAACACCACAAAACAAAACGATATCCAGAAACACCCGAGGATAGTTTGGATCCATGGCGTGCTGCACGACATAATATGCATGGACCCAATGAGACTAGAAAAGAGGCTTCAGCAAACGAAGAGCGTGATCATTCAGAAGTACATGAGGCTGTTGGGGAAAACAAGGTTGACTTGAAAGGTGAGGATAAATTTAAAGAGAAGGAAAGAAAAAGGAAAGAAGAAAAACAGAGAGATTGGGGAGAAAGGGATAGGGACAGGAATGATCGTCGAAACAACCTGCAAGTTGGAGTTACGAATAGTGAACGCAGAGAATCAACGAGAGAAGAGAGAGAAGTAGACAGGTGGGAGAGAGAAAGAAAGGAATTTCCGAAAGACAAGGAGAGACCAAAAGAGAGAGAGAAGGATCATATTAGGAAAGAGACACCTAATGGAACTGAGAAAGATGATCTACCCAGTGAAAAAGAATTGATGGATGGATCTGTCAAAATTCCTGAGCAAGAAAATCCAGCTTCTGAACAGAAGCTGCAGAAAGAATTTGATAGTTGGAAACCAGTTGATAGGGATGCTAAAGATAAAAGAAGGGAAAGGGATGCAGATATGGAAATTGATAGACATGAAAAACGCAGCAGGTCCTATGAAAAGGAGTCAGATGACGGATGCACTGAAGCAGATGGAGTTACAGACAGAGAAAGAGATGGCTTTGGTTATGGGATTCAGCAGCGTAAGAGAATGCTTCGGCCAAGAGGAACTCCCCAAGTGGCAAATCGAGAACCCCGTTTCCGGTCCAGGAATCGGGATAACGAAGGGTATGACGTTTACTTACACTTCCTTGTGTTGAATTTAATTCAAGCTTAACTATTGCAATTCTTTTTTATTTTATATGCACCGACTGTACTTATGTAATGGTATTATTGGTATAGGATGTTCGTAGAAGTTTAACCAGGAACATGATTCAGATTTAGAGAATAGAAATGAAAACAGGCCAAAAAAAAAAAAAATGCAGTGTTCATGGTTTTGGAAGGTACTAAGATAAAATTAAAGAAAACATTCTATATAAGGTGAGAAAGTAATAAAGTGTCATATCTTTGGTTAGTGGGTCAGAGGAGGCCTAGGTTCATTATGTGAATAATGATCCAGATTAAATGTTTGTTTTCTAAGATGAAAATCTAGGAATAAAAGGGGGGGGGGGAGAAAAGCGAAAAAAAGGGAAACGCTGAAAAGCACCGCTCCTAATCTTACTAAGATTATACCTGCAGGATATCCATTTCTTAAAGCATAAATTTTAATGGAAAGTAAAGGAATGAATAGTTTCCCATGGACAGGCTACTAAGGGTATGTATGGCAATATTCTAAAGTTGATTATGGTGTTTTTCCCTTTTCTGAACAGAAATGGGTGAAAATTGCACGGTATTTCCAGAAACCTTTTTGAAATGGACCAGAACACTTTTGAGACCCTTCCAAGGATCACCTAATTGGGTGAAAACTCTTATGTCCCCCCCCCCCGCGGGGGAAATGAACCAGGCACTTGGAACAGTTTTGAGCCCCATTTGAGGAACCCCCAAAATACTGATTTTGTGTTTCGGTGTGTGAGAATCAATTTTGCTGAGGATGGAAAACAATAACGTCACTTAAAGGATGCAACCGTGCTGGTGTATTTATGGCATTTGCTGTCAAGACGTAGCAATGCCTCTAAAACATAAGATTTTAACCTAAAACAAAGCCAATAGAAAAAAGGAAATGCCTTTAAAAGTTCATTTGGAGAGCTTCATTGAACTTGTAACTGTTTTTCCTGAGATTGCATTACATATTTACATAGCTTGGGACTTCCATCTGCCTCATGGCGTTAGCTTTGGAATCTCACATGTCTGTGGTCCGTCAACCTCGATATTCCTTGTGACCTGTGTCAACCTCCATCTTCCAGCAATCCTTTTGTTTAAACCGAACTTGCAGTATCTTAGATTCAATCTCTACAGCGTTTCTCGGAAGCATGAATAGTTCAACAGATTCGTCCCATCCAACTTTCAGCATATCTGATGATTCATCCGAATTTGCTGTCCCTGATCTCCGATTGCCTTCCAGCCCAAGGTATGAACTTCTTGTGAGTTTGGGGTTCTACTTTGAAAATTCCTTGGTTTTATGAACCTTCATTTTCTTATTGAACCACTTCTTGGAATAAGAGTTTTATGGACCCTATTGTCTGTAAATGTAGTGTTTAATTGCTTGGAGTAGGGTTGTGAACTACAATTGATGATATCTTCAATTATTATGCGGACTGTGATTTCTCTGGGTTTCCCTATGTCTTAGATTCGCCGTTATGAACTTAGATTGCTATGAACTTCAATAGCTATGGGAATATCTGATTACTATGAACTTTGATTTCTCTGGATTTCCCTATATCTCAGATCTTTCCTCTTATTAGCAGCTGAGACTGAAATACATGAGTTAAGCAGTGCTGGTTTTGGTGGCATTATATGAGTTTTCTTTTGTAAACAAGAGAAACGTTTCTGTTAAGTGCGACCCATACAGGTTTCTGTTTAACCCAGTTATGAAAGCATTTAAGGAATCAGAATTGATCCAAAAATGCAAATACACAAAAAACTGGCCAGACCTAAGATCATTATGGCCAAGCTTCTGATTTGAAGTCCTAAATTAACCGGAAAGACAACTAAGATCGGCATGAAATAAGAAAAAAAAGAGAAAGGACAAAAGATTCCATGTGGAGGATCAACATCCTTAAATGGCTAGGATTATCCTGCTCCCAGCTGTACATGTGCTTCAATTTCAAGCAACCTCCCTGGCCTTCCTAGGCATAAAGCTGACATCGTATTCTAAATTAGTTTGTGGGACATACTATTTCTATACCACTCTTGAAATTATCCCTTTAGGGTTTCCTGAAATTTGGGTTTTAAGGCTGGAATGGGTTATATTATAAGTAGAGAGTAGAACTGTAGAAGGTATTTGGATACACTCTACTGGCTTTGGCTTCGATGGTGATTAAATGATTGAAGGCTGGAACTGGTGGGATTAGGATAGAGGAATCTGCTAAGTTGATCCAGTGATGATCATAATGGGGAAGGAGGTGTGGTTATGCAGTTGAAGTGGAGCTCCTGCCTAGGAATTTCCCTTCAAGAGGTCTCTGAAAATCCACATGGTACTGGCCAAGTGGTTTTATAGAGAGCCAAAATTCTACTGGATAGCTGACCCCATTTAGTTGGGATAGGCTTGTGGTTGTTGAATAAATACTAGTGGATTCCTGAGTCTGGTGACAACACTGGCAAGTGGGGTCCTAACAGAATATTAATTTGAAGGTGAAACTTAAATAGGATGCCTCTTTAAAACAGCCATCTGCTTGAAAAGGCAACTAATTTTGAAAAGTAATTGAAATTAATGCCAAAATGATATTCACAAATTCTTGCTGCAACTTAAGTGCTACTGTGACTGACCATATCCTGTGGTGTTATCGACAGATAACAGAACTATTTTTGATGTTAACATCCTAATTATTGAGAATGTAAATATTCTGCTTGGAAATTATCCTCCATAGAAAAGCTGCCTACAATGTAAGACTGAATGCGTGAAGGTAGCATTTCCTTATTAAACTCCTCAAATTGCAATGAACATATGGGGTAAAACTTGGTTTAGGTAGAAGAAATTAGATGATCAATTCAGAGACACTTGAACAAGGATGAAAACCAGGTTATTCACACTCAGTATAGCTGTGTACCCAAATTGGTTCAAATGAAGGGTCACTGAAGCAGCAGTATAAAAAAGAGAGACAGGGATAGGGGGGCCACCACAAGGATCTTCCGTTTGTTAAGGGTAGAATGAGTAATGCAAAATTAAAGACATATTTAAGAAAGAAAAAGCCCGTTGGGTTAGGCCCATTAAAGGCCTACAACTATCACCTGAATCAACCCATGGCTTTCATGGGCTAGCACTGTTTTAGTGGGTTAAAGTTAGCCAACATATGTTGAACTTCATAGTCTAGACCTAAGCCCAAGTTTAGTTTTTGAAAAGTCAATAAAAGGGGCTGTGGTATGAAAATAAAAGAACTCATTGTCAAAGGAATTCCTTTGTCAAAGAGTTAGATAGTAGTTGAGTTATTAATAAATAGGTGGTGTTAGCTAGTGGTTGGATGTTACTATTTATGTTTATGTCTCTTTAGAATGTTATATAAAGAGACTTATGTAAGAGGTGAAGACAACTCATCGATTGAAATCAAATTGCTTTGTTAGCATTCCTTATCTATGGATAATAGCATAACAATACAGGCTGAATAGATCTTCAAAACAGGGGCAGAACTATGATGAAGAAATTGAGAGGACAATATGAGGGAATTGGAATAATAATGTAACACCTGGGCTTCACACTGCAAGGTGGATCGATTGGATCGAACACCAACCTACCTTGATCAAACACAAGGATTCTCCATAGAATCTAGTATCAGCCCTCGTTCACATCTAAATTCTGTTTCATCTTAAATCTATCAAATCTGAACTTGATTCCCTGTGAAAGGTCCTTTGGCTACTGTTTTGATCAATCAAATGCAATACTACATTAATGAGTCCTCTAAACTTGCTAAGAATAGGTTCCAGATTGGAACACTAGTTGGATCAAATACAAAGAAACCCAAGTTCAGCAAGGTTCGAGTAGCCCAAGCAGACAAGAGAATACATCTCCAGCAGCATCTTGTATATCTTTTTCATACAGCAACAGGGAGTTGCAGCAGTCACAATCGACGTGACAAAAATTCTCAACAGAAACAGTAAAGGAAAACAAATAAACTCTGATATTTTTATACAGAAATTTTCCAGCTGCAGTTTTTATAAACTTTATATTTTCTTAGCAAATACCTGGTTGCTTATATTGTGCGTACTGCATTTTTTGAAAGACTTGAGAAAAGGATGTAAAGACAATTTTTTGGAACTCTTTTTATGAGGACTTTGTTCACTTGTCTTCAGTTGAGTTTCTGTTCTTTCTTAATTATGCTATTATAGAAATTTTTGTGATATTACATTTCAAAGCATTAATGGAAAACAAATAAACTAGGGATGGGTCACAGTCTCAAGCTTATGCATATTGCAACCTGGTACTTAAGCAACATGAATTGGTCAACATATAATAATTGGTCAATTTGGTGTATTGATTTCCTTTTGTTGTTCTACAGCATGTACTAACGATCTCTTTATGTGTTCTGATTTTGCAGATCGCAAGGTTAGGCCCTATATTTTCTCTATATTGAGCTGATATTTGCCTGGTAACAACAGGAACATGTATCATGGTGCATTGCTGCATTCCCTGTCAGAATTTGTTCTCTTCGATTTCTGTTAGAGATCATTCCCAATTGAGTTATTTTATTTGCATATCTTTACTACATAGCCAGTGATGTATTTCTTTTATTTCTATTACATATGTGTTTGTATTACAGAAATGTTTTGTTTTTTGTCATAATGTTAGATTCATATATGCTGCTAATTTCTAACTTACGTTCAAGCTTTGAGTCTTTAAGCAGTAGTTGTTTTACAAGTGATATGAGCATAATATCTGTTTACTTTTATAATCACATTCTTGTTATCCATCCCTGACATTTAACTTAAAAAAGAGACATTTTCCAGAATTCAAAAACTTTAGCTTAAAATATGATTGATCAGTTTTGTTCTTAGTTGCAGGATGGATCCAGGATTTCCTTTGAGGATGGAAGGGATTAAATAGCCATTGACAAATCTTAGAAGCCAAATGTCCTGGCTCTGATGCAGCTAGAAATCCTATGACTATAGTTGCTACAAAATATTGTTGAATAATCAATTAGCACTCAAAACCGTAACTTGCAGTCCAGTTGCCTGATCCGATCAGTTTGATTTGTTGGGGTCTTTACAGGTTCATCGACCAATCAGTGGTACCAGAAAGTTTGTTTTGGTGGAAAAAGTTAAGATGCCATGATTATGATGCAAGGAACAAACATTTAGTAGTTTATATGGTACAATAATTGTTAATTTATAGCACCTCCATTAAATTAAGCATCACATTTAGATACCACTTAGGGTTTCTTCCTGGAAATTATTACCTATGTGTTCACAGCTATGTAGAGGGTGGAAGAACTCATACAATTAAGCTAATCTTTCTAGTAGAGGATCTATTGGATGGAGCCTTTGGAAAGTGAACCCAGCTGAACCTACTGGTTACGTAATGTAGCCTTACATCATCTGTCAAACTGAATTGTAAAGCCTTGCATCATATGTTACATCATGTCTGAGTATATTATATTGATACCTGCAAAAATATAAATATATTGGGAACATGAAAGAAGAGTTATGTACGTAATTTGCTGGCTTATGATAACTTTGAGTCTGATTTTTGCTTGTACAGCTTGTGGGTAAGTGATGTAACCAGAAGGGCCAACCCTAGCATGCTTTTGTACAGCTTGTGTTTGTTGTTGCCTTGTTGGCACTTTTGTGCTTTCAGGAACTTTGAAAATCCAGCATGGAATAATGATAATTCCTACCCCCACCCTCTTATTTGTTTTTATTTAGAAATAGTGAGTAGCATGCTTGAGGTTCATGAATTGGGATAATTCAAACAAGCTGCTGATAGCTTATGGAAAAGAAATATCTTAGGTGCTGTTCTTTTTAGTTGTTATCTAGTCTAAAATGGTGTATCCAGTGCAGCGGGCTCCTCCTGCCACTGTGGGGAGTGGGGAGGGTTTTTATTTTTGGTATCTCTATATGTTGAAATTTGTTTTGTTTCTATTGCAGGTAAATCTGAGGTATCACCCCTCGTTTATAAAGCAGGTGAATGCATGCAAGAGTTAATAAAATGTTGGAAGGAGTTTCAAGAGTCACAAGATGGTAAAACTGATGAAAGTTCTATCGGTGGCCCCACATTGGAGATTCGAGTACCTGCTGAATATGTTACTGCTACAAATCGCCAAGTAAGTGAAAGTACAAGATTTGTATTCTGAGGCTATTGAAGTGACATTTTTGTTTGTTATCACTTTTACTTGCTCCTAACTTCTCTGATTATATGCATAGAGCTGTAGCATTTCCTTAATCAGTAATAGTGCATCACTGATGCATGAGGTAATCTTGGGTAAATGTTAAACCCAAATTATATACTCTACCTTATCATAGTTATATTATTGTAATTTAGTTAAATAGTTTTCTCCCAACATATATGTAGATAGGACTTCTCTATGTTTATCATTGTAATTTATTTGAATAGTTTTCTATCAACATATATGTATATAGGACATCTCTATGTTTTTTCTTGATGATGTTAAATGTAATATGGTAATTTTTTGGGGGCTAAACTGTGTGATGTGGTACTCTTACTTTACCTTTTGTATAAGTTTTATCTACCAAAAGACAAAGGGATTGCGACTTTTTTGTCCCCCCCCCCCCCAAAATACTCATCTTCCTTTTCTCTTCTTTTTTGTCAGTGTCATCTTCTTCTATTTCTTCCTATTTCTCTTCCTTTTTTCAATCCATTTGCATGTTTAACCATGCCCATACATGTGTGTGTGGCAGTTGTCGTGGTTCATCTATATGTAGACCATATTGTAGTAACATAAGAAAAAGATTGTAAACTTTTGGAGATCCCCATGAAAAGGACCATGCTCATGAATTTCTTACTGATGTGGAAAAGGGATCCTAACCTAAACAGTATTCAGACTTCAGTCACCCTATGAGTCTATGAAAAGGAGTCGGGGATAATCAAGATTTTTATTGCAAAGGTGAAGATTAGGAGAGACGGCAAATTAAGATTTAATTCAGAATGACTTCTCAGAGAACTGAAATTAAGTATATTCCTGGTGAATTCAATTCTGTTTCAATGGATTAAAAAATTCTGGCATTTTTTCCTTATGCCAAAAGTATGTGTCATCCTGATGAGACTCTTTGGTTTTAGTAATTTCACATGTAAATGCGAATGTCATGATTTATGAGTATCTTATTGCATCTCTGAGTACCAGACTCTGGTACAGATTGGTGATATGCATCAAGTTTTCAACCAGTGGTTTAACAATCAGTCTCATTCCCAGGCAATAATGGTTTTTATCAGTACGGATCAATATCCAACCAAAGGATTGAATGATCCAGTGAACTAAAGCTTGTTATCCCTAATGGCCCTGTTGTTCAATTTTATATGGTAGATCAGATTGGTCCAGTCTATTTGCTGATAAGGACCAGATGATCCAACCTATTTTTGCTGGTTTTTTTATTGCTCTCAAGCGTGGAACTATTGGTGTAGCACCAGTCTTTCAAACAGTTTCTACCTAGGTTTTCATTTTGGTGTTGCATGTTCAGGTTAGAGGTGGTCAGCTTTGGGGAACAGATATTTATACAGACGATTCAGACCTTGTTGCTGGTAGGCAATGATACAGAATGATATAAAATTTCAATTTGATCTAAGGACATAAAGTACTGTCTTTACTGGATGATTTAAATTATGGTGTTCTCTCATGGATTGTGTTTGCTAGTTCTCATGCACACCGGTTACTGCCGCCCAACAGCATCCCCACCTCCACCTGCCATCCAGGAGTTGCGTGCAACAATTAGAGTGCTACCGCCACAAGATTGTAAGTTGCAACAGAGCTTCCCTGTTGCGTCCTTTTAAGTTGTCAATTGATATCTGAAGGAACTTAAAATGTTGGATCTTTCTTTCATAATTGTTCATCATTGAGCTGGTTTTGATTTGTGTTTCTATAGCTTTCGTGATTCTATATATAAGTAGATACTTCTAAACACAATTTTGATTGCTTCTATTTTGGCAGAGGAATGTATTTTATATGGCTAGACCCTGTTTGAGTATTTTATAGGTTTTTATAATATCTCAAATCATTTGATTGTGTCCAGTGTGGAAATATTATGTTCGTGCAAATTTTGGGAGCATGATATGTTCTTTCTGTGTTTCGTTGCTGGTCTGCCTGTTGGGTTTTTTCTTGTGGGGTGGGGGTTGGAGCATCCTCTTGCCTTCACATTGCAAAACAGAAGTAATAGTGATATTGCAAAGACCACATCTTTATCGTTGAAACAATGCTAATAATGTCAAGCAAAGATTCTTGTACAATAGGGACTGGCAAGTATGCTGGTGAGGCAAAAACATGGGAATTTTCCTTCTAATTTTTTCTTTTGTGTTCGACTGTCTGAAGATTATAAAGCTTATTCTTTGATCATACTGTGTAGGTTACACTTCTACTCTGAGAAACAATGTGCGTTCCCGTGCGTGGGGTGCTGCAATTGGTTGCAGTTATCGTGTTGAGCGATGCTGCATTGTTAAGGTGGCTGTTGTTTCCATTATCAAAATTTTCTCTCCTTCGTAATGTGGTCTTTTGAATATTCAGCAATTGATCTCCGAGTCTGCACCTTGTTTCAAGTGGAAATGCCAATTTTGTGGACTTTTCAGTTTTTTGATAGCTTTTATATTAGTGTAGAATCCTCGTCAATAATCTGATTTTGTTGGTAACCACCTTCTCTGTGCAGCCTCTTAACTACTCACCATGTTCTGATGTTTTATGCAGAAAGGAGGGGGCACCATAGATCTTGAGCCATGTCTAACACATACATCTGCCGTTGAGCCTACTCTGGCACCAGTAGCTGTTGAGCGCACAATGACTACAAGATCTGCAGCATCGGTAGTGTCCTGCAACTATTTGATGCAGATTTCTTTCCTATCTTTTTGTGGATCCATGTGAAGCAGTATCTAGGCAGCGAGGTTGGAAGAAAAGGAACAGCTGCAGTTTCAGAAATTTAAAAAATCCTAGTTTCTCCATCATTGTTTTTAGGATTTCTATTTCCATTCTACTATGTTGTATACAAGTAGAATTCTGTTTTCAATTCCCTTTCCTATTTTTGTTAATTTTGTGTCCTAGTTTCAGGCTAGATTAAGATTCTTTTTATCCAGTCCTGTCATAAACTAAATTCCTTTCATTGTTTCAAGTCCCAGTGGTTGAGAAAGTCCAAACACAGTGGTTCAGATTGACCACCCAAACCTGCACGATCAAGATTTTAAGTGGACAGGATTGGACCAGCCAGATTGGCTAGGTTCATCAAATTGTGGGAGTTTAAAGAGTACAGTGAATTTGATTTTTCTTTTCTGGTAGGAATAGCCTATTTAAGTCCTCATTATGATGGGAATAATTTACTGTTTATTATTTAATTTAATTTCAGCATGGTTGTAATCATTCCTTGTCAGTAATGGACTTAGCTATTCAGTTGTCACAGTAATATATAGACTTTGGGTCTGTCTATATGTTGTAAGGCTGCTTAGCCATGGGATATTTGACTATGGAAGATTTAAGTACTGTTTACCTCTAGTGACACATGAGAAACAGAATGGGAGAGAGTCCCTTTTTCCTGAAATAGGTTGCATATTCCCCATCCTGCTCTTCTTGGGGTCTCATTGGTAGTCAGATTCTCTGTCCTATTAGGAGTCTAGATCTATTTTTCATTTTTTAGTTGATTATGTCATGGTCAACTTGTTAGAGAGTTTTTGTCCAAGTGGGAGTCCTAGGTGGAAATTATTTTCATTCTAGATAATCTTTATTATTTTTTTTAATTTTTGTGGTCCATAAGAGACCTCCCTTTTTCAGTTAGGAAGTTGTTATTTGGTTGGCAGTTAAGAGATTTCCAATTCAAATTGGATTCCCAATTGGAGTCCAAGTTTGTTAGTCTTGTAGTTTGAGTCCAATAGTCTTCCTTATTTTTAATTGACTATAAAAGAGAGCCACCCCCTGATGTAAACCTTAGACTGGATTAATACAATTGAGCATTGAAGGAATTGGGTTTTGGTTTCCAAGGAGGATCCCCGTGGCTGAGTGTGGATTTTGCAATTTGTCTTCAAGATCTTCAACCTCAAAAGCCTATTACAACTTGACAACCTTCCATACAGCAGCATCGAGTATACCAGTCCACTTGTTCCCAAATAAGTAAAACCCCGGCGCCTCTCCCACCCTAAAACCCTGCCCTAACCCTTGTACAAGGCCCTCTCCCTCTCCTATACCCTGTGGCAGCAACACCCCCTCCTAAACCCTGCTATGGTCTCTCCCAGCTCTCCCCCTATTCCTAGCAGCCCCTTCTACCTTTCTTCATCTTTCGGCAACATTAAAAAAATTAAAAGAATACAAAAAAAAAGAAGAAAGAAAACAAAATTCTTTCCCACATTCAAAAAAGAAATGAAAGATAAAGAAAGGAAAATTCAAAATTCTTGCAAGAACTTCAAGAATTCACATTCAAGAACCTACCAAGAAAGCCTTCTAGCCTAGCCACAAGTTTCCGTACCCTTTCCCTCTAATCGTCAGCTTCCATATTCCCCCCTTTTCCCTATTACTAGCTTCCACACTTCCTTTTCTTTCCCACATCCATTACTTTAGGATTAGTTAGAACCCTAGCTTTCCCATTTGGGGTTTGTTAAAGTCCCTAATCTATCCCATTCCATTTGAATTTTGAACACTTAATTTCCTCATCCCATCCTATCTAAGTAACTTTAGATATCCCAAAACCATAGCAACCACAATCCACCCTCCACTTTAGAGTTCGTATAAACTATAAACCCTAACATTCCTATTCCTCTCTACAAGCACGATTTCCCAAATAGATCCAGCCACCTTAGGGGTACTTGTTAACCTAGAAGTTCCTTATTTTTTCACCAAAATCATGCCGTCTAGGATATATATAAAAACCTAGCCTCAGAGATAGCTCAATTGATAGCTAGTTCTACTTTGAGAGGAAGACTAGCCTAGAACCTGGGTTACACCATAGGTGCGGCAAATGTTTGGTTCCTGATTTCAAGATATTTGGTTCTTCCTTCATCATGTTGTCAATCTTCATATCAGGTTAGATATGAATAGGAGTTAATTTTAGTTTAAATCAATCTGCAGCATACTCAGTTCTCTGTGTATTTTCATCATATATTTTTTGGGTCATAAAATGTTAACCATAGATCTGTTGCCCTGAAACTTGGGTTGTCAAAGTACTGCCCATGAAAGTACTCAACTCCTGTTCCACTGGCACCACTGGTATCTAACTACCGGAATATAATGATGCCAAAAATAAAATTCCTCCCAAGTACTAACCCTTACCAGACCAGTATCCCATTTTGGGGTTGGTCATTTTGGTCTGGGTTTCCAGTTTGGTATATGCCCATCCAGCCACCCAAAATGACTGCATTACTTTACAGTGATCTCACATTTTGTAAATTTCCATGACTTTGTTGTAATATTTCAACTCCTAGCCATTATATTCTCCTTAGTAGACACACATAAAATTGTACTGATAATAACAATTTGATATGGTTTTGTGTGTTTTATGTAGAATGCATTACGACAGCAGAGATTTGTTCGAGAAGTCACAATACAGTACAATCTGTGTAATGAGCCTTGGTATGTTTCCTGTGTTCTGTTGATAACTTGAATATGCTGTTTGTCCATGAGCTGTTAATTTGTGCTTGGTTGGTTAATTGTGTAATTAGTTGTTCAGACTCAGTTATACTGATTAGTGTAAGGATTTAAACTAGACTTAGTGGTTCTGATGGAAAGTTTCACTCACACCTCTTAAGTTTCTTTGACCATACCTGTTACTGTGAGAGTGGAAAACTAATCTGCTATACAAGCATGAGAGGTGTGGGTGAAGCTGAACTTTGGTCAAAATGATTTTCTTTTTAGGTAGAGTTGTTGAGTTTTTTTTTTTGGGCAGAGTTGAGTGTGTTTTTTCTTTCTTTTTAAGATATATTTATCTGGCTGGCCCTTTCAATTTGGCTATATGGCAATATGTTTGGCAACTAAAACCAGTGGATTGAAAGGGCAAGTTGGCAACAGCTTCATTAATCAAGTGTCTAATTCCATATTTAGATCCAACAAATACCTTCTTATGTATGCCTATGCACCTGTGTATTTTCACTTGCCTGAGTATTAGCATGCACCCTACCATTGTCCTTCCATTTGGTCACTGTAATTTCATCTCCCTTTGGTGTTGTATTGTGATGGCAGTTACAGCTTATTTTCATCACCCTTTGATGTTCTGTTGTGATAACAAGGCAGCCATTGGCATTTCTTATAATCTGGTACAACATGATTGTCCCAAGCATGTTGAGGTTGATAGGCATTTCATCAAGGAGAAGTTAGAGAAGGGCCAGTTTGTGTTTCCTTCGTTAAGTCTGCTGATCAGCTAAGTGATATTTTCATTAGGGTACTCTCTAGAAAGTTGCTTCAACAGCGTGTCTGATATACACACTCCAACTTGAGGTTGGAGTATTCAATAACGTGTACCTCAGCAGCGCCATCTTTGTTGTCATGTATTCAAGCTTTAAAGTCATATGTTTTCTTTAATCATTTAATTTAGGAGTCTCCTGTCTATCTTCGGTTTATTTTTCTGAGCTATAGTTTCCCCAAGTGGCCCACCAAAAATGGGTTCCCTGTAGAGTTTAATATCTCCCATTTGGCAGTTTGATTGGAGCCCAAATTTGTTAACTTTTCATATGAACAGGAAGTCATGATCAGTGGCATTTTTTGTAACCATATCCTCTCCTCTCTTATTATAAAAAAAGAGGCCTGGTGATCTAATTGATATTCAACCATTACAGTCATATCTGTTCTTTTAACACTTAGTTTAGGATTCTCTTGCATATCTTGGGTTAATTTTTCTGAGTTATATTTTCCCAAATGATCGACCAAAAAAGGGTTTCTTATATTGCCTTTATATCTGCTATATGGCAGTTTTGTTGGAGCTTAATTTTTGTGAATAGACTCCAAGTTTCCCTGCTCAAATGTAAAATTTCAGCTGAAACAAGCTGGCCATGTGGAAGCATACCAAGACATGGGATGGTATGTTGTTGATTAGGCTAAGAAATTTTAACATTGTTTAGGGTATTGGCTATCCATCCAATGGTTTGATGTGGTACATAATGCATCTATGTGGCACAAGTGGCCACCTTGGAAACTCTTTCTTGCTGGGTACAGGCTTTTCTATTTTTGCATGTGCGTGCGTGTGTGTTTCAGTTTTTGTCTGTGGTGAAATAATCATTCTAGTTCCTCCCCCCTTCCTCCCACCAGTTGGATCTTCTATTCTGCTCGTCTTTAATTAAATCCAATTTTTGTTTTCACTGACTTTGAACTTTATGCCTCATGATTTCCAATCGTTTGTTCAGCATTCCTGGTTGAGCTGTCACCAACTTTGCAGCATTTGCCCTTACCTTATAGATGAACTGTTTTTTTTCTTTCCAAAAGTTTTCCAGAGGTACATTACAATTCTACGTGTGGAATTATTCATGTACTTATTTGTTGATTCATCTGAGAATTACTTCAGGACTAAATACAGTATAAGCATAGTTGCTGACAAGGGGCTCAAGAAACCTCTTTATACATCAGCTCGCCTGAAGAAGGGTGAAGTTTTGTATCTAGAAACACATAAAAACAGGTATGTTTCTCGACATACAAATGGGTAAAGTGTAAACTTTCTTTAGTGGATCGTAGAGTGCACATTAACTAAGATAATAATTTATGTTGTCATTTAGTAAATCATTTTTGTTGATTAAGTTAGTCATATGACAATGATCTTACATAACCTTACACTGTGATCTTTTCTCTTCAAACCAACCATAGACATATCTTATGTCACTATGTGTGGAAGAAATTAAGCATATCTGTTTTAGCTAGATATTGAAGGAATTAATCATGGGCTTCTGGTTAAGATTTTTAAGTTCTTGGCACAGCACAAGATACTACTGTAAAAATCGTCCATATACTACTATAAAAATTGATTATGCTTTTTGGTTTGAAGGCAATTCTGAGGGCATGATAGTCATTCATAAAATAATTAGTTAAAATAACACGTAGCTCCCCTCTTACCTTGACTAATGCCAGAAAACCTCTTCCCTTGACAGAAAAGAATTGGATAAAATATACTATTTTAGCCTACTCTTTCTCCATACATCCTCTGCATAATATACAGACCTGTTGCAAGTTGTTCCACTGCCATACATAACTACATTGCACCTAAATTTATAGGATCAAACGGGAAAGGTCTCTTTCCCGTTTCTCGGTTATTTTTATTTTTTACTACCCACCATCTACCCTCCCCATCCCCATCCCCATCCCCATCCCCACCCCCACCCCCACCCCCACAAAAATCCCCCCAAAAAAAAAAAAAATGAAGGCTTTTTTCATTTTTTCCCCCATTCAAATATTTGTGGAGGAAAAACAAAAGAACAGTTCCGTGGTGTACTTGGATTACATTCTGAGCCCTCTACATCCTTCAAAGTTGCCAATAAAAAGGAACATTTTACAAAAGTATAATCATACATCTAACCCATTTTGTGTGTTTATATTTCTCTTTTTAACATTCTGTGGAATGTTGTTGAAGGTATGAGCTCTGTTTCAATGGTGAGAAGATGATCAATGCAACATCCACTTATCAGGCATCTGATGCAACGTCAGAGAAGCTCCACTTCCACAACTGCAATGCCCAGAATGGTGAAAGAAGTTCTGACCGTGAGAATATGCTGGTTGATGTATTCCGGTGGTCTCGTTGCAAGAAACCCCTTCCACAGAAAGTCATGCGTTCAATTGGGCTCCCTCTACCCCTTGAACATTTGGAGGTACTTCTTTACGTTTAACCTAGATTTCTGCTGCATGCTTAATATTCACAGTGAAACATAATTCCTCTTCAAGATTTTCTCTTACAGTCAAATGGTAATTTTTTTTCTAAGCCTTATTAGAAGTTGCTTTGTTTATTCATTGAGTTTTTTACATGCACCCTAACCCCCCAAAGTTTTGCAACAGAACCCGTTACGCCTCCCCAACTTTGAAAACCTTACAAAGAGGTCCACAACATTAGGCACCGTCTCCAATTAATGATTGGAATTTTTTTCAACATGACCTAAATGCCCCTTATGTGTTCAAATGACTCAAATGCCCCTTAAACTGTATTTTCAAAGTTGAACCCATCTTCTTCCTCGCCTTTGCCCCCCTCTCGTCTTCCTTCGTTCCGCATGACAAACCCCCTCCCTCCACCTCCACCTCCTGGAACATCGCCCCCCTCTTCAAGATTTTCTCTTACAGTCAAATGGTAATTTTTTTTCTAAGCCTTATTAGAAGTTGCTTTGTTTATTCATTGAGTTTTTACATGCACCCTAACCCCCAAAGTTTTGCAACAGAACCCGTTACGCCTCCCCAACTTTGAAAACCTTACAAAGAGGTCCACAACATTAGGCACCGCTCCAATTAATGATTGGAATTTTTTCAACATGACCTAAATGCCCCTTATGTGTTCAAATGACTCAAATGCCCCTTAAACTGTATTTTCAAAGTTGAACCCATCTTCTTCCTCGCCTTTGCCCCCCTCTCGTCTTCCTTCGTTTCGCATGACAAACCCCCTCCCTCCACCTCCACCTCCTGGAACATCGCCCCCCTCTTCTTCCTTTTGGTGGGTTAGGACTCTTTTCGGGTCACCAGCAGTGACTATTGCACCTCTACCTCGAGGACATTGCCTCTGCAAACTAGCAATTCGGCCTTACCTTCATGGGAAAGAATTTCAGAGTCTGATCATGAACATGATCATCTTCATCATACCTTGTTTTTTTTGTTTCGGAAATATCCCACTTAAACCTGTCTATTTCTTCTTCGTTGGTGGCACCATTTGTAGATGCTTTAGTCTTTTTCATATTTCTTGGGAGATGGAAGATTTGAATTGTTACGGAGAAAAAATGGGAAGGAATGTTTTGCTTGATTGTGTGGGTGTTTGGTTGCTGTCTTGCGATAGATGGTTGCATCGTGGGCTCAGAGTTCCTGAAACCAAACGAAACCAGAATAATGAGGGGAAGAAGAATTAGTCTTCATCCCTTTCCACTTTGGATTTTCAATATTTGCAACCCAATTTGCGTGACATTATTCTGAAAGTTACTGGTTAACAGGACTGGGTTGCAAAGGAGGGAGAGAAGATTCTCTTTCCTTTGACAACATGGCAATTGACTTGGAAGATTTTCTTCCTAGTCATACCATTGGATTTCTCTAGTGTGTTCTTTAATCTTCGTACATCGCAGTTTCCTTCGGTTCTTGTTAGAATAAGAAGTATGACTGTATGAGACAAAAATATCTTAGATTATCATGTTACCACTATGTAATGACACTTTTAATGAGAAAATAGTACTTAATGATGCTTCATTCTAGTTTCTTTTTGGTGGGTTAAAGGGGGGGGGGGGGTAGGGTGGTTTTGTCGTCATTGGTAGTATTGATCATTTAATTTGGACAGGTGATGGAGGAAAACCTTGAATGGGAAGATGTGCAATGGTCACAAACTGGTGTGTGGATAGCAGGGAAAGAATATCTTCTTGCAAGAGTGCATTTCCTGTCACCAAATTAACGGTCGAGTTTCCGTTAAGCCATGTTGAATCGATTCGATTCATCACTCTTGGGCTGTAATGCTCATGGGAGGGACTTGTGGAGAACATCATAAAATTCTCTAGGGATTCGTGAACCCTAAGATAGTGTGGTGAAGTGAAGGATTACCTTTCCTCCCGCAGATTATATTGATTTTCTGATTATGTGTATGTACAAATAACTAGATGTAAAAAATGCATATGCATTTGTGGTATGTTTTGTTTTTCTTAATGTTTATTAGCGTTAAGTTAAATTTTTAGGTTGTAATTGTATATTGTTAAACAGAGTTTTTGTTGGATAATTTTCTATTACCTTATGGAAGCTCCTTCATGTGTTCCATAGGCAACAAAAATGAGGCGCCCTACATGTTTGTCGCCCATGTTTGCCTAGTTGTTTAGTTGTGCTAGTGGATTTTGAATTTGGTAGAACAGTTGCAGAGCGTAAGGCTACAGCCCCTTCTTGTTTAAAGTGATGCAAGTGGAGGATGCGCACTCGGCGTGATTGCTACTTAGGTTAGTTGTATCAGCATCTCATATGTTGAGATCCAGTTGAGGAAAGGGTTGCTAACCTCACAGAGAATAACACTTACAAGTACATAGATGCACTGGACTTCAGAGGATAAACTAAACATGATCTTCTTTTTATCTAAACAAAAGTTATATTAGACTCTCTAGAGAATTTACTCCAGGAGTGAAGAGAAGTATTTACAATGAAAGAGGGTAAGGACAGCCATCAAACGTTAGACAAATTAGAATGTTCAGATCCTTGCTAGAAAACCTGCTAGAACATTCTCAGAACCATTCACATAAGCTAAATTTTGAAGATTCAAAAATTGAACAAAACTTGAGAGTCTCAAAAGCTAAGCTGTTATTTAGCCAATCCAAGGAACTGACCTACCAAGGGCTTCAACTATCGTTCTGCAATCTGAAAACACAACCACTTACACACAAAGAAAAGAAAAATACAGACACAATTGCATGAATACACCAGGTTTGAACCGAACCAAGGAGCTAGATTAGTTCCCTGAATGAATGAAGTGTTGTAAAAAAAAAAAAAAAAGAAAACACAACCACTTAATGTGAAAATAAAGCTAGATTAGTTTCAGTCTTGGAGAGTCTACAACTCCAAAACTGATCCTTTAACGGGTTTTCTCCCCCCTCTTGCATGCGTTTATCTTTAGTGCTGTGAATGGTGAGGATCAAAAGTTGCGGTCCAGATTAGATCAAACCTTGAACATCAGATTTAGGTAGACTTGCCATTAAATTGTTTCAGTACTTCTTGTGTGAGACCAAACCCATGCATGAATGTATAATAACTAAGCATGTTCCGGTTAGAGAACACTTGATAGACACTTATAACAACCATATTTGGGATCTCAGTCAGTTTGATTCATATGTTTGGGAATATCCTCTTTAGCATTCTCAATCATAACTGTTTCCCATGTCTTAGTTAGGCAAAAGTGGTCTGGATGTCTTGTTTTAAATATTTTCTATCTCAAATTCTTGAGATTACAAACAATTAAATGAATGTACTAAAACAGAAACAATTATATGAAGATGATAGATTCTGAACGCATCTATAAACAAGTGTCATCGAGATTCTCCTTTCTATGATACTTTAAAGGATTGAGATATGTTTTTTTTTTTTGGGGTCAAAGAGATTGAGATATGTTTGTATTAAAGATATGTATGCACGAATTCTATTACATATACACATGTAAATGGTTGTATGGGCATTGAACAAACATAAAAAATGAATAAAAAAATGCAACTGTTGTATTAAAAAAATAAAAATAAAATTGAAACTCTCTCCATCACACCCTTTAGAACCGGGAAATATTTTTTTCTCTTAGATTCATGATGTACTTGAGGTTTTGTGTGATTCCATTCAATGGATCAATTCTCCAGAAGTATTGTTTTATGTTATAATGTCTTCTTGTAATGTTAGACTAAGAGTTGAAATTTTTGTGTTAGGGTTTCTAAGTGAGAGAACTTTTGAAGTCGTTTTGGAGTGTTTTTAAAGGGTCTCTCCATTGGTGTATAAACTATGAAAATTTCTAACTTTCACTCATTCATGTAATATATCAAATTGGTTTGTGATCCATGAAAATCAATAGATCGCTTTGATCAGTTTTCCTTATTTTTTCATTGTTCATTCTATCGGTGTACATTCAAAGTAGGATATGTAGTTTAATAAACCACCTATGAGTTTTGATATTCAACATCATGGTCAATGGCTAACGGCCCATTTGGTTACATGAATCTAGGGATTTTGAATCTACGGATTCATCGTTCAAAATATTAACCGTTGGGTTACTCTGTGTGAATCCACAAATTTCATCCATTTTATACTTATAATGGAATTTATGAATTTCACCCAATATCCAAGAATAACTTAATTCATGTTTTTAGATAAAAAAAGTGAAATTCCTGAATTTGATGAATTCCGGTATATTTTACAACCAAACAAGTATAAATCTCCAATTCATGAATCCAAGGATTTAAAATCTTGAAATTCAGATAACCAAATAAGGCATTGAAAAAAGCAATAATACCCAACTGAAAATTTGTTCACTTTACCAAAAATGCAGAGTTGGAAAACAATTTTTGATTTTTCTCTTAAATTACCATCATATTTTACATTGTCACTTTTTTTTTAATAAGTTATTTTAAAAAATTAAACCAAAAATGATTTTCACACTTGAAACGTTTCAAATCATGCAACCATTGTTATTGACTACCTAATGATGAATCCAATCAAAACTGAAATTTGAAATAACACCAGATTTGACCTAAAATCTAGCCGCCGACTTCTAAGAACCCTGGCCGCCCAAAAATCTTGATTTGAAATGGTCAACATTATCACTCTACCTTTTTAGCATGCCACGCTTCACAATTTTTAATTTGTTGGTGGCCATGACATTTTAACAAAGAAAAAAATACAACAACAGTGTTCTTGAAGATTGATTCATCACATGCATCACTGTCTTCGAGTAATTAATTACAGAAAAGTATTAATTAGATCCTTTCTATATTAAATGCTTATAAATGAATGGTCGTCTTCACTAAAATAAGATCTCGTAAATTTCATTTTTTTTTCTTTCTTTCTGGAAGTCTTGAAGTTAGCACCCATGGGAGAACGACACGAGGCAGTCCATCCCAGATGAGAGTGAAAAGTTATTTTAGTTTAAGGTAATTTTCATATGGACCTCCTGAGGTTTGGTTTAAGTCACTTTTAGTCTGGTTTAAGTTTTCTTTTGCATATGGCTCCCCTGTGGTTTAAAAAAATGATTAAAGAAGGACAAGCTTAACATAAATAGTTAGTTTAATAATTTTTGTGACGAAAATACCCTTGTTTTTTGTTTCATTTCTTTTATTCAATTTATCAAAATAAAAAATAATTAAAAAAACAAATAAATTGAAAATCAACCCCAAAAATGAGATAAGATGAGAAAAACTCAGGTAAAAAGAAGTGCTCGAACAACCAAGGGTTTTCAGGGAAGATGCCCAGATCCGAAACTCTAGTCCACATAAGCTTCATCACCACACAGTCATACCAAACAAGTAATTTCAAAAATAAACATAATGAGAACTTAGAACAATAAGGAAGGAAAGCAAAAAAAAAAATCAGACGAGTAATCTTAAGAAAAATCTCAAACGATGAGAGAGAAAAATCCAAAAAGGAGAAAACATTCATCCCAATAGAAAGAAAACTTCTTCAAAATCAAAAGCAAAAGCTTTGTTGAGGATCGTAGAGAATCGTTGAGCAGAAGAATGGTGAAGATGGGAAAGAAGAGAGATCAATCAACAACGATTTGTTCCCATCGTGAATCAACAGCCTTTATCCCGTTTTCGAACTTGCTAGAATCGGTTCGTCTTCCTCTTCCTAAACTTGATATCCCAGGTTTTGCAGGACTTTCGTCTTTCTCTTCCTAAATCTAATCCTTTCGATGCCTCAAAACCTTTGCTAAGAATCTAGTCTTGAAATCTCAATAATGATCTAAGTCTCAACCATTTCTTAGAACAGGTTCTCTTTCATGGTTATCTGCCACCATTGCTCCCAAATCGAGCTTCGAAACCGAACAACGAATTCAGGAGGAGATTCAAAACCTCCGATCAAGGATTGAAAACTAAGACATCAATACAGAAAAATGAAAGGCTAAATGAAGTAAATTGTTGGACTTTGGCCTTCGTTTTGAGATGTTGCAAGAAGTGGGACTTCAAAGCTTCAACCATTCAACCTGCATATTCACTTTCGTTTTTTAGAGGGAATTATTTGCTAAAGTTTTTTTTTTTAATTTTTTTTTGCTTTGGTAGATTGAATAAAAGAGAGAAGCTTATTAGAAAGAAAGAAAATATTAAAACAAATAAATCGAAAAAAAAAATAAGGGTATTTTCATCGTAAAAATTATTAAACTAACAATTTTAGTTAACCTTGTCTTTATTTAATTATTTCTTGAAACCACCAGGGAGTCATATGCAAAAGAAAATTTAACCTAGATTAGAAGTGACTTGGACCAAACCTTAGGGTCCGGATGAAAATTACCCTTTAGTTTATTATTGCCTATGAAGGTGGGAAGCTATTATTTAGTTGGAACTTCTCCAGAAAGTGTCAAAAAGGAACTTGTAGTTTCTTGTTGCCTATGAAATCTCATTTCTCTGACATGCCCAGATGGTTCTTTCCTTCTCTCTTCTCTTCTATAAACATTCCAAAACAACCAGCCTTCCCTGAATAATCTTCATGTTCTTGAAATCTCGCAACCTGCTCGCTGTGTGTCCACATAGAAAACAATGAAGCAGAAGCAGCAAGAGCAGAAACAGCCAACTTCCATATTAAATCTCTTCAAGGATCAGTTACCTCTTTTAAATTTTCTCTCTTATTTCCTGTTTGTTGGTCTTGGTTTGGCCCTTATAGGCATAGCCAGTTGCTCTTTGTTCTATAACAAATCTCTTCTTGTTTACGTCACTCAATTCTCTGTCTCTCCATCTCCATCTCCGCTGGTGGTGGCGCCGCCACAGCTGAAGACAAGTGCTCCACCTCCGGTGACTCCATCAGAAGCCGACCAACAAGTGATGATAACACCATCTTTAGAAAGAAATGAAACCCAGGTCCAGAAAGTCAGAAAGAAAGACCGCTTGAAAGTACCCGGGGTCGGCCATAAGATGAGTGATGAAGAGCTGCTACTGAGAGCTTCAATGGTTCCCAGGAGCCAAGAGTTACCGAACAAGCAAGCCCCAAAGGTTGCTTTCATGTTCTTAACAAGAGGGTCATTGCCATTAGCTCCTCTTTGGGAGAAATTCTTCAAAGGACAGGATCAAGGGCTCTATTCGATTTACGTGCACTCCAATCCATCCTACAATGGATCTATAGAACCAAAAGGGTCAGTGTTTCACGGTAGAAGAATACCCAGTAAGGTCAGTTTTGTCTGCTACTCTACTTTCTTTTACTTCCATCATTCAAACCCGTGTAGCTAAAGCTTTCTATTAACTTGCATAAACATTTTTTTTAGGTAAAAGATCAGTTCTATTATTATTATTATTATTATTTTTTTTTTTTGGTCCAAAAGATCAGTTCTATTAAAAGATAAAATAGATGTACAATAGCGATACATACATAAGTAGTGAGCTACATCGATCTAGTTTCAGAATCTAAACTGAGGTTCTATGTCACTGATTTTGCCATTAAATCAGCTCGACCTTTCTCTATAGCAATGAGTGATCTTCCAATCCACTACTTCTAGATATGGATAGGGAGTTCACCAGAGCTATATTAATACAAATCATGGCGGTTTCTTCTTGGACAACAAATATAGCAATAGCGTTAGAGTCTGTTTCCACCCAAATTTTCTTAAAATTAAAATCTTTACCAGTTTCCAGTCCTTTGTATCACTACTTGCACTTCATACAGAATTAACTTGCGTGGGCATGTTTGCTTATCAAACCTAATTAAATCTCACAAAGCTAGTTAGGGTGCAGCTCCATTAATTTTCAGGCAATTAGTACTAACCCCATCAAATGGGTTATGGTTAAGTCTTGAAAATAGTTTCTCTCAGAGGTAAGATTGCATAACTTCTCACCCTCCTCAGAACTTTATAAACCCAAGAATCTTTACACTAGATACAGCCTTTTTTTCTGCACCAAACATTAAATTAAAACTTCTCCCATAATGATTTAAGTTAATTTAATGCCTATTGCATGGTATGCATGTAGTTGCAGGCCAAAATAAAGCTGGGATGTATGGACCACTTAAGGTTATGTGTTCTTACCTTTCAGACTCAGAAAAATGGTTGCAATGGAATAACCAATATAAACAAGTCATTCCAACCAAAAGAACATTACATCTGGGTTTTGCTTTGATTCTACTCTACAACCTTTGGATAAGAAACACTATCTTATTTCCTCTTTTCTCTTTTATAGAAAAGTTAATTCCTTTCTTTCTGAACTCTATTCATCTTTATACTTGCTTCTATCTTTCATTTGATTCTGTTGGTTTGTCTTTTCACTTGAGATGGATACAGAAATCCTATGGGTAGAAAAAACAAAAAGAGAAAAGGAATCAAGCACAAGTTTAGATGTTTTAAGTTTTTAACATTCATTAATTGCAGATTCTAAAGTTTAAATAAAGAAAACGCCATCTCAGAAAACCACTCATTGGTCTCACACCGACTTTACAGTTCATATTTGTTTAATGTATGGTTTAATTTAGGTGTTTCTAATTGACCTGAAAGCTCAACAAACAACATTTAATAAGGGTATTATTTCATTAATTGTTTAAATATTTCTCCGTATATTTAGCTAATAACTGACAGATACCAGAAGCATCTGTTCTTATTTGGAGAATCAACATAAATAATATTTTGATAGTTACCTTTCAATGGTGGTCCACATTGTGAGATAGAACCTGAAGCTTGAACATGTCAAATTAATAGGTGACCTTTCTATCAAATAGTTGGATCTTGTCACCATTTTCCATGTGTCACATGTGATTGAGGATTTTAAATTAATTTTGATTAAGAAGATTATTAAATTTAAGGGCTACATGTAGTTTAGGTAGCTTTGTACTCATAGGCTCAAAGCACCTATTCCCTTCTTGTTTAGGGCTGGAGTTCCATCTATGTTGTAGGGCTTTGGGTCCTAAACCCTAATGGGAGGTTACCCATATTGAATAGATTATCTAAGAAACATTGTCTAATGAGCTCTGGAATGGTTTCTGAAAATCAAGACAGATAGAAACTCTTCAAGAACTTTCATATATGAGTTGCTGATCAGTTTAAATCATCTTTATGTTTCAGGAGGTGCAATGGGGAAAGTTTAGCCTGATTGAAGCAGAACGTCGCCTACTAGCTAATGCCCTTCTTGATTACGCAAACCAAAGATTTGTTCTTCTGTCAGAAGCATGTATTCCTCTCTTCAACTTCTCCACCATCTATTCTTACCTCATTGGTTCTACTCAGACCTTTGTGGAGGTTTATGATGATCCAACTATTGTTGGGCGTGGCCGTTACAACCATCGTATGGAGCCACTTATCAAGATCCAGCAATGGCGAAAAGGGTCTCAATGGTTTGAAATCGACCGTGATCTCGCGATCGAGGTTGTCTCCGATGAGATATATTTCCCTATATTTGGTAAACTCTGCAAGGGTTCTTGTTATGGAGACGAGCATTACTTACCATCATTTGTGTTCATAAGATTTCCAGAGAAGAATTCAAATAGGACTTTGACATGGGTAGACTGGGCAAGAGGAGGTCCACACCCAACAAAGTTTCTCAGAACATATGTGACAATTGAGCTTTTGGAGATGCTAAGGAATGGAACTGAATGTGAATATAATGGCAAGAGCACACACATCTGCCATTTGTTTGCAAGGAAGTTCTTGCCCGACACTTTGTACAGGTTGATGTTGTTTGCACCAAAGGTGATGGGTTTTAACAAGTGAGTCTTGCAATGTACATACATACAAGGTTGCATTGGCCCTTGATTTGTAATTTTCTTAGTAGTTGCAGGCATGATGCATGGCTATTCTTTATTTTTTTTTTATTTTATTCTTTGGATTTGAAAGTCTTGAAAGCTACAAGTTATAAGGTCATGAGCAGCTAGGGTTTTGAAACCCTTAAAAGGTACCTGTTGATGTGTTCTGTAAGAAATAAAGATATTTATTTATCTTATCATAAGATGATTTAAATGTTAATGTGCCCTTTATTTATTAGAAAAAAAAAAATCATTTCTCCACCGTTTTCGTGCCACATGGATAATATGATATGATCATTTTAATAGGTATATTGTAGAGAGGAAATGATCTAGATAAGTCATATGTCAAATTTCAAGATTAAATTTAATCCTTTAAATGCGATTTCCTTGGACTTTTACCATATGAACATTATTGTACATTATCCGATCATTAAGTCTTCTGCAGAATGATGATATAACAATTCTAATTATTGGTTAGATGGTTCTTGATTTGGGTTAACCATATAATAAACTTTAGATACTATTGAATTTATATAGCTTGAATGCTCTTTAGGGTCCTAGTTTTTTCAATCTTGAAGGTGAGTTAGGTTTGAAAACTACAAGCCGTGAGTCAGGGGTTGAGTTGAGGTCAAAGCCCTTATAGAACCAAACTGGCTCAACCCAACCGTGATTTTTTTTAGAGCAAATTGCACTGACACTCCAAAATGGATGCCTTAAAGCACTAACACCTCACTTTATGTTTATAAAGCACAGAGACCGAAAAATTGGATTTTCATTGGATTTATTTGTCAAATTTATCACTGAAAACAGTTAAATCACTGTTTATTTAAAAAAAATATTCCTCTAATAAACGGTGTCGAAAATATTTTCAGTGATAAATTGGACAAATATATCCAATGAAAATCCAATTTTGGGGTCTTTGTGCTTTTAAAACATAAAGTGGGGGTGTTAGTGTTTTAAAGCCTCTATTTTGGGGTGCCAGTGCAATTTGCTCTTTTTTCTTTTATAGTGATTATGGGCTTTTAGCCTCCTGGTTGCTGGAGAGATTCTCTCCATTCACCATATATAGGGTATATAAGGTATGTGGGGTATATTGTCCTTTAGCTTTTTCAAGTGCAGAGAGATGAAGGTCAAATAAGGCTAATCATGGTCTATTAGGGCTAATTAAAGCAAGTGTAGATCATCTCTCTTGATGGGGAGCTCTCTTGATGGCTTTATGACCACAAATATATAGGAGCCTACAAATAAAAAATAATAAAAAATTAAGAAAATGGGACCCATAATTAGTACCTTGTGGCTCCCCTTATAGTCTATAGTCAACAAGCGACGGAGAGTTAGGGCCAATAAGTTAGTTAACACCAACCAAGCCTAGCCCAATCTGATCAAATTCAATTAGAGTGGATCCAGGTTGGGTTGCATCTGATACGACTAACTGTATTGAGAAATTTTCAAGCCACAATATGGTAGAGTGGACGTGGACCGGGTTAAAGTGTGTTAGAAAAACCCTACCATGTAGCCATCATGAAGAGTTTATCCTTCTGTTAATTGTCAAAATTCATTTGCAAAGCTTAATTTTGACATGAGAAAGTAGTTCTGTAAATAGATAGTTTAAATCCACCTCTGAATTAGTATTCGTATTACTTTAAGGATGTTTGAGTCTAGAATTTTTCTCATTGAAAAATATCCATATCTATCTGATAAACAACTGGATTCAGATTTAGATACCTTCTGTAAAATTTTGTTGAATATGGGATTGGATTTGGAGCAGTTTTACTTATCATATTTGGATTCGGATAATGGTGTATTCGAATCGAATTAAATCTATTTATATGTCTGTGAGGAGACATTTCTAGTTTATTTTTATTTTTATTTTTAAGAGAGAAATATTTCTAGTTGATATTCAATTTGATTAGGTTAATTTTATCTTAATGCATAATCAAAGACATTTAAACCTAATTTTTTGGAACTTTTGAGGGATATCTCAAGGTGATTAGCAAAAAACAAGAGACACTTTAGAATTATGTCAAATTATTAATAATCCTAAAATATATCTAAAATTTGTATAAGAGTATATTTTTTTTTATATTAAATGATCAAATTTTGCCAAATCATAGTTAGATAATTTCATAATTCCTAAATTACCCTTAATTTCGTACTATTTTATAATGTTGCCTTTTGTAAAATGAAATTCTAAATTTCATCTTTTTTTTTTTTTTTTTTCTCGTAAGTTCCTTACTTTTCCTTCTTTCGTCATCATATATTATAAGATATAGAATAATATAATTAAGGGTATATTCACCATTTCCTCCAATCAACTAATGGTTTTAAAAGAAAAAAAGGGGATAGCTATCAATTTAACATAGTTTTGGACTTGTTTATGCTTATCACCAATTATCTTAGGGTGTCCTTGAAATTTTCCTTTTTCTCTGTTTTTTGAGGTTTTTTATGTGTATCCCATTAAGTTGGGCTAAAAACTCTTCTTGACTCCCTTAAGTGACTTAAATTATGTGTCACCCAATTCAAAATTACGTCTAGCCCACAACTAACAATCTAGTTAGTGTTCAGTTTCAAAATGAAGTGATCAAAATACCCTCATAATATTAATTTATTAAACTATCATTATGTCTCATTCTATACATAACCCTTAAGTGGGTGAAGGAGTTCTTCCTTTATCCATTTTCTTCTTACTAGACCTGTAAATGGATAGTTAAAATTCACCTCCGAATTCACATTCATATTAGTTTAAGGGTATCCGTATCCAAAATTTTTACCCGAAAATATCTATATCTGTCCACTAAGCAACTGGATTTGGATTCAGACAATTGCTTATCAAATTCGATAATATCTGAATAAAAATTTATTTGAATAGAATAAAGTATTCAACATTTTTTTCTCTTGGAAAAAAATGATAATCAGATTTGGAAACCAATAATCAATAACTGGATAATCAAAAAGCGAAAATTATCTAGTTAGAATAAAGTATTAAACATTTTTCTCTAAAAAAGGGAATAATAATTGGATTCGAAAACCGGTAATCGGAAATAGAAATCATAAATTAAAAAAAAAAAAAATGACAATCACCAATCAATAATCGGCTAGTTTATTGGAACGGATTATTATCAGATATTCAATAAAGTTCCGGATTTGAATTCGGATGCCTTCTTTAAATTTCTGCCTATTCAGATTTGGATAACGATTTTGCAAGTCGGATTCGGATACTAGTGTATATAAGCCTAATCTAATCGGTTTACAAGTCCGCTTCCTACACCTTACAAAAAATCACCACACCACTTCCCCTATAAAAAAACCTCTATAATTTTCAAGTGCTTCCCCTACAAAATCGTGAATTACGTGCACCGTAATTAATTTATTGGAAAAACGTTATTTTGACCACTTTTACCGTTTTAAACGGTGGAAAACACAGATTTTTTTACGCAAACCCGTATTAAACTCAAATTATACGCGCTTTTTAATGCTTTCTGATAAGGATATTTTCGTAAAAAGAACAAAAGAAAGTGAAAACTGAAAAGTACTGAAAACTGAAAAACTGAAAGCTTAAACGAAAAATGCAGAGAAAATCGACCGTTTCTTTTCCCTCTTCTTCTCTAACTAAGCTCCAGCCCTAGCCGCTGTCTCTGCGAAAGCTATTGCTCTTCTTCATTTTTCCATCGCCGGTGACACAATATACTTGCCAAACAGTTGCAAGTGGTTAATCTCTTCTCAATCTTCTCCGTCTCGGCGTTTCCTGGTGGTGAGATTGTGAGAAACAGAGCAGTTAAGGTAAGTTAAAAATAAGTATCAAAATTTCTAAAGGGTTGTGGCTGTAGCTTCTCAAGTTTATCAAGTTGGGTTTTTTCCTCCTTGTTTAGATTCTTTTATTTTCATATGTATATTTCTCCCTGTTTCATACCGACCTAGAAACTTTATTCCAGTTCTGAAGTGGTTATGAGAAAGTTTCTTCTTTGTTTGTTGTACAATAACGAAAAGTAGAAAACAGAAATGCAAGTTAGACCCGCTTCCTCTAATCTTGCTAGTAGCTTTCGGCGTTCCTCATCACAAACTTGGTTACATTAAGCACAATTTCTAGGAAACTTGCAGTGATCGGTATTTGTCTTGCTTGGAGACAACAAGTCTATCCTGTTGTGTTTTGTTTTATTTATTCTTTAGTTCATATTTTTCATAGCATGATCAGATCACCTGTTGACACTAAATTACATGGTCCATTTTCTTCATATCAGTAAGATTTTCTTGTTTAGTGTTGGGTTGTATTAAGGTATCTTCTCAAAGTTCCAGCAGAGAGTGTAGAAAAGAAAAAGGAAAAGTACATTTGGAACTTTGAGAAGGTTGCAGAGGTTCTGTTTAATTTCACATTGCAAGAGTCCAATAGAATGTGTATTTATTATTTTCATGGCTTCCATGGCCAGCAGTGCTTGTCCTACATTTTCATTCAGTTGTCCTTTCCATAGGATTTGTTTCAGTGTTTATTGATTGATGGTGATGGTTGGATGAGTTGAACTAGTTATATCATAGACGTTTTTCCACATGCACATCCCCAGTTTTTCATCGATACCATGGAAATACCCCCAAGTATGCAAACCTTACACTTAGGTCCACTCCATTAGGTACCGTTTAGGACTGTTTCCAATTAATGATTGGGATTCATATTATTTTTTAATTATAACCGAAATTCCCTTAAAGTGTTAAAATGACTAAAATGCGCCTCATTAGTCATTCTATTTTCATTTCTTCAATCTTAGTACTTAACCAAACCTGAGCTTAGTCAAAGATGAACATTACACATAGAGGTGGGTGAAGGGGAATCCTTTTGATGTGAACATGGATGACCCCCCTGGGTGCACTCAAACAAGCTGGCCGAACCCTGATAGAGGGGTATTTGAGCATTTTAGGCCCTATTTCACTGCTGGAATCGAATTCCAGAATTTGAGCTTTATTAGTAGAGTCCTAGTCCATTTTAAATTTCTTATTTGAGTTGTGGTTGAGTTGGTGTCATTACTTAAGTTGTTCTAAGAGTAGTTAAGATAAGACTCTTTTTACAAGAAGAGTTCCTATATTTTAGGAGTTCGTTTTTTATTAGAATTAGTCTTTACTAGTGGCTGTGCTTTACTTAGCTAAAGAGTCTTTCTTTAAAGAGGACTCATGGATAAGTTAGTCTTTTATTTCAAGAAGCTTTATTTAGGTGGATGTTAATTAATTGTAAAAGGGTATGCTAACTTATAAAGGAAACCCTAGTTAAATTGGTCTCTATGTTTAGTTGAGTCAAGATAGAATCTCCTAGTTGAGTTATGTTCTTTCTTTTTCATGTAAGCTTATAAATAAGCCAGCCTATGATTGTAAACTTTGGTTTGCATTGAATAAAGATTGAGTATTGCTTGTGCGAAACAAGTCAGGGTTCTCTTTGGGAGGGCCTTGGCGGATTTATAGCTTCTTGATTCAATTGCAGCAGCCTCTCTTCAACAAATCAGCAGCTCTATCTCTTGTCCAGCAATTAAACAAGTACCAGTACCCTAGCCCCTTCTCCCATCTCCATTCCCCATCGCAGCCCTCCCCACCCCCTTTTCCCTCTTGCGCGCCAAGGAAACCCCACCCCTGCGTCGTAGACCCCTATCCCAGATCCTGCGACATCTATTCCCTACTGTTTCAGAATCAAGAAACACCCAGAAGCTACGCCAGCCCCATGGCAGCCTCACCTTTCCTTACCCTTCCTTGCGCAACTCCAAGAACCCTCCCCCTGTCCATTGCAGCGCCTCCTCACCCTCTGCGAGGCGACAAAAAGCCCTTCCCTACCCTTGTGATCACTGTAGGACCTTCCCTCCTCCCTCAAACCCAGTGGCATCCATCCCGCCCCCTCTCTGACGTGCATCAAGCAGAAAAGAGCAGAACCCCCCCCCCCCCCCAAAAAAAAAAAAAAAAAAAAAAAAAAAAGAAAAAAAGAAAGAAAGAAAGAAAGAAAGAAAGAAAAGAGAAAAGAAAAATTACAAAGAAAAAAAAAAAGAAAGCTTTGCCAAGTTTTCAAAACCTTGTTCCATTTCATCCCATGCATTGAGTTGTTTTCCCTCCAAAGTTTCCCTAGTCTTGCCCTTCAACCCCTATCCATCATAAGATCCCTTCTCAAACCAAATTCTATTAGAAACCCTATTTTCCCTTCCCTCCCATATTTGTCTCATCCCATATTATTTTTGGGATTTCTAAAAAATCATCGCTTAGAGGTTTTTGTTAAACCCTTAACAACCCTTAGGATCCCAATGTTGTTTCCTTATCTTTCCTTCAAATCCCCTTCTACCCATAGGTTCCCTAAAATTATTAGATCATTTGCTGGAAGATTCTGGGTGAGAATCCTAAGTTCTAGGGACATTATTCGAGAATCCTAACCTAACCCTATAATTGGGTTCACATCACCCTTTATCCATCTTCTTCCTCACCCTTCCCCCTCCTCTTCTTCCTTTATTCCACATGACAACCCCCTACCTCCACATCCATCTCCGGTATCTGCCACTGTTTAAAATGAAGGTCAGCAGTTAGAAATACTCTGGCTGCCTGATCTGTTTGGAAGCTCAGAGATTCAGAATGACATGCGATGAAGTCTAGGGTGAATCAAGGTCTTCAAATCTCAGAACAGTTTCAATGATTTTAATTAGAAGGAAAAAAAATCATGGAAATGAATTCCATGAAACAAGCGCCTGATTTCTTCGTCTTCGTCATGGAACTGAAACCCAGAAATCAACAAACCCTCAATACCAGAAATTTTATTTATGAAAACCCTGCAGTCAAGACCCCTGTGCAGAGTTTTTTTTGTTAATTCCCCTCTTCAATAAATTCAACTCAGTTCAGCTCCATATGGTATAAAATCATGATTACAAGGCTTAAAAGTGTCTCGTCTTTAATTGTTTCACCAACTGGGAAGTACGATCAAATGAAATAAGAAAATCAGAATCTCTCCACAACTTAAGAAAACCAGAAGGCGCATTGACTTAAGTAAAATACTGTCATCCATGAACCTGCCAGATTGGGATTTCTCCAAACCAATGACAACCAGGTGGGGGTAGAAGAGGGAGAAAAAGAAAAGAACAAGCTAAGTAGAGAAGAGACTCGCAGAGAAGACGAAGAAGACTGCAACTCATCCTTCATCTCATCGATCCATACTTTGTATTCCTTATTCCAGAGTTCTTCTTTCTAATTTTAGTTTCTTGGATTTTAAAAATAAAAAATCCTGTTCAGATTTGAGAACAGGAGCTCTGATTTAGAACAAGAACTCTCTCTCAGATAAACAAATCCAAACTTGTTCGATCAGCAAACCTGCAAACCTCGGTCAAGTTTGGATTTTTTTTGGGCGTTTGTTCACATGCGTCAAATTCTCTGCATGGATGTTTGACTCATGATTTGTTTCCATTTCAAGCTGTGGTGGATAGCATAGAAAATGGAAATCTAGGGCACCAAGTTTCAGATTTGTTTCTAAGTTTGATATACTGATTTTCACCTAGATTTATGGGGAAGAAGAGGGACAGCGTCGATGGAGAAGAAGAAAAGATGAGTTGCTGAAGGAAGGAAAGAATCACCAGATCCCTTCGTCCCTTCTCTTCCTTCGTCTTCTCTTCTCAGCTCTTGCTTCGTTTGTCCTTTCATTTTTTTTTTAATAAAATGGATGTGTGTATTTTGTGGGATATTTCATTTAAGGAATTTTGTTTTTTATTTTTTTTATAATCTTTTTATTTAAGGGTATGCTAGTCATTTTGCCTCCGCAGTTACCAGCCAGTCACGGTGTTAATTTTTGTGGACCTTAGTGTAAGGTTTGCACACTTGGGGGTGTTTTCATAGTATCGATACAAAACTGGAGGTGTGCATGTAAAGTTCCAATATTTTATTGTTTTGATTATCTTTATATATGATTTGTCATAGTTTTTGTTTATTAGGTTGTGAATCTCTATTGTGTAGGTCCATATTATTGCATAAAAGAGTAGCCGTATTAAACATAGTATTTTCTGGCACTGGTTTTTTGAGAAGTGTTATTACCGTCTAGCAGTTTAATTGCCTTATGGTTGCCGTTCATGGGCTAACTAACAAAAATGACACTATTAGCCTCGTTCAAGTCTCCCTCCCCCCCCCCCCCAAAAAAAAAAAAAAAAAAAAAAAAAAGTTGTCCATCTACTTTTGTTTTTTAGGTCCACCCTCCTAGTCATTATTTTGTAGTTGTTAGGGATCCTGGGAAATAAAATCATATTTCAATCATAGGATTAAGTAGTGCTTTTCAGATTAATTGCAATCAATACTTTCCTTGATAAAGTATTGGTGTTTTCACTCTTTTATGAGCAAATAACCTTTTACAATGGGATATTATGTTAGTCACTTGGTGTGGCTTAAAATCCATCGGACAGAAAGATTTGAAATCTAGCCCCAAGATGCTTGTTTAATTAGTTCTTTTGTATACTGAGTGTTGCTGTAAATGAGCTGCTCTTTTTTTAGGGTGGGGGGGGGGTGGGGAAGGTTGAAATTTTATGTAGGTAACTTATCATAGTTGAGCAACTTAGATAAGAACTTCTCACTGTCCTCATTCTTATGGCAACTATGGGTAGTCACCTTAAGTGACAATTATTTTTCTGTCATTATGCAAATATAAGAAAAGGTTTAAATCTTTGATTTAGTTATGAACAATATAAGTTAACACTATTATAACATTTATATGGTTGGATTCATATTTTACGATTTGAACCCCAAATGTTATTCTTACCATGTGATTTCATATTGCCTTTTCAAATTCTGACTTCTGAAGACTATTTGTAAGTAAATTTGGGCACTGACTTTTTGGTGTAGTATTTGTTTCTAGATAATTTTTCCTGAAGGTGCTTTGACACTAATACCCAATTCCTTTATCCTTGTTAATTAGTTTGATTTTTTCCGATACCTCTTTTTCTTTGTTACTACTGTTACAGTGGAATTAATATAGCTACAAGCTTTACAGTTTTGTCCTCTGAAATCTTTTTGACTATCTTTATTGGTATTGGATCTTATAACTTTGATAGAGAACTAGATCAGACATATTGCCTCTTTTCTTTTCACTGGGCTACTCCATTCCTTTTTGTTGAGCATGTATTTGTATCTCTGTTATGACTCAGTATTGGATTGTTGGGTTTATGGCTCTTTCCATTTTGGACTGAGACAGTTGAATCAAGCTCAATGCTTTGAGTCTGCAAGCATGTCCGTTGATCCCAGTGTACCAGCGACATTTGTGCAGGACGGAACTTCATCACATTCCGAAGAGGACATGAACATGTTAGATGGAGACAACAAGCATAACTCTGTGGCGCCACTGAATTCAGGTCGTCGCAAGAGAAACCGTAGATCTACTGTTGATGCTATAGCGGATGCAATGCTAGAAATAGCAGCTGCTTCAAGAATGAGGGCAAATGCAATGATGAAGAATGATAATCCATTTTCTATAAGCAAGTGTATAAAAGTTCTTGATGATATACAGGGCATTGATCAGGGTCTCTACTTCATGGCTTTGGATTTATTTGAGAACCCCAATGCTAGGGAGACATTCATTTCTCTTAGAAGTGAGAAACGATTGACGTGGTTGCAGGGAAAGTGCAGTGCCCCATCTGGTTCTTTGGTGTGAAGCACTTTCTAGAATATATCTTTATAGTGTTTTCTCTTCTGAATTTATTTGTCGTGTCCACAACAATTTCAAAGACTTTCAAAGACTTCTGCTTATCTATGTTGTGTTTGTTCAGTTTATCCTTGATGTTTGTGACATTTCTATGTTTAATTAATAAATGATCTTAGTTTCATGTCATAGTCTCTATTTCACTGAAAATTGTGAAATTTGTAACTTGCATATTTAAATGAATTGCCTCAATACCCATTGATTTTGTATTATTTGTTATGCATTTTATTTGTAATTCTATTGACAGATACATCAGCACACATGGATGACTATGATTTAGAACTGGATGAGATGGAATTAGTTGCAGCTGCTGCAGGCTATTTCTATTATAGTCACGTCTGTAAGCAGCCTTCTGAATCATCAGTTGTCAGATCTGAATTTATGGACGAAGTTCTAAATGGTAATGATGATCTTTTTCGTGAAATGTTACGGATGGATAAACATGTCTTCTTCAAGTTCTGTGACATCCTTCGACAAAAAGAGCTGTTGCGTGATTCTGCTGGTGTTAAAATAGATGAGCAATTGGCAATATTCTTGAACATTATTGGCCACAATGAGCGTAATAGAGACATCCAGGAACGGTTTCAGCACTCTGGTGAAACCATCAGCCGACATTTCAATAATGTATTGAAGGCAATCAAATCACTGTCTCGTGAATTTTTACAGCCACCACAGGGCACCACTCCACCAGAAATCCTCAACAATGCGCGATTCTACCCATATTTCAAGGTCTGGTTCTGATGACCCGTCTTTTATATTTTTATTTTTTGATATCAAATATGCATTCTGTTCATTTCTTTAAGTTAATTTTTCCTCAGGATTGTATTGGTGTAGTAGATGGCTTACACATCCCTGCACATGTCCTAGCCAAAGATCAATCTCGATTTCGTAATAGAAATGGTGTTCCAGCGCAAAATGTGTTGGTGGCTTGCACTTTTGACCAACAGTTTATTTTTGTTTATCCTGGCTGGGAGGGTTCTGCTGCAGATTCACGTATATTGAGAGCAGTCCTGAATGACCCTGACCAGAATTTTCCTCAAATTCCTGAAGGTGAGAACTCTCTCTTTGAAGCGCACACACACACACACAGACACAAAATGCACGTCAAGTTACTTTCTCTACCTCTTTCTATATCTTTTGCATTGTAACTTTTACAGCATCAGCTCCTCTTTATCCATTGTAAAATGAATCATGCTACAGGTAAGTACTACCTTGTCGATGCTGGTTACATTAATATGATGGGCTTTCTTTCCCCATATCAAGGTGTTCGGTACCACCTTCGAGATTTTAGGGGTGCTAATCAGCAACCAAGAAATGCAAAAGAGTTATTTAATCATAGGCACTCTTCATTAAGAAATATTATCCAGCAATCTTTTGATGTGTTGAAAGAAAGGTTTCCTATCCTCAAGTTGGCTCCGCAGTATGCATTTCATATCCAAAGGGATTTGGTTATAGCTGCTTGTGTTATACATAATCATATACGACGTGAAGAAAGAAATGATTGGTTGTTTAATAGCGCCCAAAGAAGACCGGTAGATGAATTGCAGGATCCTGATCAACCCGAGATAGATTTTGGCGCCATGGAACAGGAGGAATATGCTTCTTTTCTACAGGATTCAGTTGCATCTGCAATGTGGAATGATTTCATACATGAATGGGAGGAGTGGTAACTGGGTTGTCGGAAGATCACCGAACCAGTGGTTGAATTGTGTATATGTTAAAGAATAGATTGACCATGACTTGGTCCTTTGTGTTGCAGGGACTCCATTTGATATGAACAATAGATGAGCCATAATTTCTCTAAGCCTGTAAGGGAGGTTTCTCTCTCTCTCTCTCACACTCACAGGGTTATAGACACAAGGGATATTATGAAAGCATCAAGACTTATCTACCTTGAGAAATAGAGGTTATTATCTTTGCTTATTGTTATTTTTTTTCATTTCTCAGTGTCTGAAAGAAGTGGTTTTGATATTTTCCTACTTATTACTAGACTTCTAATCAAGGAGCTTAGTTTGGATAATCTTTTTCACTTGATTAAGATTTCACTGAAGCAACCAAGGCCACAGGGTATGTACCTCTGAGATGAAAAGGAAGGATATTGGTTCTTTTCTATATTTTCATTGATTCTACTTTAGGAGTATTGTATTATTCTAAGTAGTCATTGTTTCGCCAGGCAACAACTGATGATTTCTATATGAATATACGATAAAAATATGAGAAGGTTGTGGTGGCCACACGCCCTCAGAAGGGTTTATGAGCATGACATTGACAACAAAAATGTAATATCTGGTGATACCAATAACCCTGAAACATGACATAGAGATGGACCTGGTCCAAGAACATCACATACACGCAAAGTTTAAGTAATTATTTTGTACAGGAATGTACAAAACAGATCAGATTGTGTCATCAACTAGAACAATATGCATTTACTCCTAAAAAATAATTAAAAAAATAAAGGGATAATTACTATTGGTTCCTTGTACTTTGATTTTATTACTACTGTATTTCCTGTACTTTTTAAAATTACTGATCCAACTTTCAACTTTGTCTATAATTACTATTGCCCCCTATCATTAAGTTCCGTTAGTTTACTAATGATGTGGTATCTTTATATTTTCTCAAAAATTCTAAAATACCCTTATACTTATCTCTTTACTTATTTTGTCAAGTGACAGTAGTACTTTTAATTAACAGTGGACAAAAAAATAACTATAATTTATTTTATTCTAAAAAAAAACCACCAAATAAAGAAAAAATGATTGAATAAAACTCAAATAGAAATCGAAGAGGAAAAAAAAATCAAATTCAACTCAAATTGGAAACTGAACATCGCCTAAAATATTTTCAAAATAAATGAAGTTTAGTGAAGGTGGGAAACCAGATTGGATTTGGATTTTGCCCATTTCTTTAATTCAAAATAAATGAAGCTTAGTGAAGGCGGGAAATTAAATCGGATTTGGATTTTGCCCATTTCTTTAATTCAAAATAAATGAAGCTTAGTGAAGGCGGGAAACCAAATCGGATTTGAATTTTGCCCATTTACTTAATTCAAAATAAATGATATTTAGTGAAGGTGGGAACCAAATCGGATTTGAATTTTGCCCATTTACTTAATTCAAAATAAATGATGTTTAGTGAAGGTGGGAAACCAAATCGGATTTGGATTTGCCAATTTCATTAATTCAAAATAAATGAAGTTTAGGGTAAAATTGATATTTAATATGGTTTTTATAAATGGGGTAGCATCGTCTTTTGATTTCTTAATTTTAATGAAGGGCAAATTAGACATTACATATTCAAACTTAACGGCTACTTAACACCGTTATAAGGAAGGGGGCAATAGTAATTTCGTAAAGAACTGGGTTTTATTAGTAATAAAATCAAACTACATGGGAACAACAGTAATTATCCCAAAAATAAAAAAATAAAAAATACTAGAACAAAATGCATTTGACTTGAGAGAAATGACTTCGAAAATGAAATACCTAGAAGAGGTGGGAACACTTCATGGTTCTCTCTTAGGTCAAAACTTTTACAAGATGGAACAATAACAACTCAAAACATATTTTAATTAAAATGAGGCTGGCTATACAGAATTCAGGTGAGGAGGACAAGAAAATAAATGAAAAGCCACAGCATCAAGAAGTCAAATTGTGCTTAACATGGGTCTTTTGATTGAAGCCACCATTTTTAGCTTCATCATGTCTGAAAAAGACCTATATCATGCATGCATGCCTTCTCTCCCTTAAGCTCTTCTGTAACGTTCAATCAGTGTTGAGTCACTCATCCAAATTGAAAAAAACCAAGAGACCTTAGGTGATTTCTTCGTGGCTTCTTCTTGAATTTGGTAAGATTAAAACCATATATCAATCTACATGCATGCCGGTTGTAATGATTTTTCTAATACCCATGAGGAAAAGCTCTTGTACTATAGCTCTATTCTAACTCTATTCTAGCCATAAAACATTTTTTAAGAAATTTGATGTGAACAACAGATGAATTATGGAAATTATCAAATTTTCATATGGTTGACCCAACTGGTAAAAGTAGTGCTAGTAAATTTCAGACTTGCTCTGCAAGAAAGGGGGGCCAAATTAAAACGATGAGAACTTTAATTCTGGTCCTAAAATCCCAACCCAACTAATTTTCTCTTTAAGTATCTTTGATTCATCTCACCATAGTTGATGAAATGGAAGAAACCATATTTAGGGATGTAAATGTGTAATCAAAATTTGCATTTGCATCCGTTTAGCGGTATCTGAATCCGTTCGATTATTAATAGGATACAGATATGGTTTACTCCTTTTCCACCGATTATTATCTGTCTGATAAAATTTTCCGATTAACTTACTTATTGGAATTATTTTTCTTACTTTTATAATTTTTAGTTGAGACATGTGACTGTTTTTCTAGATTTTCTACTAAAATGACTACCAAAGTTGCTAAATTCTTTATCTAGCCTCACACATAAAATGATAAAGATGTCGATAGGTAGTTGAAAACTTGTATTCAATCCGTATTCATGCCCATTAGAAAATTTACTTAAGAAAATAGCTATTCGATTATCGTCCGAAAAGCGATATGAATCCATATGAATATAATAGGATGTAGATATGATATTAGCACTATCTGATCCGAATCCGATCCGTTTACACTCCGGCAACCATATTTGTGTCATTACAATTTTTCCATTTTGGGTCAAGGATATCTAAAATTAATCTTTAGAAGATATGTGAGAGAGAGAAAACATAAGTGAAAAGAAATTTGCTAATTTATGAAAAGGAAAAGTAAAACCTCCTATTATGAAGAGGGGAGTTGGCAAAACTAATTATTTTTGGAATTTGCAACTTCATATTATGGGTGGGACTATTACATATATAAGAATCCGTGACCTCTTCACTAAGAGGTTTCGATCATTATTATGATGAACAACCTTTTGATAATGAGTTGAAAAAACTAAATACATAAGCCTCAAACCCCAGCCAACCCAATCAACTTGGTCAACCCATAAGTTATAGCCATGGCCAGCCACCCTCCAATTAAAAGCCTCAAGCCTGACCTCATCACAGGTGCTCTTCCGATTACAGCACCTAAAAGTCCAAACACCATCAGAGCCAAGCTTGACATTGCAATTACTACCCCCAGCCTCACCTTGAAGTTCTGTATAAAAGAACCTGATAGTAGTGGCACCACAGCTCCAACAACAAATGCAAGAGCAGATGCTCCAGCTGCCACAAATGGGTTGGGCAAGTCTTCTGTATCGCTCTCATCTAAAGTTTCTTTCCCATCTGATACTTCATTCTGTCTCTTCAAATGAGAAAGCTCCGTGTCATACTGTGAGTATACAGAGACAAATTCTCCAATAGCCATGCTACATGCTCCAGCAACCATCCCTGCAAAACCAGTAATGATCATGGATTTCACGTCTTGCTTTACGGCTCCTACTCCCATCATTAAAGATGTTACAGAGACCAAGCCATCACTGGCTCCAAGAACTGCCGCTCTAAGCCACTGAGCCCTTTGGATGTAGTTGATAGCATTGTCTTTGATTTCTTGATCAATTGGTATCCCAACATCATTGCTTGGGATGTCAAGTTTGGCTTCCTTGGGGACTGATTGGTTTCTGGATTCTAGTTCCAAAGGTGCCATGGAGGAAGAAGAAGCAAAGAGGATAAAGAAGGCTTGTAGTAGAAACTGGATTAAGAGAAGATGAAGAAGGCTTGTGGTAAGGAAGAAATGAAAGTATCTTTAAAGAGGATAAAGAAGAAGGCTGACTTGTGGTAGCCACACGCCCTCAGAAGGGTATTTATGGAGGAGAGGTTCATACATGGGGACATTAGCATGACATTGCCAAGAAAAAGGCAATATCTGGTGAGACCAATAAGCATGAAACATGACACAAGATTAGAAGTTAACCTGATTTACACGCAATTAAGAGATGTGTAAGTAATAATTAAATTTTTGGGGAAGAAATGTAGAAGACATATTAGATGATATCATCCTATACATTTGACCAAGATCATACCTACATCAAGTGCCATTTGCCTAATTATTTTAAGATCTTGAGAGATATAACCTCAAAAAAAAATTTGAACCAGGCGGTGATATCAAAATTTTTTATTTTATTTTAATTGTTAGTTATGCTCTTCCTCAGATTAGCTTCTCGTATTCAAGCAATCTTTTGTATTCTGGTCGTTGAGTACATCAATGAATTTTTTTCATTTCCAACTGCATATTTAGAAATTGGTATCAACTCCAAGTTACATCATGGAACATGTGAAATACATGGTTATTCATACCTTCAGTATTTCCATCAACAAAATTATGGACGAGAAATATGAGCAATAGACATAGTCCTTACAATAAGAGAAGTCCTAATAGTTGCCAATCAGTTCAAATTTCCAAAAGAAAGAAAAAGTCCTAATAGTTGCCAATCAGTTCAAACTTCCAAAAGAAAGAAAAAGAAGGAACCCTAGGTAGGTTTCCACATAAGACTCATATTTAACAACACGGACAGTTAGTGGAATTCTAACCAAATGCTTGCCATCAGTCCAAGACAGGCTTCCAAATGTGTAATCGCCAAGCAACTTCTGAGTAGAAGTGAAGATCACTTGAAATTGAAAGCATGGAGCAAGATGAATTGAATGATAGTGTTTCTGGCTTGACTTTTACTTTGACCTCAGGAGGGGGTTCCACCAAAGCTTTATAGGTTGAATTAATAGATCCCACATTTGTCACAGTCCTGGTGACTTTCATGGTTTTTTTAAGGTTTGGGATGGTAATAGAGGGGAGATTCAGGTCTAATTGAGAATAATTATTCTTGGAACAAGAGACGTCTCTTCCGCTCATGAGGGAAATCTCTTTACTGGTGTAGCCCATGGAACAAAGGAAGTGAATGTAGTTCTCCATTTTAATATCATAAATGAGCCCTGGATCTGCTGCTTTATTGGGATCAACATGTCCTCCACCCATGTCGAAAGGGTCAGCCGGCTTGCGAGTACTTCCTTGTGCCCACATCACCTGTCCATCTGTCCCAGTTGTTGAGGCTGGCAGTGTTCATAGATGGGGATTTAGTTGTTTTTTCTTTGTATCTTAAGCCTGCTATTTAATGCAACTTAGTCTCAAATGTACACTAGACTTACCAGTAGTCACAATTGCTGATCTTATGGCTGCAGGTGACCAATCTTTATGCAAACTCTTGATGAGGGCAGCCACTCCAGAAACATGAGGACAAGCCATTGAAGTTCCGCTTTGGAATGCATATCCCAAACCATTGTTAAGTGCTGGTGGATATGCAGCTAAAATGTTCACTCCGGGTGCTGATATGTCAGGCTGCCACCACCATTTATCTACCCTTAAATTAATACTAGTATATATAGATATACATAGAACAATGAAGGAAACCTATGGAGAGTAAGCTTCTTCTATTAAAAGACACACATGCACACCTTTAACACAAAAGGTGATTTAGAACTTGGACCTCTTGACGAGAATGAAGCCACTCGAGGAGATACCGATCTACCGACTACAGATTTGGGTTGACTGATCTTCACAACTGTAGGCTTTTTCCTGCAGTGGAGACTAATGGGATTAAATGCCTTAACATTGTGATTGAGCTTTCATTAATGTCATGACATGCAGGGCTCAGATCCTATGTACTATATTATACAAAACTAATTAACTAAAAGTAAATGTTGTAACAACAACATCAATGGGATTGCCATATATCTCCTTACCTTCTCCTTTCGATGTAGGAAACTATGTTTGAACCGACTTCATAATCTACTTTAATACATGGCATATGAGGGCATGGAATGAGGATATCATGTTGAATTTGAGTTTGTGTGTATATTAGACCAACTCCTCCTGCATGCTTAACTGTATTATATAGTTCTACGAAAGCAGCCTTTATATCCGTTTCAGTAGGTTGTGGAAAGCAAATGACAACCTTTCCTGCCACAAGTGTCTTGTTAAGACTTCCTTTCTTGCAAGCTCTGCAGCAAACCCAAAGGGAGGGGGCGGGAGGAAAAATTATGCAGGGAAGCCTAAGCTTTAAAAGGATATAAGAGGAGATATTAAAGGAAAAAATAAATAAAAATCTCACAGTGCATTTGTTGGATCATCATCTATAGCCACAGCAGCTGAGTATACAAGGTCAGTAAAACCTGTGTGCTGTATAGGTGATAGGGATTGACCCTGCAACAAATTTGATGATGGAAGGTAAGTGTAGCAGTTAACATGTTTATAGGCTTTCAGGATGAATTTTTGGTTTATACCAAGAAGGTTTGGTTGTTTCCGAGTGTAATGTGAGCTATAAAAATCCTGTCAATGGTGGTAGCTGCAACAGAGAGGATCCAAGGAGCTGTATCCTCAACCGTAGAAGCATAAGGGCCATCATTTCCCGCTGCACCCACCACGGTTATCCCATTAGCTACCGCATGAAATGCTCCAATGGCATTTACAGAATTGATGTAGTCCTGCAGAGGCTGATGGACTTCCCCTATAGATGCAGATATAATGTCCACCCGATCATGTATGGCCATCTCATATGCTTTGAGTTCATCTATCTCTGAACATCCTTCTCCAGCCCAACAAATCTTGTAAACTGCTAGGCGAGCATGAGGTGCACCCCCCCTGGCTGAACCTATACCTAGTCCATTATAGCTTACGTTTTCTACAAAATGACCTGCAGCCAAGGTTTAAAGTCAGTATTATCATATTGCTCAGGTGATTTTAAGGGACATATTATCTCGTATCAAGTATTGCATGAACTCAAATCCTCTCCATCCAGATGGGGTGTCCTCCCATCTTCCCCCCCCACACTTGGGCTGATACACGCTTGCCTGTGTACCACCGGACAGTCCTGACAGTGGGGGGATGGGAGGAGGGGCTGCTCGAGTGGAGAGGTTCTGAACTCATATGGTATCCTACTGACTAATATATTTTAGTGCGATCCAAAATGTCTCCTTTAGAGAAAAGAGAGACGTATTTATATGTATTGAATCGATTGTATCCAATATGAATATGTATCCAACTAGTATTGTATCGTAGGTTGGGATTCTTTAAGCCTTTCCTGCAGCTATAGAAGCACAGTGAGTGCCATGCCCTGTGCTGTCTCTTGGGGACAAGTAGTCGTTAAGCCCTCTGGTCTTAACACCTCCTGCGAACCAGCGAGCACCAATAAGTTTCTTATTGCAGTGGGTAGAATTAAAAGACTTCCCAGTTTGGCAAATTCCTTTCCAACGCGATGGAATTGGACCCATGCCATCATCCTTGAAGCTTTCTGATTCAGGCCAAATTCCTATACAATCCCAAAAGAGAAATCAATATTACAATCATCATTAGTAAGTGATTCTAATTAAACCTGTAAGTTTTGGAGAACATTCACAGACCATATGTTACCTGAGTCTATAACACCAATAATAGTACCATCGCCCATATTGGTTTCAGACAAAATGTTACTTTGACGGAGATCATGAGGGTTTAGTCCTAGAAAATCCCAGCTTCGGGTGGTACGAAGCTGTCGAATTCGATTAGGGAACACTCGGACTACACCAGGCATGTCTGCAATTTCTTTATATAATTAGCATCGATCCAATAAAGATTTCATGATTATTCAAGTTTTCGAAAGTGACCGGCAGCAGCTTTTGCCTGGAAGTCGGTAAGAGTGGCTGCAAACCCAGAGAAGCCATGCTTATAGCTGTAGATAATTGAATTCTTGGCAGCTTCTTTGCTGGAGATCAAAGATAATACGAGAAACAAGTTGCTGATTATGGTACTGAGATGAATGTGAAGCAGAAAGAAGAAACCAGAGGGATTTCATATGTACCTTCCGAGCAGTACCTCCAGCATGTCATGGTGAGACTTCTCAGTAATTGATGGGTTCTTATGCTGGGTTGCACCCATGTATACTATGTACACCTGAGATGGGTAATTAATTAATTAATTAATATGATTAATGATCTGTTAATTACTTTTTGAAGTTCAATGGTTACTTACATTGGTTGGAGTCTCAGCAAATGTGTGAGAGTTCCGGAATTCAAGATTGAGCAAGAAGAGAGCAATGATCACCCGGAAGTAACAAGAGGTAGCCATAGGACCGTTAAGAGTCTCAAATGAAGCCTTGGTTGAGCTCTCAACTGGTCCTTTATATATCTAAACTCAGCATGCAGGCCTAATACTAGTCCTTAATATCGATCTGATAGTGATGAGATCTGTCATTTTTCACTTCTATAACATGCTAATGGCAGTAGATGAGACAACAACTCACCATTTTCATACTCATCTCGATCCATATTCTTTAAGAAAACAAAAACAGAAAAACCTTATGTAATTGTTACTTTCCTATTTTGCATTCTCAGAGAGTCAGTTACCAACAAAGGCACTAGATAAGACAAGCATTATGGGTTGACACTTGTTTCTTTATTCAACCAAAAAAGGAGAGTTGTTGGAATGGAGAGCTTGCCATCTAGCTAGGGTTCCTCGGAGGGACAGGTTTTGTTAGCCATCTGGTTAACAATGTCAGTTTCCACTTCTTTAACCCAAAAGATTCCGTATCTCCAACATGAAAACCATGAGATGACTAGGGTTATTATCTTGGAGATGGTCCACGTACTGCTTCTGTCTTATTTAATTCAGATGCTGTTACATTGTTTATGTACTTCCACTTGTTTCTTGTTTACGTATTTTTGTATTCTCATATTTCGTTTATTGAGTACAACTGTAATATTCTCTGATGAGGTGCTATACATAATAAATTCCTTCAGTACTGTTCTTCACGGTAGTAAAACAGGCCATTTTATTCTTTTGTGTTCGTTTCTTGAGATTAATGGCGTAACGACATGCTGCAACACTGCAAATGCATCTTTGGATTGAGTCAAGGTTTGCAATGAAAATAGTTGAGGCCGAAGGTTGGATTTGGCTAAGGTTACAAAACTGGTCGTTCCTACTAAGGTGTATTAGCTTGTTCTGATTTCTTAATCTCAGTTTTGAGGTTGGCTGTAGAGTGATTCACATCGTCAACAATTCCCACTCTCTACAATTCCTTGTAATTCGTATCTAGGATTTTGACACATGGCAGTTAATATCCAACTGTCACAAATAAAGCCCAACTTAAAATTGAATCTAACAAATCCCTTAAATTCCTTCAAAATTTTGTCTCTCCTCTTTTCTTGGGGCTTAATTTTAGAAATTTATTAGATTTAGTTCTTAGTTGGGTTCTAATTTTGACTTATGGATGATTATTAACTGCCATGAGTCACAATCCTAGATACAAATTATAGGGAATTATAAGGGTTGTGAATTGTGGACACTGTGAATCCGGATGTAAAGTTTGACTTGGGTGGATCTGTGTGAGTTGGTGGCTCTGCCTTCATCGGGGAGGAGATTCTCTTGGTCTAACAACCGGCGAAGAGGGCATGTCACGGCGGTGTTAGATAGGAGTTTTTGTGATGATTTATTGCTGGACTTGCTTGGGGACTGTCATCTGGGGGTTCTTTATGAAGTTTCTTCTGACCATTGCCCTATTTTGGTGTGTTATGAGGTGGGGGAGAGACATGAAAATATACTCTTTCGGGTTTAGAACTTTTGGGATGATGATAATACTTTCTTCCTGAGTTTGCATCAAGGTGGGGATCCTCTCTTTAGTTTTTGCAGGAAATTGAAGATGTTGAAAGGTGTATTGAAGGAGGGGTTAAACTCGCCTTCCCAAATTTAAATGTGGCTGTAGTGGAAGTAGAGAAGAAACTTGCTCCTGTCTATGAAGAAATCGGCCAGCAAGGGATGTCAGATGAGTTGTTTGCCAAGGAAATGGATGCCAAAAACAGAATTTCTTAAGGTGTCAATTCAGCATGAAAAAAATTAAGGAAGCAGAAAGTTTGTGTTCATTGGATCTCAAAGGGTGATAGGAACACGAGTTTTTTTTTTCACTTAGAGTGAAGATTAGGAGAGCAAAGGCAAAAATTCGCACTTTGTGAAAGTAGGATGGTACTACTGTGTCAGGTCAGTCATCTCTTGCTGATTATGTTGCATCATTTTATGAGAATTTTCATAAGCAAGTTGATTGTGCAGATTTCCTTGAGCTTTTACATGTGATCCCTTCTCTTTTGACTAATGAGGATAGATTGCTGGTTGATACTTTGTCATCAATTGATGAGGTAAAGTAGATAGTGTGAGATCTTGATTCAGAGAGTTCCCCTAGGCTTGATGGTTATTCGGGATTAGTTTTCGCACTTGTTGGGATATTATTGGGAATGATTGGGAATGATTGTTTCTCAGCAATGTTATATTTTCTTTGCTTTTGGATGCACAGTAAAGGGCATTAATAATAGTTTTATTACTCTTATTCCTAAAGTGGAAGGAGCTAAGTCTCTAGATGAGTTTTGCCCATTTGCATGGCAAATTTTCTCTATAAGGTTTGGACAAAAGTCATTGCTTTTCGTTTGTCTTCCTCTTTGCCCAAGCTTATCTTAGAAGAACACGGGGCTTTCGAGAAGGGAAGGTTATCTTAGAGAATATTTGCATGGCTTATGAATTGACCCAATTGCTTCAATGCTTGGTGGGTGGGGGAGGGATGGGGCTGAAAATTGATGTGAAGAATGTCACATCCCCCAAGCCGGTACCCTACTTGAAATACTCGAAGGTGTGATCCACAACTCTGAAGATCAAATCTCAAACAATCATCCTCCCACACCACACAATAGTACAATCACGAGCAAGAATAAATCAATGTATTAATGTAATTAAAGAATAAACTCAAAAGTAAGGATCTCAAAACAAATATCAGAGTGCGGAAGTGATGTCAAATAATTAGAGTAGTATAGTGCGGAAGAATAATCAAATCTAAGGTATACATCTGAAAGAATAACGAAAGACTGAAATTGTTTTAAGTATTATAAAAAGTATGTTTCTTTATTAATAAGGTAATGTCTAAACTCAAAAATCTTTGTATTGAGTATGGGGGTAGACCAGCTCATGAGTCGAGCTAATCCCGGTATGTGCAGTCGACACATGAACATTCTTCACCATGATATTCGTGATCGCCAACACCTTGTACACCGTTTAGGGATCACTCATCGGGGTCTCATATTCCTGGGTCTCGATGTCATTAATATTTGCAGCAAAGTCTAAAGCAAACATTGTCCCTGAAGGGTGAGTTCAAAAGAACTCAGCGAGTAGTTCACATAAAAATAACAATTATAATCCAATTCAAGAACATAACATGATGCAATATGATATGAGACAATATGCAAGAATGCAACTAACTTTAATGAATGTCAGTCTCCAATGGCGTACATGCATTAAGATGGAACACTAGCTTCCTTTAGGAAGGTATCGTCACTCTGATCTCTCACGGACTGTCTACCTCTTTTGGGATCCTGGGTAAGGGGTCAAGGCATCACTCTCGAACTATCACCATGGATGGGGTTTGTGTCACCACTCTCTCACCAAACCATTGGTATGAGTACTGGCGCGTGTTTAGGTTATACCTAGCCCAATGCAAGTCATCTACTAAGTCACATCAACCTAGGTTTATATACTTCCCCTTATGCCTCTCACAATTGGTTCGTTATCCTTTCCCACTAGAGTCATCGTATCCAATGGCACCAACTAGCTTGGACTATGGACTCTTAACCCTATTGGTCATCCACATATAATAAACAGGAAGCTCTCATGTCCTCTCATGGGTTGTTTATTAGTCTTGAGCGCCCATGATCCCAGGCTTATTATGATGCAATCCTACTAATGAATGGCCCCCACAATGTGATTGTGTCCTCTCACAAGTTGGCTGCAGGTCTTGAGCGCCCACAAGCCTCATTGCTGCCAGGGGTCACTCGGCATCAATATCCACACCGATAGGTGTGATATGATGGAGTTTCTAACCAAACACTTCTAGACTTCCTAGTTTTGACATCCAATGATCATGAAAGGCGCCGAAGGGCATCATAGGATTGTGTCCCATACCACCTCCACTGATGTCCTAAGACAGAAACACCCAAATGGCATTCCCTAATTCACAACACAACTTAACATATGTATTACAATATGATTTCAATCACATTATCATATCATAAATCATTCCAAATACAAAACAATCACATATAGATCATAAATGATAAACATCATTACTAAACTATATTCTAAAATTACACATTCATAGTGATCATGTCTAATTCATATAAAAACAATATAGAACATGCATTCAAGTCCTAATACAAATAAGAATGTAACTAGGTTATATGTAGGTGAATGTTCTCACCTTGTTGTTGATTCGAAACCTTTGTAGAATAGATCAAAGTATGAGTTCAAACTTGTCAAAGAGTTCTAATAACATGATGATTTAATGCTAGAAATAAACCCTAATGGTTTGGAGATGAAAAGAGGACAAAATCCACACTTAAGTTTGTTAGCATGAGGCTTGGTCGCCTGGGCAACCAAGGCAGGCGACCAAGGCTGTTGTGTATGGACAGTAAAAGCCTAAATTGATAGAAAACTCATCATTTGGATTCCAAACCACTCCGAAATTAACTAGAAAATTCTGAAATCATGGTAGGACATTATCCAGGATGATTTAAGAATTAATCAAAGCAAAAGGAATGGAAACCAATGAATCCTATATTAGTTTTTTTCCAAAATCAAACCGTAAGATTCACGAATAAACTAAAATGAATGAATGAAGATTCACTCTAGAGTAAAGAGAGTAGTAGGTAAATGTTTGAAATCATCATAGAACATGGTCTAACATAGTTTGAAGATCAGACTAATCAAAGAGAATAAAAATCCAATAGATTTTATGCTAGGTCTTTACTGAAATCATACAATGAAGTTCATGGAAAAGCTAGAGTGAATAGAGAATAGAAAAATAGGTAATAACAACAAGTATAAACCTTGTAGGAGGTCTATACAATAGGTAAAAACAATCGAAAGAGAAGAACTAGAATGAAGAGAATGAATGCTAACCTTTTAGAAAGCGATACGATGAACGGAAACCTTGACGAATGCTTCCAAACTTTCCTTCACCTTGGAGAGGGTTGAGAGTCTCTGACGTTATCTGACGGCTTTAGAACATAATGACACGTTTTAGAACGAAAAACAATTAAATAGAGCTTAAAAAACCTAATTCCCAAAAGTGCCCTTTTTGCCTCAAGAAAGGCTTGGTCGCCCCAGGCGGGCTGCCAATCCTCGGACTTTTGATCAAAAATAGATTTTTGGTGCTCCGAAAGCCCTAGCTTCTTCTTGGGTCCTTTTCTAAGTTATCAAAGGGTCTTACTTGGTTTTCTGGGACCTTCTACTTGTGTCATTACTAATTCTTGATCCATCTACCAAGTCCGTCAACGTTCGAGTTAGTTATTCTTCCATAATCTAATAAAGTTCCCAACTTAGCATCATCTCCATCTACTTCCATTGGTTCAAAGTTAAATTCAATGGTTTCAATTCGGATGGCCCATATTTTCCCCACACTCTGGGTTTTCGGACCTACAATATGGATTTTTTGAATAGGATTTTGAGGGATTTCACACATAAGGCCTACAATACTCTCTCCTGAGACTTTTTGTTTGCAGTACTAGCATGTTTTGGGTTTTCTCAAGAGTGGATAGGGTGGATCAAGGAGATCTTTCAGTCCACCAAGGTGTCAGTCTTGTTGAATGGTGGACCAGGGGGTTTCTTTGGGGTTAAGCAGGGATTGCATCAGGGTGACCCCATCTTGCTGATGTTGTTTATATTAGTAGAAGAGGTTTTGTGCATGAATCTGAAGGCCATGGTTCTTAGTGGAAGTTTGAAGGCATTGCTAGGTCCTAGGGGTGTGGTAGTTCCTTCCTTTTATTGTTTGCTGACGATATATTTATTTTTTGTAATGTAGCCCTTAAGTATGTTAGAAACATAAACACTTTCCTTGGGAAGTATTAGTCTTTTGAAGGACAATATATAAGTTTGGAGAAGATCAAGATATTCATTGGCTCCATTGCACCATGCAGGAAGAGACAGGTGAAGGAAGTGTTGCAAACAGAAGTTGCCTCTATGCCTACACCACACTTAGGTGTGGAGCTTTGTATTGGAAGAGCCACGAGGGATAGGTTTTTAATTTATCATGAATTGGACCAAAGCTAGTTAGCAAGGTTGGAAAGGTTGTTTGCTATCACAAGTTGCCTGCGTGGAGTTGGTGAAGTCGGTAATGTCACGCCCAATTTCCTAGACCAAGTGGGGCCCATGACACTATAGTCTTATTGGACATGTGCAGGTAGGCCATCGTCTTCTAATTAAATATTCCTTTAGTAACATGCAAAAGCTTACATTTATGGGGCTTATAAATTAAACTTTTTTCTTTATTTATTAGATTAAAAAGATCCTTTAATAATAGAGAATACATATTTGTGGTCAAGGATTAGCTACCCATTAGCATAAACATCAAAACCCTACAAGCACGTGCTAGGTGACATTGTTGGCATCGAAACATCACTTTACAATACACCAGAGTTCATTCGTTCTTACCTGTGCTAGCGACCTCTTCTATCATTCTATTTGTACCTGCATCTAAAACAATGATATACTTTAATGAACATTTAGCTCAGTAAGTAAAACTATCCCTAAAACATGCATACGATGGCAAGAATACTATAGCTTAAGTTACAATAGGAGTTCAGTCATGAAAAGAATATATTTACACAACACAACCAATGGTACTTCCAAATAAACAATAACTTATATTCTTTTTTTCATATTCATTGGCCCTCTAGTATGGATCTTTCATTTAACATAGCATCTTATAGGGAGTATACCATGGAAACTACAATCTTTCATACTTTCCTTTTTTGCTTTCATATATAACTAGTATTGCCTTCCATTTTCATTCTTTAGTACATATCGATTCCCTTCGCGTACTAGGACGTATCTTGTCGTACTAAGAAGGGTTGAGACCTTTGAGTTCATCTTTCTTCCATTGCTCTTTCTTTCTACATGATCCTTCTTTTGTCTCTGTTTATACCGGAACGGATCCCGTCGTATAACCATTCCCCTCTTGTACAGAAACAAATCACCTTTGTACTAAGGAGGGTTGAGACCTTCCATACCATACACTCACCTCTTCCTATTACCAACAACCCTTAAAATGCATTCTCATCTCAACTCAAGCCAGAACATGTCCCATTGCAAGAGTATGCCCTCTCAATGTATCAGAACGTGTCATCATCCTACAAAGGAGGGTTAACGCTTCATTACCCTCATCGGAGTTGGCCTTCCTTGTTCGCCACATAATTAATTTACTACGAGTTGGTGATGCTATCATCTAATCCCATTCTTTATCCCTTTAGGCATATTGCATGAGACATTCGTTATAGTTTTTTATGTTGTTTTATAAGCTTATCAATCATTTGTTTATCACATTTCATTTCATACTTCTCATCATCAGGGTAATAAAGTGTATGAATGCCGAGTGTACTATCTATAATCATAACATCCATCATACACTTCCATCAAAGTGGGCCATCACACATCTATGACATCCCTCACTCTATCACCACTAGGTATGTATATATGTTCATAAATATGTCATTTTTATTCCATACACGTGAACATATCCTTCGTTTCATAAGCATATAAACATACTATGCTCTCTAGCATGGTTGTTACACTACCATTTCATACACATAGCTATTACATTTCTACACTATAGACATAATTATGTCATATCATTTCTATGCCATAATATCACCTTGTTCATTTCATGTTCCATAAGCATAAACCACACCATATCATTTCTATTCCTTAGATATAACCATATACTTTTTCTACCCGTAAGCATAAACATGTTGTTTTACTTTCATACACTAATATATGCATTTACATGGAAATAATCATCATAGCATAAAATCATAAACCATCAAAGTTCATTGCTACCATTTGTGCATGCATTAAGGGTAAGAATTCACTTACCTGTTATCCCTGAGCGTATTCCTTTTGCTTAGACGTTGTTCACGATCTGATCGATGCCTAATTCGATGATTGAACAACATCAATATAATCTTTTGCTTAGGACCATTTTTCTACTCGTTCCAATACACTCATGTTTTAGGATAGAATTTTCGGACCTTCTATAGTCCGACTTTAATCCTTTTTCTTACTAAGCTTCATTTAAATGCATTTCGGCCATTTGATAGTGTCTTTCATTCTATAAGACAAAAATGTAGGGTCACAACAACTGATTGATCCTAAGTGAATCTTACACTCGTATCCTACACTCATCCACAATCTTCCTATCGAGCATTGATTTCAATCCAAACTTTAGGGTTTTTATTTGTAAAGCCTCATTAAAGCTATCCTAGGCTCTGTTTCATAATTCTAGTAACCCTTTTCAGTCAATTGAGCAGAAATTACTTTTCCATCACCGAGAGTAGGTTTTGTGAGTGTATGATCTTGTTGAATCATACACTTTGATCCTACACTTATCCCATAATTTGGGTTTCAGTCCATATCGAACTCCCAAATTTAGGCTTTTGTTTACTGAGAGTCACTAGACCTAATAATGCTCATAATTCAAGATTTGACTCTGGAATTTTTGAGTTCTTGGTCTGAACTACCTAATGTTGGGTAATCCTTCAAATTAAGTTAGGGTTTTTACATAATGATCCTTGCAGTCTAAGTTTTACTGAAACATAGTTTCAGCATACCATCTCTTTAATTTAAGCATCTTACATGATAACTAATATTAAATTTCATGCATGGGTCCTTGAACTAGAACATATGATAATTCTAAACAAAATTACAAAGAAGATGAATAGAGTTTTACCTTGAGGTGATGAATCTATACGGGCTCTTAGCTCCTCCTCTTCTCCTTTGTCAATTTTAATTTCTCTCTCCTCTCCCTTCCTTCTTTCTTTTATTTCATAATATGCTTATAAATGCCACCTGATTCTCTTTATCGGGCGGACAAAGCCGGACCGCGAGCCCCCCGATCCGGGACGATGAGCCGCAAGAAAGGAGAGCGGGCCGGCGGGCCGGGCAGCCGCCCCGAGGCAAAGAGATGATGAACCGAATGAGGTCCGGCAAAAGCACACAAGATTATGCTCAAAGTGTATTGGTGCTACCGGAGAGGAGACGGCAATAGTGTGGGTGTTACCAGATTGGAAGAGCGGACAAGGGCGATGTCCCGGACATGCCCTGCGTGGCCCACAACGGGCGAGTGACCCTATAACAAGGATGATTGCTATATCTGGGGCGTACGTTGCGCTTTTGGTTATAGAAGATCGGCATCCTTCCCGATTAACCGCAATGTGGAGCCCCATTCAGCCAGGACCCGATCACGTTTCATCCTGTTAGGATCGGGTGTAACCCGAATAATACGCATCGGGTTATACCCATTTGGTGCCTATCTTTCCGTATCATTCAGCATTTTCCTTACTTTATTCCCTAGCATCACCACCTCACCACTCAACGTGGCAAGGTGGAGGTGGGATAATTCCACCCATAAACATATTTTGTTATATAAGTGCATATTATATATAATATAAATTATCTAATTAACCTCTTTATTTTGAACTCATTAAGTATGCATACAATATATTGGCCATTTAGGTCCTAATTAATGAATTACGGCGCTCACCTTGATATCTTGTATAAGACTCACTTAATTAACAGTCAAATTATGGTTACCTTTGGGTCCAGAAAATTTATATTGATTATTTTCTTGTTTTCAGTTTAGTCTAATTTCATTGTACCCATGGGTGAAACTGTACTTAAACCAATTTTGGATGTGGAACCCATTTCCATTTCATATCATTATCATTCAATGTCTTTCGGGTTTTCTGACAAATCGAGTATGTCGGTGTCTTCATACCAAGGACCAGGGTACCATTACCAGTGCTAAGTCGTAGTCATTAGGTCCAACATCAAACTTTTTGAAATCAACTTCTTTATCTAGGGTATCAGGTGTTTCCCTTCCTAGTGTTGGTTTGTCGACTCATGACTCATTGGGTTAGAACTGATTTGTCACCTCATTGGACTAGATGTTCAGAATGCAGGTATTACAGGTAATCTCTAGTATACCAATTCATATTTTTTCTATTTATTGGTGGCCATCTTCTGTGATCTCTCAGGTGGAGCATGTGAAATTTCATTTGGTCAGTGAAGATGGATCAATGCAAATTGGTGAAAATTAAGTGGATGCATTTATGTCGGCCTAGAGAGGAAAGTGGTCTTGGTCTTAAGAGAATGAGGGATGTAATCTTTCTTATTTATGCAGGTTGAGGTGGAAAATCAAGCAAGATTCCTCCATTATGAGATCATTCCAATGAGCCAGATTTTTGTTGAAGGATGGTTCGCTAAAAGCAATCATTTATTCTTATTGGTCTCAGGAAAATGAGGAATTATTGGAGACCCCGAGAGGTGGAATTTTGGCAATGGTGAAAATGTTAACTTCAAGGATTGACAGATGGTTGCATGGGCTCCTTCTCGTTGATGGAGAGTACACAGTTGGGAGGGTCTTTTTTTAAGAACTTTAACAATAGGGTGGCTGACTTTATATGGGATGGAGAATGGGTCTTTTCATCTAACTGGTCTTCCACATTAGGGTTTATTTCATAGGTAGCTCAATCCATTGTTTTGAGTGACTTGAACTTGATGGATCAGTGGTACTAGAAGTTAGAATTGGATGGGGTTTTCTATGAAATCGGCTTGGAACTGTGTTTGGAGGAAACACAGAAAGGTAGTATAGGACCATTATGGGGTACGCAGTTGCAGCCAAGCAGAACACATATGGGGTGGAGGATGATACTTGAGAGACTACCAACCTATGATTTCCTACAGTGGTTCGGTTTCGAATTGTGATTTATGTGGCACTTCGGTGGAAACTTTGGTGCATGCATTTTGCAATGTGACTTTGTGGATGAGCTTTGACAGGGGTTCAGTTATCTTTTTACTGTCAGACAAGTCCAAAACAGTTATTCACAAAACTATGGGAATAGTGGAAAAGGAAGCCCACCTTACAGCTCTTGTAGGAGTGTGGATGAGAGGTTTTGTGCCAAGCTTATGAAGGGCTTGGCAGCAGCTCGCGCCAGTTAGAGGTTGGGAAGATCTGGATTGAGATGGATTCTTTGATGGTGGTGATGCCATTAAGAATACCATGGTTTGCGTTGTGGGTCTAGTATGAGTTGAGACCCTTTTGGATTTGGTTAAATGGAGTATCTCACATTGCTTTCGTGAAGGAAATCATATTGTGGATTTTCTTGCTAAGGATCAGATCCCCAATTAGGGAGTGGTCTGAACATAATCAGAAATAGTTACAGTGGGATGCTATGGAGCTCCCAAGGTTCAAGTTCAGTTCGATTATGAAATGCTTTTTGCTATATCTTTGATAGAGGAACTAATGAGGTTGGGTGTATTTGGACAACTATTGTTGTAGAACTGGTGGAGTGTAATGGTTCCATTGAGTGTGTATATATTTTATAATTTTTAATAAAGTCTGATACTTTTATTCAGAAAAAAGTCTCAATTTCTGCTTGGTCAAGAATCAAAGACCAGTTTTGAAACAAAGATATAGAACCTAGCCCTCAACCCTTCAAGATGCTCCACACTCAAGAGCTTGATGCAATGGCTTTTGTAATTTTTCTAGCTCAACGTATCAACCATCAAGAGAGGATTAAGCCTTTATTGCTTTCGTTAATTTATTACCATAAACTAAGTACTTACAGTGAGAGAAGCCCTTATAGTTGCCACTCAGTACACTTGTTATTTTCTCCCTTAATTCCCATTCCAGTAGATAAGAGGAAACGAGCTCAGGTGTCCACAAAAGATTCATATTCAACAACACGGACCACCAATGGAATCTTGACCAAGTGCTTGCCATCAGTCCAGGACAGCTTTCCAAACGTATAATCACCAAGCGACTTCTGAGTAGATGTGAAGATCACTTTGAATGAAAGCCTGGCGGAGGATGATTTGAAGAATAAAGTTTGTGGTTCAACTTTCACTGTGACACCAGGAGGAGATTCAACCAAAGCTTTGTAGAATGAATTGGCAGGCCCCACATTTGTCACAGTTCTGGTGACCGTAATGGTGTTTTTGAGGTATGGGATTGAAATAGAGGGGAGGTTCAGGTCTAATTGAGAATAATATTTTATAGAGCAAGAGATCGTTCTGCTGTTCATGAGGGAGATCTCTTCACTGGTGTAGCCCATGGAACAGAGAAATTGATTGTAGTTGTCAATGCTAATATCATAAATGAGCCCTGGATCTGCCGCTTTATTGGGATTGACATGCCCTCCACCCATGTCAAAAGGGTCAGCTGGCTTGCGAGTATTTCCCTGTGCCCATATCGCCTGTCCATCTGCTCCAGTTGTTGAGGCTGCAAGTGTTCATAGATCGGGGGTTTTAGTTGTTTCTCTGCATCATAAGTTTGCTATTCAAACTAATCTCAAATGTACACTAAGACTTACCAGTAGTCACAATTGCCGATCTTATGGCTGCAGGTGACCAATCTTGATGCAAAGTTTTGATGAGGGCAGCCACTCCAGCCACATGAGGACAAGCCATTGAAGTTCCGGTATCGAATGCATATCCACGACCATTGTTAGTTGTTGGAAGATATGCAGCTAAGATGTTCACTCCAGGTGCAGCTATGTCAGGCTACCAACACAATCATTAATCTACCTCTAGATTAGTACTATTATAGATACATATGAAGGAAAGCCAGTTTCATCCACTTAAAAAACATGAACGCCGCCCCACCTTTAACACTGTAGGTGATTTAGTATTTGGTCCTCTGGATGAGAATGAAGCCACTCGTGGGGCTAGTGATTTTGCAACTACAGTTGTGGGCTGACTGATCTTCACAACTGAAGACTTGTTCCTGCAGAGCAGGTAAATGAGACTAAATGCCTTAACACTGTGATTAAAGGACTCATGCTTTGAACTACAATAATTATACAAACTAGTCAAGTAAAATCAGGTGACTATTATATATTATACCACATAATTAATCTGGCATCATTATCTTTACCTTAACCTTGTCGTTTTGATATAAGAAAATATATTTGAAGCGATTTCATAATCTACTTTAACACAAGGAATGTCAGGGCATGGCACAAGGAGATCATGGTGAGTTTGCGCGAATATAAGGCCAACTCCTCCTGCCTTTACAACTGTTGTATATATTTCCAACAAGACAGCATTTAAATCCGTTTCAGTTGGCTGTGGAAAACAAATAACAACCTTTCCTGCCGCTAGTTTCTCATCCAGACTTCCGTTCTTGCAAGATCTGCAGCAAACCCAAAATGGAAAAAAAATAATAATTCTAAAAGAAAGGTCGGAGGAAGATGTGTGTGTGTGAGAGAGAAAGAATCGTACCGTGCTTTGTCTAGATCATCTATAGCGAGCTCCACTGAGTACACAATGTCATTGAAACCTGTTTGCTTTATAGATGATAGGGATTGACCCTGCAACAAAATTGATAACGGTAGGATAAGCATAGCAGTTAAGATATATGTTGGATTTTTATAGGCTTTGAAGATTAATTATTTCTAACTACCAAGAAAGTCTGGTTGTTTCCAAGTGTAATGTGGGCCACGAAAAACCTATCAATGGTGGTAGCTGCAACAGAGAGAATCCACGGTGCCGTTTCCTCAACCGTAGAAGCGGAAGGGCCTTCGTTTCCTGCTGAATTAACCATGGTTATCCCCTTTGCTACTGCATGAAATGCTCCGATCATCAGTGAGTCTTCGATGTAGTCGTCGATCGGCTGACCTGCTGTTCCTAAAGAGGCAGATATAATATCTACTCCATCATGTATGGCCATGTCAATTGCTTTGAGTTGGTTAGCATCTGGACATCCTCTATCTTTCCAGCAAACCTTGTAAACTGCTAGGCGAGCAAGAGGTGCACCACCTCTAGCTGAACCAGTGCCTAGCCCATTAAAGCTTACATTTGCCACAAAACGACCTGCAGCTGTAGAAGCACAGTGAGTGCCATGTCCTTGGTTGTCTCTTGGGGACAAGTAGTCATCAAGCCCAACAGTATCAAAACCTTTAGCGAACCAGCGAGCACCAATAAGTTTCTTATTGCAGTTGGTGGAATTGAAATACTTTCCGGCTTGGCAAATTCCTTTCCAACGTGATGGAATTGGACCCATTCCATCATCCCTGAAGCTTTCTGATTCAGGCCAAATTCCTATATATTTCGATACACAAGGAAGATCAATACTCCATCATCATCAACAAATACTTGCATACAAATATCAACCATCATATGTTACCCGAGTCTAAAACGCCAATAATAGTGCCATCACCCTGATTGGCTTTAGTCAAAATGTTACTTTGATGCTGATCATATGGGTTAAGTCCTAGAAAATCCCAGCTTTGGGTAGTACGGAGCTTTCGAATTCGATTAGGCAACACTCGGACAACACCCGGCATGTCTGCAATTTCTTTACATAGTTAAGTAGATGCTCAAAAAACGTTTCATGCATGGCTTAATTCGTCAAGTTCTTCAAAGTTACCTGCAACTTCTTTTGCCTGGGAGTCGGTAAGAGTAGCTGCAAACCCGGAGAAGCCATGTTTATAGCTGTAGATAATCGAATTCTTCGCAGCTTCTTTGCTGGAGAAAGAAATACAATAAAGTTTCTAATTAGTTAATTCTTGAGCATACCAGAAAGAAGAAATCAAAGAGGGATTTCATATATTTATATATATATATACCTTCCGAGTAACGTTGCCAGCATGTCATGGTGAGATTTCTCAGTAATTGCTGGGTCGTCATGCTGAGTTGCTCCCATATACACTATGTACACCTGAGCAAGTGGTTGAATTTGAAGCATTTATATGATTTTTCAACTATATATATAATTGCTTTCTTATAATAAAGTTCAGTAGAAGCTACTTACATTGGCTGTAGTCTCAGCAAATGTGGGAGAGTACAGGATTTGAGAATTGAGCAAGAAGAGAATAATGATCACGCAACAAGAGGTAGCCATTAGATTGTGAAGAGTGAAATGAAGCCCTTGGTTAAGCTCTCTAATGGTCCCTCATTTATAGATTCAGCATTCAAGCTTATAAAATCGTAATGATAAGACTCAGCAACTCTTCTTTTTGGTGGGTTTGCCATCCCACCATTAAAATTTAGTCATTATCATGTCCCCTCCACATTAACATGGTATCTTTTCTTTAACTTTATTAGGCAAGTGCTCCACCCTAAACAAGTCTTGGGCATCGTCAAATTAACCAACACAGATTTTTTTTTGTCTTTCCGAGAACTTTATGTTTCTTTGCAACTTTCCTTTGCCTTTCCTTTAACCCTCTTGTTAATATAAATGATCTTTTAGCAAAGAGATATTGGTTTTTGTTCCTTTATCATATGTGGTGTATGCTTCTTTTCCAGTGTTTCTTCTGTTGTATGTATGTACCTGTCTTTCCAGGAAAAGATTTCTATATTAGATGTCCATCAGTCATAAACTTTTTTTTTTTTTTTGATAACGATGTACTTGTCTTTTATCCCAAAAAAATGAATAGGAAGAAAGGAATAATGCTTCGATGGTATAGTACTTTTATTCGATCGAATTCTCATTCTGTGGTGTTATATAATAGCATAAAACTGAATATTCTAAGGGTGCACCATAAGGTGAGAGAGGGACCGAAATTTTCATGATTTTTTCTAGGGATAATTACTATTGCCCCCATTTGTCATAGCTTTTAAATTTCTTGAAATTATTAATTCAACTTTAGACTTTACCTATAATTACTGTTATCCTCCCAATTGTTAAACTCCATTAGTTAAGTGATGATGTGACAATATTTATTTAAAAATTCCAAAATAACTTAAAAGTTTTATTCTACTTATTTATATTTTATATTAAATTACATTATTATCTTAGTAATTTGAAAAAAATAGTTCCTTAATTTTTAGTTTTTTTTTATATTAATTTTTCAATTTAGTATTATTTTTTAGTTTTTGTTATTCACTTTTCAATTCAATGTTATCAATTTTAAGAAGTTCCTACCTTTATTAGGTTTTTATATATTTACTATCTAATTTGACGTTACCAATTTTAGGAAGTTAAAAATAAATTTAGGTAGTCTTTTTTAGGAATTCAAAATGATAAGAATACAAGCATAAAATTGGTACTTGATATGATTTTTTCTAAATGAGGATGACATTTTGTTTTGATTTCTTAATTCTAGAAGGACAGAATAGACATTATACATCAAATGTAACGGTCTTTTAACACTGTTAGAACTCAGGAGGACAACAGTAATTTCATAAAGAGTAAGCTCTTTTTAGTAATTAAGCTATAATACAAGAGACAACAATGATTATCCATTTTTTCTAATATAGGTTCTATATAATGGTAAATATCATATAAGACCAAACCATCATTTTTTAAATAAGATACGGATGTCAAAACATTTTCAGCTACTCTATTTTGGTGATTAGGCATTTGTAATAATCCAGTAGTTTGTCATTATTGGACTCATTGTCAACTGGTCCACTTGTCCCAAATTCCATTTTCATTGGTATTGCTCGGTTGCTTCACTTCTCTGTGCTCACTAACCCCTTACATAGGTCTTGTGCTGTTGCTTCACTTCTTTATCCACACTAAAATGATTAATCCCACTCCATAGATGTATGTGTGGATGTTACTACTTTTGATTAGAGAGCCACATTTAGTGGAATTGTTGGACTCATGCTTGATTTGATCAGTATCGGCTTGACACAAGTTTTTGCATTCACTGTTGCTATTTTTCTTGTTTGAGGGAGTAAGTAAGAGAAAGGGACATGGCTGATGTGAACAAAGGTCTTGGGTAGTATGAATAGCCTTCTTAGGAGTCATTGTTCAAGCACTCACACCATACTATAGCAAGAATGCTATGAGATGTTTATATACACTTTAGCTAAAGATAGAAAAACCCAGAAGCTATAGGCGAAGGCTTTCGAACTTGCTGTTTTCTAGGTAGAAGCCAGCCACTTCAGGGTTTGGTGTGTCCACTTCTTTCCAGCTTCATTCTTAAAGAAACTTCATTTCCCTCTCTCTCCCAACAAAATAAAAGATCGAGGCACTTCGGCCTTTGTTGGTATCGATTAGGTTTTGTATGGATGGGGTTTTCGTTTTTGTATGTTTATATATGAACAATGACAGCCATAATGTTTCAATACTATATGTTGGTACTCTCTCCGAGAGTTGAATCACTATAACATCACTCAAATAAAATTGAATCAAGGAAATTTCTTTACAAGCATTTGAAGGTACTAGGTTTACTAGAAGTATCTTAAAGAGAAATCATTTGTTTAATATCATGCACCTTTTGTTCCCTGCTAGTTGTGAAACATCTTCTATTTTTTTTCAATGTCCTTATTTTGGTTAAGTTTTAATAAGGAATCTGAAGCATGTGTTGGATTTCTTTCCAAGAGATTGATAAGTTCATTTTATGCATATTATTTTGAATAATTAACTGAATACATTTTCACGTGTTCGCAATTATTTTATATCATTTTACCATAATATCTTATATGTATCAAATGTTCTCACTTTTTTTCTTCTTCTTTTTGCTAAAAGAATCATTTGTATAAAAGCAAAAAATGTTACATGTAAATTCTCATTGAGGTTAGAGAACCCCTCACTTCAACTAAGTAACAAAATTCGTTCAAACCCTGCTACAATAGTTGCCCCAAATACACCCAATCATACTATTTCCTTAAAATTTTATATTCGCCAAATCTTTATAGAGAAAAGGTTTATTGCAACGAACAATCATTCCTAGTGGAATGACCTAAAGCTCCTGGATTTTCTTTACACAACGTCAACGAACCCACCAGGTGCACCTCTTCCAGTAGAGTTGATGATACTTATTTCCCTTTTGCAAAGAGATCCCTTGCGCGATAGCCTCTTGCTTTGCTTTCTGAAATGTTCTCTAGACTCTAGAGGTCAGGCTTCCAATGACTCAAACCTCCTTCCACTAGTTTATTGTGGTCCTTCAATGAGTTGACAAGCAAGAACAAAACTAGGTTTTAGATTTGGTTTCCCCCTCCCTCTTAATTTGTGTAACTTAGGTAATTTTTATATTTATTCTGGCAAATCCTTATTCGAATAAATTATTTGTGCATGGAGGGAATCATCTTAGTAGTTGGACTCTTTGACAACAAGTACTCGAATTTAAAAAAGAAAAAAAAATGGAGGGATTATACCAAGCAAATCACATGGCTCTTTAAAAGTCAAGGGTATTTTTAGCACATGAAAGAGAATCGGCCAGGAGAATTCATGGGAGTATGGAATCACAGGAATTAAAGCTCTACCTTCCTATTTGGAATCCTAATCAGAGAAGGAAGAGGGAAATATACGCTTTTGAGTGTGCTTTATCCAGGTTCGATTAAGTCCTTCATCAGGTGGTCATGCAACCTGCAATCAAGCTGATTTTTGGATAGGAGGTTTGTGAGTTCTTTCTCTTCGAATCCAATGGCTGGATCTTGCATTTGAGCTCTCAAAATCAGTGCTATTTATATGCCACCTAGCCAATCACTTCCTTGGTTGAGTCATGTTTGCAAATAAAAATAACCGCAAGAGCACGGTATCATGTAGCTAACTGGTCGATCTCAGGGAGATATGCCACTTTATAATTTAACCTCTTAATGGTAGTGTGAGAGTGCAATGATTCAAAATTCTTAACTAGTTAATTAAACTAAATTAGCAGTCTTAACACATGCATCTAAAGTGATCAAATTGAGACTAAAAAATAAAATAAACATAACCTAACCATTAATCATCTAATAAATAAAAAAACGCATAAATAAAAGGCAGGGAAAAAATGCAAACAATAAATAAATAAATAAAATGGAAGTGATCTGAGTGTCAGCTCCGGATCGAGGGAAGGGGAGTATAATTAGGATGACTTTGACCATAGACCCTTTGCCATAGCTTACAGTCCACCAATTAGGGGAACGGATATTAAAGAGAAAAAAAATTTTAGAAACTAAATAACAAAGGAATAGAAGGAAAAGAGAAACCGTAACTAAAGAGAGACACGATTGTAGGCATCTTTGATCAAGGACCTAGGGGGAAAGGAGAACAATAAATAAATGCTGAAAAATAAATCCTAAGTTAAGAATATGGAGGGGTAGATAGAAGCGTGAATGCAGGGGGAGGAGAGAAGATTACTGGCGAAGGTTACTTATTTCCATCTTTGAATCTCGAATAATAAAAAAAAACTTGAACGAACAATTCGAATCTCAACCAAATCTAGAATGATCTAGATTTGTAATTGCTAGACCCTGAGAAAAATGAATCCTCAAACTTGAAACTTGAACTTGAGCTTGATATTGAAATTGAAGTTGCATTACATATAAAAATTAAACCTAAACATTCAATCTAGAAACTAGAATCCCACAAAACAATCAAAGAAAACTAGAGAAAACCTAAATAAACTAAAGAGAGAAAAAGTGTAGACGACCTAAAATAAACTAAACAGAAAAGAAAGTCTTTGACAACTTAATAAAGGTAAAGAGAAAAGAAGTAGTCTTCTTTAGGTCTAAGCGGGAGGGTCAATTTATAGGGAAAAAAATAGAAAACCCTAATCTTTGACCACTTGTGGGCCCCATACATTTTTCAATTACAATAAAGTAAAATAAAAATAAAAAGGGATAATTACTATTGCCCCCTTATACTTTGGTTTTATTACTAATCAAACCCCCTTCTTTGTGAAATTACTATTGCCCCCCTCACTTCTAAAGGTGTTAAATGACTGTTAACATCAAATATGAAATGTCTATTTTACCCTTAAAATTAAGAAGTAAAAAAATATGACATTACCCTCATTTATAGAAACTATATTGCATGTCAATTATATCCTTAAAATCTTATATTTTAGAATTAGTTTTGGATTTGGTGGGACTACATACTTATGATTGTTGAAACTTTCACATTCCTCTTAAATTTTTCATAATCACCATGATGGAAGTTTTACAAACAAATTAGCATATAAGATATAATTGATAAAAATTTTGGTAACATACATAATGGTCAGCATATATTAGGTGATTTTCAATTTTCAACTTTGAATTAAATTTTATATTTCTTAATATTTTAGTTTCTATTTAATTATATTTTTCCTTTATTTGGTGATTTATTTTTAGAGAGAAAAAAAAATCACATATTTCCTTTATTTGTTGGTTTCTTTTTAAAAAAGAAAAGTGAAATTAAAGTTAATTTTTTTTCCTATTAAGGGTAGTATTATAACTTGAAAAAATAGCAAATAAGTAAAAAGATAATTGCAAGGTTATTTTTGGGATTTTGAAAAATATATAGATGCCACATCATCAGTAAACTGACGGAGCTTAACGGTAGGGGGGCATTAGTAATTGTTGACATAAGTTAAAGGTTGGAATAGTAATTTTAAAAAGTACAGGGGATAAAGTAGTAATAAAATCAAAGTACAAGGGGGCAACAGTAATTATCCCAAATAAAAATCTTAACTAATCTCAGCCGTAGATAAAATTTGATTTATTTATTTTTAAAATATTTTGGAGTTGGCCCATAATTACATCTAGCCCATCATGCTCCAAATCAGACCCATTTTTGCATGTGAGAATTTGAACGGGTCTTTTGACGTGTAAAATTGCATGTTTCATACCTAAAATTTCAAATATGTGCTTAAGTTTTGAAAAATCCTAAAATCTGCAAAAACAACATAAAACCAAAGGTAACTCAATTCCAAGTGTGTAAAATGCATGCTTTATGCCCTAAGCTTTTACACATAATGTGCTCATCAAGTCATATTAGGAAATTAGAGATTGTTTCAAATTGTATTAGATTTATCAAAGAATCCTATCCCATATAATCTAAGAAATTAATTTATAAAAGGTAAAAAACTTCACTAGCTGGGTGATAAGTTTATTTTATGCATACTATTTTAAATAATTAACTGGATATATTTTCACATATTCATAATTGTTTTGTGTTTTTTTACCCTAATATGACATGCAAATGAGTGTTAGATGCACTCTCCTCGAATTTAAGTAATTTTGCATTTATATTTATCCTGACAAATTCTGATTCAAATTTATTATTTGTGCTTGTAGTGAATCATTTTAGTACTTGGATTCTTTCAACATCTAAGATTTGCTCGGAGAAATTAGTGGAGTTTGATGGTTGATTAAAGAAGGAAAAAGAGGAAAAATATTCCTATTCAAAGTAGGAAAAGGGAAAAATCCCATTTTTGAGTGTGTTTTGTCTAGTTTCAATCAAGTCCTTCATTGGATGGTCATCCAACGTCCGATTGAGCTGATTTTTGGACAAGAGCTTCATGACCTTTTGGAACTCAAATCCAACAGTGGGATTTTATATTTGAGCTTTTGAAATCATTGTGATTTATACGCCATATAGACAAATGAATTTCTTAGTTGAATCAGATTAGGACCTTAGAGTTTGTTTCAAACTGTGTCAGGAATCATATCTCATGTAATTTAGGAAATCACTCGATAAAAGGGGAGCATACTCCAGCCATACTCCAACAACTCGTTTGAACACTAGCCACAAGAGACTTGCCCCACAAATCACAGTTTACCCTCTCAAGAGGTGCCAAAGTCTGAGAAAAAGAACTCACAAAAGGTAACTGAGTATTCTTGCTTATTTAACAACTGCTACAAGTATGTTTATATTTACATGTAATTCTAATTGGACCATTAGTTTTTAAGAACTCAATAATACGGGGATAGGGGTGGCCTATTCTTTGGTGCCAAGTATCTTATGTCGCAGCACAAAACCTAGAGAGAAGAAAGCTTGAGTATTTGAAATTTGGTCTCAAGTGTCAAACACATACAGTTCACCGGATTCAGTCCCAGAAGCCAACTCCATTCGAGTTTGAGGTTCATTAACAACAAATCCATTGTCAGTAGATTCTACTGAACAACCAAAATCAGAAGTCAATCTTTACATAGATAAGAGGTTCTTCTTAATCTCAAGAACCACCAAAACATTAGACAGTGGCTGTTGTGAATAAATCACCCAAGACCTGGTTTGCACTGGGTCGACCGGTCTTAACCAATGGTTTAAACCAAATACGGGTCAAACTGAAAGCCACAGAAGGATCTAATCCTAATCATCAGTTCTACAATGCTCAATTGATGGCTTAGAGAAGGTCAAGTCAGAAAAGGGAATCTATAAATAGGGCTGAAGCGTAGGAAGGTAACACACTCCAATTCACTCAAAAACTACCTGCATTTTCCTGCCTTGGAGCATTCAAACATTTCATGAGCTCTCAGGAGCTCTGCAACCTAGTCCTTCTACACTCACTGACTTAACCGTCGGAGATAGAGCGCCAATCTAGCTGATTGGCTCTATTTTTAACTGTTCTTCTTCAACCTTGCAAGTAAGAGTGGATTCAAGTCCAGATCGAGCCAGATCTGGTTAGTTTGGTGTGATTCATGGTTCAAAACTCCGGTGAATTCTGTACCAACATTTGGCACTGTTTGTGGGAATTTCTCAAAACAAAAGCTATGACACAGTCACTTGAGCAATAAGTGGAGATTCCAATGAACGAAATGGCAGAAACCAGCCCAGACAGAGTTAAGAGGAAAAAATCCAAAGAGGAAGACAAATGAAGCAACATTACCACCACCAGCTTCGGCAATGCTGACTCATCAAAAGCAAAAGGTCCTTGGAGATTGTTTGCCTCATCTCCTAGAAATTCACAATCGACAAGAGAGAAAACCTTCAAAAGCTCCTGCAACAACATCACAACTTGGATTCGATCCACATCAAATCCTGACTAAAATGGAAAATATGCAATGCCATATTTTGGATACACAAAACTTGATGAGATCATACATCTGACAAATTGGAATTCCAATACCGACGCTGCTAGTGGAACATAGAATTCCTTTTTCCAGAGTTGAAACGGGTTTTAACCAAAATCCTTGGAAGCAAGAGTCGAGACAGCATCCGAAAATTTTAGATTTAATCAAGGAAGGCTGTGGAGAAAGTTCAGATCCGGATTTCGATCCACTTCATTTCGAGTTAGAAGATCAAATCTCAATTAAAGAAGATAGAAGAATTCGACCGAGCCAAAGCAAAAATAGAAGAATTCCTGGATGCAGAAGAGATCGAAAAGAGAAGTTGCAAAAATTAGTCAGCAGCTATTCTGAAGTTCGTGGATCTGAAATTAGTGAAAGATTTCGGATTCTTGATGATCAAAACCAACGACTGGCGAACAAGGAAGACGAGGAAAACATGGAAGAATCCATAGATCGAAATCCGTTTTCAAAGGAGATAATGAAGACTCCATTACCTCAAAATTTCAAGCTTTTAGTGTTCACAATATACGACAGGAGTGTTGATCCGCTAGAACATCTAGCTCAGTTCAACTCAGTTATGATGTTAGCTGGAGAATCAGAAGCTTTGAAATGCCAGTCATTCTCTTCTTCATTGAAAGGACCTGCAACTACCTGGTTCTTCAGTCTAAAGCCAAATTCAATTGGATACTTCAAACATTTTACCAAAATCTTTCTATCTCATTTCCAAAGTAGCATCAAAAGGAGCAAAACGGCGGACAATCTGGCAGCAATCTGCCAGAGACCAAGAAAGTCAGTTTGCAACTACATGAAGAGATTCAGTCGGGAATCAATTCAGATCAAGAACTTGAATGAAGCAGTGGCTTATGGCGCGATGTTCAGAGGTTTGATTGATGATTACTTACTGGAATTTCTAATCATGAACAAATTGACTGCAGAATTAATATCGCAATGCAATCAGTATGCAAATATGAAAGAAATATTGCAAGCAAGGAAAGAAACTGATAGTGATGGAAGTAAGAGAAAATAAAGTGGAACGTTGCAATCCGATCAAAACAACCGAAGAATAATAGAAATTTCTCAAGGAATAACCACAAGGATAGGAAAGATGATTCACGACTAGATCCAGATCAATACATACCTTTGAACTCAAAGAGATCCGAAAAAAAAAATTTTGAGATGACCAACACCAATGGTCGCAAGAGTGGAGGAGCGAAATCCAAACAAATTTTATAGATTCCAAAGGGATAATGGACACGATACAGACGAGTGCAGAGTTCTGAAAAATGAGATTGAATGTCTAATCAATCAAGGACGTCTGGATCGATATGTTCAGAAAAGAAACAGAGGTCAGCAAAGAAATGGTGAACAATTGAGGAGGTGGAATAATAGAGGATCGAAAAGAGAAGAACATGACAAGAAAGACTATCGATACGATTCTCCACCCAAAGATCACGAAGGTTCAAAATCTCAACAAAAGCAATCGTCAGTCATGACAATACTGGGGAGCATGGACCTAATTCAATTACACTGCTCTCTTATGGTGGAATTAAACTAAACTGAAGGTGGAGAAATGATCAATGTAATTTTCTGTACAGGGAGGTACTAAGAAGTTAATCTCGACACAGATCCCATAGGTGGATCCCAAGGTGGGCCCGCAATTCGCTAACTATGCCCATTAAATTTTTATTATATAAATAATATTAGGGAAGGTGGTGGCTGAACGGCCATGTAATATCTTGGCTGAACGGTCCTAAAATTCTTACCATTAAATTTAGTAGAATTAAATCTGAATCGTCCATCATTAACGGTTCAAATTTAATTCAATAGATTTAAGGGTAATATTTATTTACACAGCCGTTCAGCTATATTTATGCTATAATATTATATATATATAACATATATTACATATATTATCTCTTGGGTGAGAAAACGTTCCACAGGAGGTGAATTGATGAAGTGGAATTTATTGAAAAAAGTGAAAAGAAAAGGAGGCATTTTATGAAAGAAAGGAATAAGAGAGCAAGTGGTGACACTAGTAAATAAATACCACAAAATCTAGTAAATAAAATAATAAATAAATAATATAACAATAAAATAAGTGAGATATAGGGATGAGGTGGTGGAAAAATGGTGGTTGAGGAAGTGGTAGCACCACCCACCATCCACCATGGTCCCAAGGTTAAAATGTGAATATATATAACAATAAATAAGTACAATGTTTTACATAGAAATATGAGGGGTGGGGGGTTTTTGCGTGGAGAAGAGAGAGAAGAGATAAAAAAGAGGAGTAAGAGAGAGAAGAGAGAAAAGAGAGAAAGAGAAGTAAAGAGAAGTAAAGAGAGAGGGATGAGAAGAATTCATTTGGAAAAGAAAGAGAGAAAAATTGAGAAAAAATTAAGAGAGTGAGAGAAGAAGTTGTAGGCCAGAGAGATACTAAGAGAGTAAAAGTGCAGAAGTAGTACAAGCGTATCGAATCTTCCTTGCATTGGGAATTTTGGGGACCTGCTTATTAAAATAGCCATCTAACAAGGGTAAAACGGTAAATTGGTAGTTGAACGCATCTAGTTGGGAAAAACAGAAACAAACCAACATATCTATAAGTATTATGATTCAATTCAAACTATATACAATTTTACCGTATTTTTAACTATCATGACTAATTTGAAGGATTTATGCATTATGATGCATATGACATATACGGTAATATTCTATTGAATAATTAATTATTTCAGCATATAATTATTCCATACATGATTTATGTGCATACATACAAGTGTTTTATAATTTTTGTTATAATTTAATAATCTAGTGGATTTCTTTAATTATGGATTATTCATTATTCTTGCATTTTTACTGATTAAATAAAAATTTAATAAATGCAAGATTAAAATTGAATAAAAGATGTTGTACTGACAGACACTGCCCTTGTAAGTCATGTTAGGCGTTACGGTCAGAGTTAAAATGAAAAGAATGGGTATAAGCCAATGATAGTAAACTATGAGGTGTATATTACATTGTGCCTAGAGAATGAAACAACTTCAGTAGTGTAGAGTAACCACTTCGGTGGTTTAGAGAGATGTACATCTTTCATGGATTTGATTAGGTTTGTGACTGTAGTGAAAAAAGAAAGAGAAAAGAGAATATTTTGAAGAGTTTGAATATTTTATTTTGTAAATATTTTTCACAACATATATTATAAGACTGAATGTTTTTATTATGGCACATGCAATGACACCGCATTTGGAAAAGATAGAATATTTTATTTTGAAAATATGCATGACATGTTTTATTCTTGCATGTAGTATGATTGTTTCATAATATTCATTGGACTAGTATAGTTCATACCCCATTACCATGAATAGACAGATAGTCAAATGACATAGATAAAAGCATAGGATCCAACAGCACGATTGAGAGCACCGGGTCTCTTTTTGATTATGATAGCTATTTCAATTCATAAATGATGGTTATATCTAAGTACTTTTAAGGGTTTTTATAAGACAGTAAATGTTCAATTTAACAGTTGATATGGATGACTGTACTTATTTGTAAACACAAATAGAGTTTGTAGCTACATCAAATGATTAGTTTCTATGTTTTCCTTTTCTTGATAAACTAACATTTCTGCTATCTTACAATGGAATTTTTATCATATTACTAAGAAAGAATGGTTAAAGAAGAGGTAACTCGGATATCAACCAGTAGGGTTTAGGTGCCATAGGCCCCCACCTAAGCTTGGTAGTTGGGGGGCGTGACAGGCTACATATCAATTCAAAGCTTTCATGGATTTTCAGGAAAGGAGAAATAAATGGGCAAGATTTACAATGTGATTCACATGCTTTTGTTTGTCTCTTCAGTGCACTTTGTTTCCAAAGGGTGTTTCTTTTTAGTTTTCTTCTTTGTAATACGAGGTCCCTTTCTTTTTAGATAAGATTGACCATCAGCCAAAATAAAAAGAGAGAAAAGAAAGAGAACCAACTGTTGCTGGGAATCCTATGTAGGTTACTGTGGTTTGTCAGGTGGCGTGGGTGGGGGTGGGCTTAGTTGGATTGTTTTTTGGTTAAATAGTTGGATTGTTATGATGCTGCTTTGGCAGAAATCTGGAGCATGGTGTTTGTAAAGTTTCGGAGCCATATAAACCAAGTCCACTTTCTCTATCTGGGGAAGTCGTGAACTATATATATTGCATATTACACTTTCTTGACCATACAACAAGGTTTCAATCCGGTTGTACAGCAACAAATTTTGTAATTAAACTGTTCATATCTTAAGGTATTATTTGGTGACAAGCAAGGAAAAGAAAGAGAAAGGGCAAATGTGAATAAGGAGCTCCTGGGTTATATAGAGCGCATTCACATCATGCTGGTGCTAGAGGGAGCCTCAACCCATGAAGATACTCCACACTCAGTGAGATTTTATGCTAATGGCTATCAAGAGAGGACTAACCTTTTATATTATACTTGTTTGTTACCATAAACCAAGTCCATACAATGAGAGAAGTTCTTGTAGTTGCCACTTTGTACGTACGAACTTTTTTTCTCCTTTAATTGCCACTCTAAAAGGATAAAGGAAAATAACCCTAAGTGGCCACATAAGATTCATATTCGACGATACGAACCACCAGTGGAATTCTGACCAAATGCTCGCCATCGGTCCAAGACAAGCTTCCAAATGTATAATCGCCGAGTAATTTCTGAGTGGAACTGAAGATCACTTTGAATGAGTGCTTGATCAAGGATGAATTGAAGGTTAACGTTTTTGGTTCGACTTTTACTTTTACACCAGGAGGAGCATCAACCAAAGCTTTGTAGAATGAATTGATAGGCCCCACGTTTGTAACAGTCCTTGTGACTGTTAGGGTTTTCTTGAGGTTTGGAATGGAAATAGAGGGGAGATTCAGGTCTAATTGAGAAAACTTATGTTTGGAACAAGAGATGACTCTTTTGTTCATGAGGGAAATCTCTTTACTGCTATAGCCCATGGAACAAAGGAATCGGTTGTAGTCGTTCATGCTGATATCATAAATGAGTCCTGGATTTGTCGCTTTATTAGGATTGACATGTCCTCCACCCATGTCGAAAGGGTCAGCCGGCTTGCGAGTATTTCCCTGTGCCCACATCACCTGTCCATCTGAGCTAGTCGTTGACGCTGCAAGTGATGGAGTTAGTTGTTTGAGTCATGAGCTTGCTCTTCACTTCAAAATGGATCTCAAATGTACACTAGGCTTACCAGTGGTCACAATTGCTGATCTTATGGCTGCAGGTGACCAATCTTTATGCATAGTCTTGATGAGGGCAGCCACTCCAGACACATGAGGACAGGCCATTGAAGTTCCCGTAAATAATGCATATCCATCACCATTGCTAGTAAGCGTTGGTGGATACGCAGCTAGGATGTCCACTCCAGGTGCGGCTATGTCAGGCTGCCACCACAATCAAATTAATACTAGTATATGTAGATAATATACTGCAATGCAGAAATCCTAAGGAGGGAAAGTTTTCTTCCACCAAACAAACCTTTAACACAGTAGGTGATTTAGAACTTGGTCCCCTGCTTGAGAATGAAGCCACTCGTGGGGCTATTGATTTTGCAACTACAGATTTGGGTTGACTGATCTTCACAAATGATGACTTGTTCCTGTAGTGCAGGTAAATGGGATTAAATGCCTTGTCATTGTGATTAAGCCTCAGAAGGGCACAGATCCTTGGCATTATATTAATTATACATACGAATTAAGTAAAATTAACGGCAATACCACAAAATCTATCTTCACCTTGACCTTGTCCTCTTGATGTATGAAACTATGTTTGAACCGATTTCATAATCTACTTTAATACAAGGAACAAGCAGGCATGATGTGAGGAGATCATTGTGATTTTGCGTGTATATCAAGCCAACTCCTCCAGCCTTAGCAACTGTTTGATATGCTTCCACGAGAGCATCAATTGTTTCAGTTGGCTGTGGAAAACAAATGACCACGTTTCCTGCTACAAGTGTGTCATTGAGACTTCCCTTCTTGCAAGCTCTGCAGTAAATCCAAAATGAATTGAAATAAAATAGAAAATGCCAAAAGGAAGGTTGATGAAGTGGATATCGATATTCGGCTAAAAAGAAAAACTCACAGTGCTTTTTTGGGATCGTCTAATGCCGCATCAAATGAGTACAAATTAGTGAAACTTGTGTGCTTTACTGTTGATTGGGAGTTACCCTGCAACAAATTTGATAATGGAAGGTAAGCGTAGTAAGATATATGTAGGATTTTTATGGGCTTTCAAGAACCATTATCGTTGATACCAAGAAAGTTTGGTTGTCTCCAAGTGTTATCTGGGCTACAAAAAACCTATCAATAGTGGTAGCTGCAACAGAGATGAACCAAGGTGCAGTGTCCCCAACTGAAGATGCGGAAGGGCCATCATTTCCTGCTCCATTGACCACGGTTATCCCCTTTGCTACTGCATGAAATGCTCCGATCGCCATTGAGTTCTCGACGTAGTCCCCCAGGGGCTGAACTGTTTCCCCTAAAGAGACAGATATAATATCTACTCCATCATGTATGGCCATGTCAAATGCTTTAAGTAGACCAGTATCTGGACATTCTTGTCCATTCTGACCATTCCAACAAACCTTGTAAACTGCCATGCGAGCAAGAGGCGCACCCCCTCTAGCTGAACCAGCACCTAGCCCATTAAAGCTTGCATTTGCCACAAAACGACCTCCGGCTATAGAAGCACAGTGAGTGCCATGCCCATAGTTGTCTCTTGGGGACAAGTAGTTATTAAGCCCATTGGTGTCAGTATCTTCTGCGAACCAGCGAGCACCAATGAGTTTCTTATTGCAGTTGGTGGAATTGAAAGACTGTCCTGCTTGGCAAATTCCTTTCCAACGCGATGGAATTGGACCCATGCCATCATCCCTGAAGCTTTCTGACTCTGGCCAAATTCCTATACATTGCAATGCACAAGCAGCAAAATTAACATTCCATTATCATCACCCAGTACATCTAAACTATATATATATATGAAGACAATAGTAATAGATCATATGTTACCTGTGTCTATAACGCCAATAATAGTACCATCACCCTGATTGGCTTGAGTCAGAATGTTACTTTGTTGATTGTTTGGACTGAGTCCTAAAAATTCCCAGCTTCGGGTAGTACGGAGCTTCCGAATCCGATTAGGGAACACTCGGACAACACCCGGCATGTCTGCAATTGCTTTGGCCTGGGACTCTGTAAGAGTAGCTGCAAACCCAGAGAAGCCGTGCTTATAGCTGTAGATAATCGAGTTCTTGGCAGCTTCTTCGCTGGAGATAAAAAAAATTCAAAAACTTTTTAGTTAATTCATGTCAAAGAATGAAGAGAAAGAAAAATTTAGGGAGGGGTTTTTGTATATACCTTCCTAGCAACGACTCCAGCATGTCATGGTGAGATTTCTCAGTAATTGCTGGGTTATCATGCTGGGTTGCACCCATATAAACTATGTAGACCTGAGCATCGGTGGTTGAAATTGAAGCATTTATATGATTAACGATCACTTAGTACTTTTTCAACTGTATATTTAATTGCTTTATTATAATAAAGTCCACAAGAAGTTACTTACATTGGTTGTAGTCTCAGCTGATGTGGGAGAGTTCCAGAGTTGAGAAGTGATGAACAAGAAGACGGCAATGATCACTTGGAAGTAACAAGAGAGAGCCATTGGAGGTCGACTGTGAAGTCTGAAATGAAGACTGTAATAAGCTCTCTACTTCTCTGTCATTTATAGGCTTAGCATGCAGGTCCATAGTGATGGGACTCAGGAGCTCGGTCGATCATTTTGGTGGGCTCTCCTTTGCACCATTTCACACGGAGCTTATAATCATGCATGTCTCGACTAGAGCCACGTACCTCCTTATCTCACCCTATGATGCAAACATCGATGCTTTATCTACTCATGAGGGACACTTGTGCAGTCTTATTTCTCACGGAGAACTCTTTCCTAGTTTATTTATTTATTTAAAAAAATTGACACTGTCGCTATTCACTCATGGTTTTAATCAAATGTAATTTTACTTGATAAGCAAACGTCAAGTGAAATTTGTCGTGATAGTATTTAGAGTAATTACAGATTGCAACTCCAATGGCTTCCATTCCCTTGCAACTCACCACTGCAACTCGGAGGACTTGCACATCCCTCTGCAACTCATGTTGTTGCATCCCTCCGCAATAGCATCATTTCTGCAACTCATCGCAATAGTAGATTTCAAATTGGAAATGATTTTATGCAATATTTACGTGGAAGACTTCAATAATCATAACTAGTTTTTGTCTTTTTTTCAAGCTTTTAACGTGTGTCTTACGCGTTCGCTTTATTAGCAGCAAGACTTGAGTAAAAATCTAATCAATCGCCTTTGGTGGGTTTCGTCTAACCAATTAAAGGGAAAAGGAGATTGGCAAGCGTAAAGAGAGGAAAGTGAGGTTACCTTATAGATCTAGGTCGTTGCCAAACCTGATGGTCTTGGGGTGGAGGGTGGGGGGGGGGGGGGGGGGGAGGAGAGTGTAAAGGAATGAAGAAGAGGATGAGGGAAGACAATGAGTGAAAGGTGGGAGGTATTTCGGTAATTTAACTCAAGAGAGTATTTAAATAATTGAAGCTATAAATTTAAGAGCAAATTGACACCCCAAAATGGAGGTCTTAAATCACTCATACTCCACTTTATATTTAAAAAAGTACAAAAACCCAAAATTAAATTTTTATTGGATAAAATATATACTATTATTCTTTTTCTCTTTTTGAAACTCAAAAGTCACTAAAGCATCACCAAATAATATCCGACAGATGGACTAAAAGTCAGTCAAGAAAATTTTGTCTTACCTTAAATGGATATGGACTCAAAGTCAGTGAACACCAAAGTACACTTTTTGTGAAAAAATCATATGCAGCTTGCGTCCCCCTTGGGTGTCAAAGAAAAAAAGTAGATAGCAATCAATCTTGTCTGCGACCTCCTCCTAATTTTGATTATTGGATAACACTCTTTTCTGTTTGTGGGCCCATGGCACCCCATGATTTGGGTTTACATTATTTTTTTCTTGGAAATATTGGAAGACTAACATCTTTGTATGTAAAAATTTATTATTCATGATGGGGTTCACACTCTTAACTTGGTGATTGGGCATTCCATGGTCTTTTAATCATATCTTTTCTGGTTTCACACTCATCTTTATTGAAGAGCTCCACCTCTTTCTTTCCCTTTTACAGATGGACTAAAAGTTAGTCAAGGAAATTTTGTCTTACTGTACGAAAGGTTGGTTCGCAGCACCAAAGTATTTAGATGGATTAGGGGCTGATGCATTGGAGTGGCAGAGGAAAGTATTTTGCAACTTCCGTGTGCCTCTAAAGAAAATCTGGTCTTAGTCTCAGAGGTGATTTTACTTTCTTCATTTCTTGGTTTCCACAAAACTTTCTCACAATTTCTTCGTCCGCGTTGTTTTTGATTTTCCTTATAGATGAGATGACTGGCAGAGAAAAGTAACTTCCGCGTGCCTCCAAGAAAACCAACTCCATCAAGGAAATGAGATGAAGATTACTTTACAGGTTAGAATGAAGATGTAAGCAATGTGGACTGAACTGAGTGGTCCAACTATCAAAGCTTTCAGTTTCATTCCAAACATCGGGATGAATCAACGAAGAAGAATAACAGAAGGACTGGATTAGTGTTGGAAATTCTAGTCTTCTTGTCTGTTTGCCTTGTGGAGTTATAGTTGTTAACTAGCTCAACACATCAATCCCAATAAATCCACCATTTTTTCTAGCACTGGGTATATCCAAGGCCACCATTGTCTCCATTTTAGGTACTCAGGAAGTCCCCTCCCATGGGACTTACCTAGATAATCATCCTTTGGTAGAGCCAAATCTTAGCCATTCTCTTATATTTGATAGGCTTCATTGGTTCAGATTCTCTAATTAGGTTGATGTAGCTCGTTGCTTGTAGGGGGAATTAATTTCATATATGTATTCCTACTGTATGTATATTTTTACCTTAAAAAAACGCAAATGGTTCTGGGTTAATATTAGTTGTTGATAATTACCAAGCGAAGCCCAGATATGCATAATGTGATACCATTGTATCCAAACCCAACCTCTTGAGTGAACTGCGACTGGATTTGGCAAAGAACTTGTTCATAGAGAACTTGTTGTAGAAAGCTAGTGTTGCTCAGTTCTAACTTCCAGTGACAAACTGGGATTAGGTAAATGCTGTTTTATTCTTTTTCTTGGTCTCAGAGTTGATTGGCAAGGAAACTACTTCGCAATTTCAGTGTGCCTCTAAAGTAAATTTAGTTCTTCAAAAAGTGTTCTCCACTTGCTCCATTTTGGCTTGGAGTGGTATGTCTCCTTTTTCTTTTTTCCTTTTTACGTTTGAAATTAATGCCTCCTTGTTTTCTTCTTGAGTAAGTTTCCTTGAACCTGTTGATTTTTTGCTCGACGTCCATCTTGCGTTGCTTAGCAAACGAGATTTTGTGATTTTAGATTTTAAGGGCATCGAATAACTGAACATGTGAGACAAAAATCAAACGTGAAATATGAGAATGAGAACCTCTATTTTGTCAAAAAAATGAAATCAAGTATTCTGGAGAATATCTATAGAACTGCAATTACCGACATTTCTGAGGTGAGACCGTGAAGAATTAGGTTACAATCCTTCAAAAGATTTCTCAATCAACGCAATGAATTACGATATGTAACAGCTCCCCTCTAAAAGCTCTCCACTCCCTCATCTCAACCATTGAACGGAGAAGGCAACCAGAGTGGAGTGGGTTCACACACAGGTTAGGGTTTCTTAGTTTCTTACCTGCCCTCTTTTTCTAAATTTTAATCCGGCCAGGGGGTAATTGTTATTAAGAAAATTTCAAACTTAATAGATCAAATTACTAAGTTACCCACTCATCTAATTGTTGATTTCTTTGGATGACAGATGTCACAATAATGTGCCTACGCCGACCATATCCAAACAAACATGAACAATATTTCAAAGAATGGTGTATAGTTACACCATTGGCTTCCCCATTAACAAGCCCAACAATCGAATTTGATTTCTCTTCACCCAACATGCCCGTACAACTATACAACCACACTATCCTACCTTGATATAGGTTGCTTTGTGAAAGTAAATAGATAGTCGAAAATTTGAATCCGTTTAAGAGCATAAGACCATCCAAATTCAAATTTGGATGATTCGATTAATAATCGGATTTGAATTTGGATGAGTCAATTTTAAGTTGGATATTATCTAATTCGATTAGATATTTGACGGATGCTATCCATATCTAATATGTGTATTGAATTAAAGTTAATTAATTTTGGGGAATATATCATTATCCCTTCATTAATAGTAATTAATTTCATTAAACTATCAATAATTACTCTAATCGGATGTCGGATATTCGAACTACATTCGGATATTTTTATCCATCCGATTATTTTGAATTCGGATGGGATATTCTCCGAAAATCCGATTAACTAAACAAATTCGAATTCAATCATAAATATAAATATTTGACGGATATTGGATAATGTGTTTATTAATCGGATTTGGATTCAGATATTACCATATTCAAGCCAAATTCGATCCGTTAACATTCCTATGTGAGTCCCACACTCATGTGATTATGAGTGTATGGCTATACAAGCAGGTTGGGTGGGAAGAATGTAGACTCGATCATAACTTCACACAGCAAACATAGGACTTAATAACCACTATAATAGGGCTCAATTCAGATTTAGAATTTATACCTCAAAACTATGTCAAATTGGCAATGGTCCCTCAAATATTTTCTTAAATTTAGACAATAATACATTCTCTTAGAAAAGTCTTTTTAAGTCATGGTAAGACATTTTATAATTCTTAGAATATCCTTAATCTCTTGTGATTTTATAGTGTTGTCATTAATACAATAGAATCTTAATCTCATATTCTTTTTAGTCGTCTACACATTTTATGTAACTTCTAGCACATTTTTTTTGAGTACAAAAAAAAAAAAAAAAAAAAAAAAAAAAATAAAATTCTAGCACTAAAAAATAATAATAATTAAAAAGAAAAATGAAAAACCCCAATAAAACAATGCGAAATTGGTAGTTGCCGCCTCTTTTTCGGTTAAAATCGTTAATTGGTTGGAGGAAATGATGACTCCCTTAGTTGTATAATTTTGTATATTATATATTATAATATAAAATTAGAAAAAGGAGGGAGAAAAAAGAACTCATGGTTTACTGCTATTATTAGGAATCCTAATTCCTCAATTAAAAGAAACCATGCCAATCTAGTCCTATTGAGCCGTTCTTGGTCTAGTTAAATGCTGGCTTTTTCGTTCTTTTGAATTATATCAATTTTACAGATACGGTAGACACAGGGCGATATTCGCCACCCAATCACTCTGAAAGCCGTTTAATCTGGATGGAAAATAAATTTTCAACCACTAATTTAAACAGTTAAAGAATCCCAACAACCTTAGATTTCAAATGCATAGCTTACAACTAAGTGTACTTACTAAAAGCATCTACAAAAATAATATAGTACCGAAAACCATCAATAGAAGCAATAGGAGAGGGTCCCCATACATCATAATAAATCAAAATCCAAAGGGGCTTTAGAGACTGAAGTAGAAGAGGAGAATGGGAGTTAATGACTCTTTCCTTTTTGACAAACATCACATAAAAACTGAATTTTCTCAGAAGTAACAGGTAATCTAAATTGATAAACAAGACGATGGACTAATTTAAGGGCATTTGATAAAGTCCATTCCTAACGGTTCCCTGGAGAAGACAATTCCTTGTTGCTCGATCCTTCACAAAAAATGTGTTTGGGTGAAACTCAAAGATAGCATTATTATCAAGAGTAAATTTGGAAACGGATAAAAGGTTCTTTTGAATGGATTGGACATGAAGAACTTTATTGAGAAAAACAGTAGAATGTTGTGTAGGGAGAGAAAAGTACCATTGTGAGTGATTGGCAAGCCTATACCATTACCTACTAAAACTTGATCCGTACCAGTGTAAGGTTGAGCAAGTTGAAGATTGTCAAGGGCATTGGTGATATGATGTGTAGCCCCAGAGTCAGGATACCAAGTGTTGTCGGTATAAGGTCCTTCAGAGAGTTTGGAAAGATGCACAGACGGGGGAGCATTGATTGTACCTTGAATAGCATCATTGTAGCGTTGATAACAATCGCGAGCTTTATGACCGTGACGATCACAAATTTGACAAGTAATGAAAGAGGACTATTGTTGTTTGTAACCACCAGTAGAGGGTGGAGTGGCAAGAAGTGGAGGACGATAGCTTGAAGAACGTCCATGAAAAACTCTGCCTCGATTGTGCGATCGACCTCGAAAGGGAGGACGATAATTGCGAGTATTGCCAGTTTGAGCTAGATTAGCCAAAGGTAAAGATGTGTCATAGGCTAAGTTATCCTTAAGACGAATTTCTTGAGTGAGTAACATTCCTTTTAACTCAACAAAAGTTACAGGGATGCCATGAGTTGTAATAGAAGTAACAAAGGCCAAATAATCAGGGTCCAATCCATTGAGAACATGAAGACAATATCATATGAAACAGTCTTACTGGTAGCTGCAAGTTGATCGGTCGTATGCTTAATACGAAGAAGATAATCATGAATTGTATTATTACCTTGTTTCATGTTTTGTAACTGAAGGCGAAGTTGCATAATCTTTGCTATAAAGGGTGTGGCATAGGTAGATTCAAGATGAAGCTAGACTGCTCTTATAGTAGAACATCCAACAATTTGAGCATGAACGGATTCTATGAGTGAGGCAATAAGCCAATACATGAGAAGTTGGTCCTGATGAATCCATGAATTGTAGATAGAATTTGGTTTGCATATAGGAATGGAGTCTTCTTCAATGGCTATCTCAAGGGTACTATTCTTTTTGACTTGCATATTACTCCATCTTCCACGTTATCTCTGGAGGCTTACTCTAATAAAGATTGGGCAGGCTGTCTTGATGATCGTAAGTCTCTTGGTGGTTATTTTATCTTTTTGGGATCTAGTTTGGTGTCTTGGCAGTCTCGTAAGCGGACTACTGTTGCTCGATCCAGTACTGAGAATGAATATTGTGCTCTTGCCCTTGCCACCACTGAGTTGACTTGGGTTCAATCACTTTTATCTGAGTTAGGCATCTTATTACCCTCATCACCTGTTCTCTGGTGTGATAATATTGGGGCAACCTACCTTTTCTGCGAATCCGATTTTTCATGGCAAGACAAAGCATATAGAGATTGATTTTCATTTCGTTCATGATTGTGTGGCTAGGGAGTTATTGGTTCGGTATGTTTCCACGTTTGATCAGCTAGCCGATATCTTGACAAAGAGGCTCTCCTTTTCTCGATTGTCTTTGCTTCATTCAAAACTCAAGGTCCTTCAAGGACCCTTGATTTTGAGGGAGGGTATTAGGGAATAGAGAATGCCATTGTAGTTAGCCGTGTGGAGCTATTCTATTTGCTGGAGAAAGAAATACAATAAAGTTTCTAATTAGCTAATTCTTGAGCATACATAATACTGTAATAAAGAACAAATCAAAGAGGGATTTATATTCTATATATATACCTTCCGAGCAACGTTGCTAGCATGTCATGGTGAGATTTCTCAGTAATTTCTGGGTCGTCATGCTGAGTTGCATCCGTATACACTATGTGCACCTGAGGAGGTGGTTGAAATTGAAGTATTCATATGATTTTTCAACTATATATTTAATTGCTTTCTTATAATAAAGTTCAGTAGAAGCTACTGTAGTCTCAGAAAATGTGGGAGTACAGGAATTGAGAATTGAGCAAGAAGAGAGTAATGATCACGCAACACGAGGTAGCCATTAAATTGTGACGACTGGAGTGAAGCCCTTGGTTAAGCTCTCAAATGGTCCCTCTTTTATAGACTCTAGACTCAGCATCCAAGCCTATAGAATCGTAGTGATGAGACTTAGCAACTCTTTTTGGTAGGTTCGCCGTCCCACCACTACTGTTTTTTTGGGTCAAAAGTTCAACACTTCATTCATAACTTGAAAGAATATACAGACACAAACACCAAACAAAAGAAAAGAAAACAAAAACTAAGGGATGAGTCGAGCCCAATAAACCCTCAAAATACTGGTTGTGACAACCACAGAACCAGAAAAGCATAATGGGTATGATATACATATCCACCATCGCCGCCTACGGTGACACACCACAAAGGCGAACACCAACGCAGACATAAACACTCCACAAGGTATCTTTACAGTGTAGTTATTATCAAGTCCCCTCCACATCAACATGGTATCTTTTCTTTTCATTTCACTGGACAAAACAAAAGCAGGGTTTGGTGGGTCTTTTAACATTATTAGGCAAGTGCTCCACCATAAACAAATCTTCGGCATGGAAATTAATTACTTAGTTGATTAAAAGCACACCCTTTTTATTATCAAATGCCTTCCTTTTTGAGAGCTTTGTGTCTCTTTGCAACTTTCCTTTCCCCTCCTTTTAATATAAATGATCTTTTCGCAAGAGAGATTGCTTTTTGTTCCTTTATCATATATGGTGTATGCTTCTTTTCAGTGTTTCTCCTGTTGTATGTATCTATCTTTCAATGAAAAGTTCTCTGTGTAAGATGTCCATTAGTAATGAACATACTTGTCTTTTATCCCAAAAAGATGAATAGGAAAAAAGGGGAAACGCTTTTGAGGGTATAATATTCTTATTTGACTGAAATCTCATTCCCGTGTGTTATATAGCACAAAAAGGTGTGGGGGACCGGAAATTTCATGATTTTTTTTTCTAATATAGGTTCTGTATCATGGTCAATATAATACAAGATGAAAGCATCATTTTAAAAAAAAATAGGATATGGATGTCAATACATTGTTGGCTACTCTATTTTGGTGATCAGACATTTGTATGCAACTTAATAGTACATGTTCTCATTATTGAACTCATTTGTCGAATGGTCCACTTGTCCCAATTTCCATTTTCATTGGTATTGCTCGGTTGCTTCACTTCTCTGTGCTCACTAACCCCTTACATAGGTCTTGTGCTGTTGCTTCACTTCTTTATCCTCATAAAATGATTAATCCCACTCCAGATTCATGTGTGTGGATGTCATTACTTTTGATTAGAGAGCCACATTTAGTGGAATTGTTGGATTCATGCTTGATTTGATCAATATCGGCTTGAGACAAGTGTTGGCATTCACATCATGTTGCTATTTTTCTTGTTTGGGAATAAGCAAG